>NW_027266265.1:36147999-36175499 GCF_022045235.1 Haliotis cracherodii
AATTGTCCGGGTGGCAATTGTCTGGATGGCAATTGTTCATATGGGGATTGTCCCTGTGGTAATTGTCTGTATGGCAATTGTTTGGTGGCAATTGTCTAGATGACATTTGTCCGTGACAATTGTCTAGATGGCAATTGTTTCTGATTGGAATTGTTCGGTGGCAATTGTCTAGATGGCAATTATCCCTGTCGCAATTGTCCGATGGCAATTGTCCTGTGGTAATTGGCCTAGGTGGCAATTGTCCAGGTGGTAATTGCCCTGCTCTATTTTCATCAACAGAGAATACCTAGTCACTTTGATGCCTGCAGAAATATGCTGCTTGATTGTATACTTGTTTCAAATGCCGCCTGTAAGCGTGGAAGGTATTGTACTTAATACATGCAAACTGTTTAGGATGAACTACACATCATTCGTAGTTAGTCTCAGGACTCTTCAGACACCCCTTGTAGGTCAGTCGGCGCCTTACGCATGCTCAATGGCTTCCCCAAACTGGAAAACGTCTGACATATGTCAGTTTGGGTTTTCCCCCATTAAGCTGTACATACTGTTCAAACTGTAACAATAAATCACTCACTCATGCATCAGGCTATATTAAACAGGTTGCAGACAAGAGTTGCTTTCGATCAGTTCGGGGACCTTTTCACAGATAGCTTTTGATCTCTTCGATTTCTAGTAAATCACGCTGATTTGGTTGTTTGCATGGCGTGCCCCGCAATCGTTACACTCGAGGTGTAAGTGTTTATATAACTCTGCTTGCAAGATAGTATGGATTCCATCGAGCAGACCCTTCTAGGGGGGCGGCGTACGTTATGTAACATCCAATTGATGTTGGGCGATTATAGGTTGTGTAATCATATGATGTGTTCGTCAAGAATCAATCGTTATTTGCTATAGACGGACACCGGCCGGTGTGGCATGGGTAAGTTGGGTGATGTCAAAGCTGTTTACCACTTGTCAGAATGGATATGGTGCTGGCAAAGCAAGACTCTTAATCGAGGCGAATGCGGATCCGAACCTAACCATTCATTGGATTCTTTGGGGCTGGGAGGGGGGTTGATCTATTGGTGTAGATCGATGGCGTTGGACCGTCTCCCTCTCGGACCTCCTCTCCTTGTATATAACATATAATAATATCAGGTGGACCTACACCGACAGCCCCCCCCCCCCCCCCCCCCCCCCCCCCCACCCACACACACACCTACATACACACCTACACACACACACACACACGAACCCCCGCACACCTGACACCCACACCCAGGCACACTTCCACTCACACCACACACACACACACACACACACACGCACGCACGCACGCACGCACGCACGCACACACGCACGCACACACACACACGCACGCACACTTCCACACACACTCACATATTTACACGCACTAACACACGCACACTTCCACACACACACTCACACAGGCTCACGCGTACGCTCTCTCTCTCTCTCTCACCACACACACACACGCACGCACACTTCCACACACACTCACATATTCACACGCACCACTTCCACACACACTCACACAGGCTCACGCGTACGCTCTCTCTCTCTCTCACACACACACACACACGCGCGCGCACGCACACACACACACACACACACGCACGCACACACTCTCTCTCTCTCTCCCTCTCTCTCCGCGTTACATCCCCAACCCTGTTTTTCACATTCCCCGGAGTCCGTCACTCTTATTAATAATGCCTTCAATGTCAACATAAAAATATAGCCTATCGTTCAATGACCCCTGCACAACAATAGTCCATCGTCGATATAATCATGTAGGCTAACTGTCCTGTGAAGAAGGAAGCTCGTAGAGGCCTGTCGAGCTGTGTAGTAATTATTGCCACTTCATTGATAAACCATTGGTCCCCGACAGTTATGTAATATAGCCCGTGGTATAATCCCCTGGCTTATAACGTCATTGCTTTGTCTGGCGTTATTGGGTCGGTGTGAAGCCTCGCTGGAGTAGGTGGCGTAAGTGAAGTTAATATCCACAATAAGGATTACAAACTTTTTATATGCCGTATTTGCCTAATCGGTCTCTGAATATGTCAGTCGTAAAAAATCAATTTGTCTTGCTTTCGCCATTGCGTGTGTGGGTGTAAAGTGTACATGTATTCGCGTGTGAGAGAGAGCGAGAGAGAGAGAGAGAGAGAGAGAGAGAGTGTGAGTGTGTTTGTGTGTGTGAGAGAGAGAGCGAGAGAGTGTGAGTGTGTTTTTGTGTGTGTTTGTGAGAGAGAGAG
This sequence comes from Haliotis cracherodii, assembly GCF_022045235.1. Classification (NCBI taxonomy): domain Eukaryota; kingdom Metazoa; phylum Mollusca; class Gastropoda; order Lepetellida; family Haliotidae; genus Haliotis; species Haliotis cracherodii. The sequence goes on from NW_027266265.1 coordinate 36,150,255, forward strand.
AGAGAGAGAGAGAGAGAGAGAGAGAGAGAGAGAGAGGGAGAGAGAGAGGGCTTTGCCCGAGTATTTAGAGATCGTCGTTATATAGCGTTTTATAGCGTTATATATGTGCGTATGTGAGAGAGAGGGGGGGGGGGGAGGGGGAGAGAGAGAAACGATGAGAGAGCGAATTGGAGAGAGGTATAAAAGGGAGAGAAATGGAGACAGAGAGATTGAGTGAGAGAGAGAGGGAGGGAGACAGAAAGAGAGATAGAATTGGCGCGAGCGAGAGAGAAGCAAAAATAGAGAGAGGGGGGGTATAGACGGACAGATATATTTTAGTAATGTGAAAGTGTTTGTTTGTTGTTTAACGCCGCACTCAGCAATATTCAAACTGTATGACGACGGCCTGTATTTAAACGAGTCTGGACCAGACAATCTAGTGATTGACATCATGAGCATCTATCTACGCAACTTGGATACTACGACATGCATCAATCAAATCAGTGAGCCTGGCCACCCGATCCCGTTAGTTGCCTTTTAAGCATAGATAGGGCATCCTGCTCTCACCCGGATCTTCACGGGTATAATTTAAAAGTGAGTTGGTGTGATTAAAACTTACGCAATATTAATATGAAGACGGGGGGACTATTCTTCACATAATATACACTTGTGGTGAATCAAAACTAGTTCTTAAACGCGATTAGCGTAACTATGCTTTAAGTTCAGGTTCGACAGACCAACCACCGATGATTCACAAGTCACAGACGTATTCTCTGTTTCGTGCTGACTGCAGCGTTAAACAACATTCACATTCACAACTGATATGTCGTTTACATCCAAATGTTTTTTCACAAGGAAGCATCCCAATCTTAAACCAAATACAATCAAATATCGTATAGATTTCGCACGTCAAACCATGCCTCCAAACACCCATTGTACGGTATACCGCTTTCTACAGTATTTCAGTTATATCAAAGCCCGAAGTGATGCAGGTCTTCGATGAAACCCCAGAAGCATGGCGCTGACAAATCTTGAACAGAACCAGGGCTAATCTTGGATTCGAACCAATGCTCGTATGTTTTTAGCACGACAACGAATTACGGTGCTTTTACGATGTGGCCACCTTGTCTCTATTATCAACTGACCAGAAGGCCCAGGTCGATTCCCGGCCGCGTCATACCAAAATACGTTAAAAGATAGTACTTGTTGTTACCCTGTCTGGCGCTCGGCATTAAGGGGCTAAAACAAGGATGGTCGGCTCAGAGTCAGTATACTGTGTTTGAGGTGTGTGTGTGGGGGGGGGGGGGGGGGGGGGGGGGGGGTATTCATGTTAAACTGCGTGTTAAACTCAGTGAGCTAACACTATAAATCGGCATCAGTCTGGACTAGTACAAGCAGCCACACACACAGACACACACACGTGCATGCACGTCGATATATAAGTGCAATAATCTTGGACGCGACGTTAAACCAAATTTCACCTCACCTCACCCAACTGTTGTCGTGGTATCAGAAGGGCAGCAACTGGGATGACCTACTGACAACCAATAGCCCCTGGCTACTGGCTACTGAAAGAGTAGTCCAGCCCCAAAACGTCGTTCTCAAGAACACATAGTTATTCTCCGGGATAGGGTATCGCTTCATTAACGAGATTTTACGTGTGCGGAACGCTATTCTTGTTGGTTCTGTTTTCTTAGATACAATTGCCGCTGGTGTCAGTCAGTCGATACACCTTCTGACAGGCTGGTGCTGTTCATTGGGAATGATGGTGTCTCTTAAGACTTCGCTAGAATCTGCTTCCTTAAATACTTTATGAGACCTAACGTCCTCGCTGTGGTGTGACGAGTCTGGATGGAGAAAATTGTTACCTCTTAATAGTCAATTAGATCAAATTAGACATGGTGAAATTAAGCAATGTGTTGAAAAAAACATTGTGTTTTTATGGTTATGATGTAGTCGAAAAAAATGGATTTTAGCATAGATGTCTTACGATTAAAGAAAGGGTTGTCGCTTTTATTCAGTTATGGCAAGGCGAGTCAGTTTTATGTGGAAAGGGGCGTTTAGGAGGAGGGTGTGATGCTGACGGCGAATATGGGATTCAACCCACGACCACAATACTGTCACGCAACTGCGTTAGATAGTTTAGAGTTGCGTTAGATAGTTTGGAGTAACGCCGTATTAAGTCTGAGATCAGAGGCTGGATCCGACTATCTTCTCAATCCTGCATCACCTTTATGAATAAACGAAAACCAATATTTATCAGTACATGTGTACGAAACTACGGTTTCAGGTTTTGTATCCAGAACGGATACGAAACTAAAATATTCACTCCTGCTTTGTTTATGTTAATGTTTATGTTTATGACCAATGAGGGACAGGCATGTAAGCTTCTGTGTCCATCAAATATAAGACAATACAATGACTGTTGCGCGACACATAGCCTGGATGTTTGATGGCATTATTTGTATTGCTTCTAAAGTTTTTATTAAACATTTGCAAATTGTACACACGTTTGTGCTAGAAAACGTAGGTTTTTACCAAGCTATACAGTAAACTACGGTTATAACGAACTCAAAGGGACCACTAGTTTTAGTCGATATAACCGTAGTTCGTTATAAGCATATACACTGCATAACAACAGAAACTTTTAGGGACAAAAAAGAATGTTCGTTATATCCGCTAGTTCCTTATAAGCGTGTTCGTTATAAACGTAGTTGACTGTATTAGATTTAAAAGGTAGTGTCGAGATGTACATTCAGTGATGACTTCTTTGGAAAATCAATATGAAACTATTTGAAAACATTATACTCTTGCACATAAAAAGACAATATTATTTATTTATGACTGAACAACTATGAATTGTACATCAACCCATTTAACAGATTTTTACAGAGCAATGCATCAAAGGGACAATATTGTAAATTGCTCATGTAATTTCTCCCGCTATTACTGAGAGGATCAAAGCGAACACCACAACTTAGAGATTAAACTGGTATTCGTCTTTCTCTACAGGCGGAGTAACCTATGTCTAACACACGACCTAGAGAGCAAAGCAAAGCTCGCCGAGCACATCCCTGCCTAGTCAATAGATGAACACACGTCTGATTATGATGGTCAGCGCAAAGAGGGACAAAACATGACATTGCTTCCATTGACGAAAGGTCAGAGTAATTAATTTGACAGTGTGGTCAGAATCGAGTGGGAATCAAGGTTTAGCTTTGATCACGACGCTGTGAAAGGTATAATAGATTTACATCACGCCCGACTTCGGATGAATTTTGTAAATCTTTCAAAAGCAAATTTTCCATGACGACCTGACTGTACCAAGGGTATCTCGTCTTCATTTGAGTGGCCGCCATTTTGGAAATTCGATAGATCACTGAGATGTAGATGGTTTATGACGGTTCTTTGATAGATTTACTCGGGGCATGAGATTGAGCAACGGACATTAATTTCTAAGATGATTTTATTCTATATATCTTTGCGTTTTATTACAACTTCTTATAGTTCTCAAATTGAATTGGATGTTGGATTTCGACTGCAGTTCTCGGGCGATCAGAATGGAGAACGTTGACTTGACGTCAAGTTAGAGAAATCTTGGTCTGGGTTAAACATTACCAAGTGGTGTCAGCCATTACTTCCAAAGGGAAAATCCTGCGTCGAGTCTTTGGTCTTTTTTACTTCCAGTATAGTGGGTCATGGAAGACAGGATTTTTCAAGATCGTATACTTCGGGTTAGAAGCATCACACTTATACATTGAATCATTCCGAACATCTTGATATGGATCCCGCTTATCAGCGCCCCCTGGTGGTAGAAAATCCAAGGTGGCCGCCAACATGAGCAGAGGATGCTAGAAACAATACAACAGGGTGTTAAATATTACCCAGGAGGAACAATATCCATTGTCAAAGATTGGTTCCAAGTATAACGTGGGTTTACCGCAGCTTTGAGTCATATTTCAGTTACCTTAGGGGTTTCAGCTATTTTATGTCATCGGGTATACGGCCGACCCATTCATCTAAGGCGTCACAATTCGCTGTGCAGAATAACGTACCTGAAGCGTGCAGGAAATCTATGCTAGTGGGTTCGAATCCCTGATTGTTTTTCCTACAATAGTACCCGTGCTCGTGGGTTTCACCAAAGAATTAAACTTCTTGGATCTGCATCACTTTAGGCTTTCCTCATCAAGCCGACACGCAGTGGTGTAACTGGAATACTTACTATTCAAATGGCGTTGAACAAAACTCACTCGCTCACGTCCAACTTACATAAGACGTAATTCCATTAATTGGGTGACTTTGTTTCGCACGGCAGGGGAACTGCTGTGCTGCGTCAGGCAATAAATTCTTACTTTTTCTCTTGTCCACAATACGTGTCACTAACTTCCATACTGCCGGAAAAGGGGACTATGCCTGTCGTAAGAGGCGACTAACGAGATCGGGTGGTCAGACTCGCTTGATGCATGTCATCTTATCCTAATTGCGTGGATCGATGATATCATGATATCAATCACTGGATTGTCATGTCCATACTCCATTATATCAGACCGTCGTGATATAGCTGGAATATTACCGAATGCGTTAAACAACAAACCAACCAAAAGCATTAGCTTCAAATAGAAATCAGAAAGTGGTTGGTGTTTCCGTGTTATCTAGATATAACTGGGATCTTGACATCAAACATAAGAGCCATCCTGGAGGCATCAAATAACGTCCGACCACGTCAGCATCAACGGCACTAACGAGCCACCAAGGTCGTCCACAACGTCACGAGGCCCCTTTTAGTAACGACGACCGAAAGGCTTTTACCAACACGGCCTGTCCATTTTACCGCTAACAATAAACATCGTCACAATGCCTTGATTAGTCATGGTCACTTTGTTAGCCCTTACCACCATCAAACAATGTTGACCTTTACTTTGACCCTGAAGGAAATCCTCGGCCATTTCATAGAACATATTCATAAGATGGCTGCTTATCTAGCCTAATGCTACTTTACATCAATGTTATATCCCGCGGCTAATGTGGGAAAATGTCGGATGTCTGTGGCGTGGAAGGACACGCTGGACACATGCTGCTTGACAGACATTTGGAAACATTTTCTCTGGTACCGAAATTGATAAATGATGGACAAATATACACAGTGGTGAATAAACATACAGGGAACCTAGTGGAGCGCCTTTAAATCGATATGTTTAAGGCGATGTCACATTGTGCTCGAGAGAGATTTTTCATCAATTAAATTGTCGAAGTCAGCTCTCCGCTTTCTAGTGCTGTGGGCAATTATATACACTTTGGGTGTCCGTAGTTTTGCGTAACCGTACGAATGAGTCGGGAAAATGCTTACTCTGTTTGTTGTTTAACGCCGCACTCAGCAATATTCCAGCTACATGACGGCGGTCTGTAAATAATCAAGTCTGGACCAGACAATCCAGTGACTGACAACATGAGCATCGATCCACGCAATTGGGATCGATGACAAGCATCAACCAAGTCAGCGAGCCTGACCACCGGATCCCGCTAGTCGCCCTTTACGATAAGCATAGTCGCCTTTTACTGCAAGCATAGGTTGCTGAAGACCTTTTCTATCCCGGATGTAATAAAACAGAAGGTGGAATGGAAATACAGATGTTTTTTTTTGCATGACTGGCTATCTTACAGAGGGTAACAATGAATGGGTGAATGTCTTGTGTTTTATGCCGGCTCGATATTGCAGCCACTCAATCAATCACATACTCAGGTGGTCAGGCTCTCTGACTTGGTTGATGAATGTCATCGTATCCCAGTTACGTAGACAGATGAACATGGTGTTAATCACTGGATTGTCTGGTCGATTCAGTTATTCGATTATCTGCCACCGTAACATTGCAGGACAATTGTGAGTGCGGCGTTAAAAAACAAGCACTCACTAACCTTTTAAGAGAACATTTTTCAGTATTTCAACTCACGCATTTAAGTGAGTGAGTGTGGTTTTACGCCGATTTTAGCAATATTCCAGCAAATATCACGGCGGTGGACACCAGAAATGGGCTCAACAATTTTTACCCTTGTGGGGAATCGAACCCGGGCCGTTGGTGAGACGAGTGAACGCTTTAACCACTTGGCTACCCTACCACCTCTAACGCATTTTTCAGAAATTAGGACGAAATATATACTACCATATACTAGTACCCTGTCGAGGTGCAGAATCAAGAAAAGAAATCCCATATTGAGACCGCGGGTCGGTGAAAACACTAAGATAATTGTAACCTAACCTAATTCACCCGTCATACGCTGCTAGTCACATAACATGGGAATGTAATCCCGACAGTGATGTACATCAAAGTCTCATTTATCCTCAATGTGATGTCTAATCACATCTTGTCGCTGATTTGATATTATTTCTGCAATAAATCAATGTATATGTAACAGACTCGGCGAGGCGTCTTCCGATTTCCATGTCATCATGGCAAGGAGTAGACTTGCACAAGTCTCTAAGACAATAGCTATTAGTTTAAATAACAATGTCTAGATTTTGTAAATAATAAAAACAAGCTGCTCCTATATGAGACTGGAGTCCTTACTGTCCACATATCAAGACTACTTTGTTAGGAGAATAGAATTACTACACATCCATAGACTTTTCTTTCAATGTAGCCTTGGAGAAAGGCTAGGCAAGGAGCGGCGTGCACATTTCCGTAAGACGAGATCAATTTCAGCAAGGTTGTGATATTGTCGTGGAAATGTCATTAACGATCTGTATTTCTGCAACGCGCTTACGTGACAGGCATTCCTGAATATTTCATATTCAACCAAACGTATTATTTTGCCGCATATATTCAGTAATTGCAGTTTGAGAATTGAAAATTATTGTTTTAAAACATGAGCGTGTTTCCCAGTACTGCAATTTTACCCACATGTCCGTTATTACTAGCCCTATTATCCTACACATCATTACGATATAAAATACCTATTCAATGAAACAAAGAATCGCATGCCTTATTTCAGCGGACTCGTACGACTAGACTAACATTTATTCCCAGAAATAAGGATATCTTATTTAAAAATATACAGCCAGAAAATATAAAACATAACCAAAATGGAGTCCATTGCTGAGGCAATCTAGACTTGCCAAATCATTCTAGACTTGAGTTGGATTCGGTGTTTCATTTATTCCCTAGAGTCTGGGAGACAGACCATCGCATGACGAGCTGATGAGTGAGTGAGTGAGTTGGGTTTAACGCCGCTTTTAACAGTATTCCAGTTATATCACGGCCTGTCAGCTTAATGTGGGAGGAAAGCCCGAAGTGATGCAGGTCTCAGACGTTTACCACTTGGGTGAAACCCATGAGCACGTGTATGGAGCTGAAAAACCTAGAAACATAATCGGGGTGAACCGGGATTCGAACCCACAATCATAGGTTTCTGGCGTGCCCAATGGACGTAACTTTGCACAGCGAATCGCGGCGCCTTAGAGGACTGGGCCACCCATGCCCCCGGGGAGCGGATGAAGCTGTTGTTAATCTGTTGCAATATATAGCGGAAAATACTGCCACAACGAGGGTGTATTTATTTCACTTTTAAAAGCATAAATTTATACTGGAATGATTGTGAACTAAAATAACATAATAATTAGTAAAACTGGCTGTCTTTCAATGAACACGATATTATAATTAATTTTACGTTGATGCATAATCGACCTCTATTGATTGACTATTTTCATGTCTTCGCTGAAGTTATCTGACTTAGACTCGAACGTTGGTCTTGTAGTAAGTGTCTTCATATTTCAAAAGTTTTTTATTGTTGTTGTTGTTGTTGTTTCGGACCGCAGTGAGCAATATTCCAGCTATATCACGCCAGCTGTTTATAACAGAAACGACAAGCATAGGTTACTTTGAACTAATTCCATCCGGAATCCCCACCTCTTGTTCAAAGCAAAGAAAATTGTTCACAAAAGTTCATTTTTTTTAATGTGATATTCAAAGATCTTCTCCTTCGTAATTAGTCTCAAGTCATGTCACCTGAATGAAACCGTTTCAATAAAAAGAAACCATTTTAATTAAAAGAAACCATTTTGATGCGACAAAAACAATTTCATTCCACTCACATTGGTGCCCTTAGACAACCGGCACGCTGGTTGTATTCTCAGATTGAGATCAATGTTCGCTGTGACGCCTGTGTGCATGGCATGTCAGGTCTGTGCTAGGGATTATTCTGAAATACTCCAAGCTACAACAGGGCCGAGTTCGCTCATCACATCAGATGATTATTCTTAAGGTACAGACAGCCTCCGTGGTCTAATGGTAGAGCGTCCGCCCGTAGAGCGGAAGGCCTGGGGTTCGATCCCGACCAAACGTCATACCAAAGGACGTTAAAAGATGGTACTTGTTGTTACCCTGTCTGTCGCTCGGCATTTAGGGGCTAAAACAAGGACTGGTCGGCTCGGAGTCACTGTGTCAGAGTGGGATATTCATGTTAAACTGCTGCATGGTATCTCGGTGAGCCAGCACTATAAATCGGCATCAGTCCTGACTAGTACAAGGAGCCATACATACACATATAAGCCACACATACACATACACATACACATACACATATAAGCGCAATAGTCTTGGACGCGACGTTAAACCCCATTTCACCTCACATCTTAAGGTACAACGGGGTAATCTAGTGGGCCAAGTGTTTGTCACACCTTGGACACGAGTTCAGTTCCGCGCGTTTTACTATGTATGGAAGCCATCTTTGGTGTTCCCGATGGCAATGGGGTCGTGCTGGAATCGGCGCATGTGACCTTGGGAACTTTAAGTCATTGAGTCTGATCCGGACAATCCAGTTATTGATGTCATAAGCATCAATCCATGCATTTGGGATACGATGACTTGCATCAACCAAGTCAGCGAGCCTGATCACCCGATCCAGTTAGTCGCCTCTGGTTGTTGGGTTGTTGAAGACCAATTCTAACTCGGATGTTCAAGCGGCTTCTTTTCCTCAAATGACGAATCAATGTTTTGAAGCATTAAACTGCAGTCAACACTGGTTATGACGAACACCTGATATAACTGACCTTCTTCTCTCAACACTGGTTATATCGAACACCAGGTATAATTGACAATCTGCACTCAACACTGCGAGTAACGAACATCGAGTATAAAGGACCATCTGCTCTCAACACGAACTCTTCAGGGCATGTCAGTTCAGTTCGGTATATCCGAAGTTTGTCATTCACCTAAACAGTAAAGTTAACTCCGAGATAGCTGTAACCGGATTCGCAGCTTCAGGAGTTTCAGCTTTCTGGTATGTCGTGAAATTGTGGGTTACTTAGTTGAAGATAGGACAAGAGTGAGTGAGTGAGTTGAACAGTATTGCTGTTATATCACGGCGTGTCAGCTTAATGTGGGAGGAAAGCCCGAAGTGATGCAGGTCTCAGACGTTTACCACTTCGGCGAAACCCACGAGCACGGGTATGGTGCAGACAAACCTAGAATCATAATCGGGGGCGAACCCGGATTCGAACCCACAACCATAGATTTCTGGCGTATCCAAGGGACGAGAGAGGACATGAACTCAACATATCTAACAATGATCACAAGGGGACATGACCTCAAAATGCTCTCTCACCAGATGTTGTGACACATTTGATGACTCTGAATTATATATACTACGTCTCCAAGGTGGGTGGAGTGAGGTGAAATGGGGTTGAACGTCGCGACAACGATTATTGCACTTATATAGCGACGTGCATGCACGTGTGTGTGTGTGTGTGTGTGTGTGTGTGTGTGTGTGTGTGTGTGTGTGTCTGTCTGTCTGTCTGTCTGTCTGTCTGTACTCGTCCGGACAAATGCTGATTTTTAGTGCTAGCCCAATGAGATACCATGCCGCAGTTTAACATGAATACACCACTCAGACACAGTATACTGACTCCAAGCCGACCAGTCTTTTTTAGCAGGCAGGGTATCAACAAGTACCATCTTTCAACGTTTTTTGGTATGACGGTGGGATCGAACCCCCGACCTTCCGCTCTCCGAGAAGATGCTCCACCACTAGATCACGGAGGCGGTCGTCTCCAAGGTATCTATGACAGGTATAATACCAGCCGGATGTTATACTGCTCACGGGAGCTACATATTCACAAAGTAAAACATGGATGTAAATGTGTTCATGAAAAAGATGAGCAATCAAACATTGACGGCTTTTTTAGGCATCTGACAATTGTGATTATGCCAACGTCCATTCTACGTCTACCGCCGAGTCACTGTTCCATGCCTTTCAGTTGCAATCGTTGATTGAAAGTGACGATTCTTTCCGAATGTACAGTGGCATTCGTTAATAATTCATTGACATTTTATGCTTAATATCTGTAAAATCAACAACTGCAAACCACAAGGTGTTCATGTTTACTACATGCATATATAGAACATAACTGGTGAGATTTCATGGAAATATTGTGCAGATATCCAGAATCCCTTTAAAATGCAACCCTTTGAATATACCTGATGCAATACGTTATATTTATTAAACAAAAAGTTTTATGTGCACATGTGTTAAAAGGCACTGGACAGTCACGCCCTCGAGACAGCCAAAATCCACTCGAATATTCTCGGTTTATTCCGTAACCCATTCTAACCGCCTAGGTAATTGAGACGAGCCGAGTCGAAAGGTCCCCATTGCCTTCGGTGACCCAGGAAGTAATCTTTGGTCAGTGTGACCTTGACCTATGGATAAGACCTTCTCAGGTCATGTTCCATTTTCTCCGGAAACCATCCCCGAGTTCAAGTGGAGGGTTCCGATCTGCTTCTGCCCTGACATTTCGATTGTCTCACAGCGGTGATAACAACTGTTATTAGATCAGCGTAGAAGAGGAAATTGATTTTGCTGGTCGTTGGAATTAAAATCAACGACGAGATTGGGGTGTGTGCTTGACAAGATGTCCCCACTGAGCTCGTCAATGGCATGTGGCGTCACTTTGATCTTCTCCGTGGCAAGGTCCGGGGTGTTAGACTAACACACACTGTTGATTTTGTGTATGTCATCAGACAATTGACTATAGTGTAAAAATATTCCATTAAAGGGCAAGGTTCAGTCTGCCGCAACAGGATAATTGCATGCTAGATGGGTTCATTTCTTGTAACGGAAAATGTAATGATTGCGCGCCGAAGCTTGATGTCACTTCAAAGACGGTTACAAAGTTGTACAGCTGCAATGTGTTGATTTCATACAGATAGTCACACCTCGTTAATGCGGACCCTGTAATTTCCAAAACCTCTCATTATGTGTTTATTATATCTTATTTCTAATATGATTTAACTATTGTATCCAGACCTCATCCATGATCAATTTCGTTACACATTTTAGATATAGCGCACAGAACGTGGAGAGTATCGAAAAGTAGTCACGTTGTTTTAATATCATTAACGTTGTTTAGGACAGGCTGATTTATTAGGTGATGTATCAATTGTTGATTTCACGATAAGCGATATGACGTACACGACCAGTCGATAATTCTAATGTTTGCTTGTACAGCAGCCAAGGTTAATATTGTAATGAACACTAATTTATGTCATGTATCTGTCGCGAGATTAAGCCAACATCTCACGTATCTCGCTTAACAAACGACGACCATGATTAGCGTTTCCAGTGATTGACAGCTGGCAGTTATCGGTAATGTACATGGTGTTCATTTCCGTATAAAAGGAAAGTGATTAATTTCATGTATCGAAGATTTATTTACTGATTAAAGCCTTTAGAAAGTGTGTTTGACAGAAATTAGTTAATATTGACGGTGTAACTTCCGCAGTAGCAGCATGCTTAATTATGTTTGCCATAAATGTACAATGCTACGAGATAACACAACCATGAAACTCCAATCTATAAGAAAATTTAAAACAGCAAGGCCAGAGAGCGACCAGTCTCGATTATTAGCCCAAACAGATACCATTTGGGGTAAAAAGCAAATAGAGGTGTAAAACTATATGAATGGATCACTGGAAATCAGTGATGACACCGGGTTTCAAATGCCCATAAGTGTGCAAGTCGTATTAAAAATAGCCAACTCCGTTATATCGAACTTCCAGGAGCACATGTAAACCTATTTGTTATATTCTAAGTTCCAGGGTGCCTTTGTGCAAAACAACCTTACCGCTACGGCTGCCGTAAGTCTGTGTTAATGTATGGGAGTTAGATCACCTTAGCGCTAAGATCGCTCTGTACAACGCCACCGGGTTCCTTACTGGCAATGATACTTCTTGTCACTGGTTTGGGTTCGTCATACCCATTTATTCGTTATATCTGAGTTCGTAATATCCGGATTCGCCAATAAACCTAGACTACAAATTCAGATGCAAGATTTTCAATCAATTGCCCTTAACAGGAAAGTTATCCCAGAGTTTCTTTTCTCCTTCAATCTAATCAAGAAGTAATGTTTCACCGCTAGGTGGCGGTGAAGGTCATGATGACCTCTGCTGAAGGTCGTTTGGTCACAAATCCCCCGCGACCCGCCTCCACAGATTCGACAAATTCAGTGCCAATTCTCCAGGTTCATTGCTTTCGGTTAGACACGTTGATGTTTTGAATGTCTGTCCTTCTAGCCGAGGTGAATAATGATTATAAACGTTGATTAAGTTTTTTGGGAATGCGGCAAATTTGCAGTCGACAGTTTGACAGCTGATACAAGTTTGAAGCCACAGAAAGTATTCACTTGATTGGTGTGAAGCGATGATCAAGCGTATTTATAGATACGTGGTTTAATGCCGTTTTAAACAGTATTCCAGTTATATCACAGGATGTGGGAGGAAAACCCGAAGTGATGCAGGTCATAGACGTACGTACATTTCAAATATACTCGTTGAAATCGGTAATACAACTATTTAAGACTCACCTCCATCAGTCGAGTGAGAAGATATGGAAGGAACGTGCTCAAGAATGTACGACCGGAAGCAGCCATGGTTCATGACGGTCAATTTGTGAGTAAGTGAGTTGGGTTTAACGCCGCTTTTAACAGTATTCCAGTTATATCACGGCGTGTCAGCTAAATGTGGAAGGAAAGCCCGAAGTGATGCAGGTCTCAGACGTTTACCACTTGGGTGAAACCCACGAGCACGGGTATGGTGCTGACAAACCTAGAAACATAATCGGGCCGAACCGGGATTCGAACTCACAAACATAGGTTTCTGGCGTGCCCAAGGGACGCAACTCTGCACAGCGAATCGCAGCGCCTTAGACGACTGGGCCACCCGTGCCCCCTCATGACGGTCAAGGTCTCTCAAGTGAAACCGCCTTTCTCAAGAATAGGTGAGTGAGTATGGTTTTACGCCGCTTTTAGCAATATTCCAGCAATATCAAGGCGGGTTCTCAAAACAACTTGCCTAGCGGATGATGACTGTTAAGAAGGTCGATATGAATAACAATTGTCATAATTTTGCACCCTGTTTATCCGGAATCGTGTATCGCGGGCGGGTATAAAGTACGATTTGCATTCATTTTGTATTATTGTATACGCCAGGGCCCACTTGCACAAAGCGATCTTAGCGCTAAGATGTTCATAACTCCCATACATTAACATAGGCTTACAATAGTCGTTGCGCTAAGATTGCTTTGTGCAAGTAGGCCCTGGTAGGGGCAGTTCAAAAGTTGGATGCCGGATAGAAAATGGCCTTCCCTTAAGGACCGCCTCTATGGTTTAATGGATAGGGTCTGCCTGGAGAAAAGTAGGTCGGTGGTTCGATGCCCGGCCGCATCATACCAAAAGACGTTGAACGATGGTACTTGTTGTTACCCTGCCTGGAACTCGGCGTTGAATAAAACAAGGACTGGTCATCTCGGAGTCAGTATACTGTGTCTGAGTGGCGTGTTCATGTTGTTGGCTGGTTGTTTTTTTTGTTCAGCAATATTCCAGCTATATGACGGCGGTCTTTAAATAATCGAGTCTGGACCAAACAATCCAGTGATTGATATCATGAGCATCGATCCATGCAATTGGGATCGATGACATGCATCAACCATGTCAGCGAGCCTGACCACCCGATCCCGTTACTCGCCTTTTACAACAAGCATAGTCTTCTTTACGGCAAGCATGGGTTGCTGAAGACCTATTCTACCCCGGAATCTTCACGGGTCGCGTATTCATGTTAAACTGCGGCGCTGTATTTCAGTGGGCTAGCACTATAAAACAGGCATAAGCCCAAACTAGAACAAGCAGACACACACACGTGCATGCATGTTACTATATATGTATATACAGCAATTCTGACCTCGACGTTAAACCCCATTTCACCTCACCTAATTCCTTAAGTTGTGTTGGAAGCGGGTTAACATTGTCCAAGTTTTCCATCCACTTTTCAGTTTTTTTTACAGCTAAATCCACTAACAGCTCGAATCAACAAAATACGTTAAAGATGATATACAAGAGAGACCCTGCCAGTTTAAAATACGTTTAGCTGTGTTGGTGTGGCTCTCCAGCTTCTGTTGTTAAACGTTTTGCACTGATACGGGGATTTCTGTGTTCTTTTTGAAAATCCATTGAGGATGTTGACATTTTCAAATTAAGTTTTACGGAGGATTTTAGGAATTAGTGGTTTTATTGACACGAGCAACGAACGACTTGCATGAGACGAGTGAAGACACAATGCATTGTCCCAAAACACTTAAATTAATCTTCCCTATCGTCCCATCTGACTTTCTTTTTCTCTCTACAACGTAATTGGACAGTGGATGTTATTACAGGATCAATGATGACCCGGAAAATAATTACCTTTTCATCACGTAAGCGTGTGCAACGCATCAACGAACGACGAAATTGATACAGGCTGATGCAAAATCAATCGCCATCCGGAGAAGACGTCACATCAAGAAATAAACCAGCATATCATTGCCTGGGAAATTACGTTTGGAAATACGTTCAGCACATAGCTTTAAATGTATTCCACCTGATACACCTTCCATTTGCAAGTGTCTCGACTTGTGAGACTAAAATATTCAAAGCGCTGTGTGATTTCGCTCTCTCCGGCGTAACTAACAACTTGCTGCTAGGTGACGCAAAAATCCTATCAAGGAATCCTTTTAAAGTGTTTTGATCATGGAGCCCGTCAAATCATATTAACATGGCTATAAATCGGAATGGGTTGTATTGCGGCTTTGCGAGGTGTGTTTGTGTGTGTGCGTGCGTGCGTGCGTGCGTGCGTGCGTGCGTGCGTGCGTGTATATGTGTGTTAGTGTGCGCATGCGTGTGGTAGGTGGTCTTCATGATCTGTATACGAGATATTCTACTCGTGGGGGTCGGGGCTGGGGGGTTAAATGTGGTAACAAACCCTAGCAGCTCGTTTAGATTACACTGTTAACAAATGTCCTCTGACCATGTTTCATACCGGAAGTGACGTAACGTAATAATGCGGACAATAACCCGAGGACGATGCTGTGTCGAATTATGTTTTAAATATGTCGTGCTCCACAATCAGGCCTTGCCTGGATCAGATCTAGATGGCGGGAAGGGACAGCTGTTTAACACGGATTTCGCATTAAAACGTCTTATGAAAAACGCATGCTATATATAGTTCATGCACGTGTGGATCGTAGGCGTGTTTTGAATTTTAACACATGTTTTATCCAGCTGGTACGATTGGGCCGGTAAGACTTACTGTAGGAGATAAATCAGCAATACCACGTTTCTTCTCGCGTGACCATGACGTCATCCTGACAACCAACACTATGTTTTTACCATAGAAATTCAGCAAAATTTTTATACGCATTTTATGTTTTTGCCTAATCTCTTTACAAATGCACAACTACCCATAATAGTCTACTGCATTTGTTTAAGATGTTAAATGACTGAGAAAATGAAAATCTGGCATAGAAAAAGCATCATTTTCTGATATAGGGCTTTGAATATTTTTAAATATTTAGGTTTGGGTTATATTTTAAGTATAAATTGCTTTCACAGTTTACGACGTCAGAAACCCCAAAGAAGATTGAAGGCTAAACGACAGTGTTTCTTCTCACATGGTTTTCTTTCTTATCTTAACCTTAACTTCAACATTATTACTTGTAATCATCGCAGAACGTTCGGATGAATGTGAGGCTGTTATCGAAATAAGATTTTCCCTTAAGAGATTTTACAAACATTATTTTAACAAATCATGAAAAATCGCGACGCCAAAGCGAAGACAATAACGTGCTACTTTAATACAACTACTCTTCTTTAATCAGATCAAGAAAGCGTCAGCTGAAATAACAGATAAAGTCGGGCTGGACGGCAATTTTGGGAATAGCTCTATGCATTTTGACCTTTCACATTTGCGGATACGATTTCAAAGTCTAAAGCAATTGACATTATTCGGCATGAAATATATTTGAGAGATTTACAGTGTTATTGCGAGGATGAGGGTGGTGCCTCTTACACAGAGCTCATGTGATTTACTTTAAACAGTCACGACAGATCACATTCTCCTTACAACTAACCATGATTACTCTTGCAACAGTCCCGAATCGACGAGTTTGCAAACATATCGATTTTTGCTCTTTCGGATATTTTTGGAGTTGTTTGTTGCTGAACAACATTTACCAAAAAACATGCGGAACAAATTGACGCCGAAGCAAATCGAAAATTAAAAGCTTTGTTGATTTGGCTTGCGATAAGGAATTAAGGTAATTATTTATAATTACTTTTTATGCATGGTAATTTTTGTGAAAGTTTCCAAAGCTAAAGCTTAGCCAAACATTGAGGGTATAAAAGTAAAAAAGTGATTAATTTCGAAATGAAAACAGTTTATGAGGCTATTACGAATAAAATAAATGTAGTGAAACCTCGTTATTCCGGTCAGTTGTGCTCCCACTGAAATCGCCGGGTGTCTGGATTAACGAATCGTGGCACAGGTTAACATCACTTTGCATACAAACGAGGCTGGCTGAATAGTTCTGAGCCTAACAGGGGACACGGGTGGTCCAGTCGACTGAGGCGCTGCGATTCGCTGTGCAGAGTTGCGTCCCTTTGGCACGTCAGAAACCTATGATAGTGGGTTCGAATCCCGGTTCGCCCCGATTATGTTTCTAGGTCTGTCAGCACCATACCCGTGCTCCTGGGTTTCACCAAAATGGTAAACGTCTGACACCTGCATCACTTCGGGCTTTCCTCCCACATTAAGCTGACACGCCGTGATATAACTGTAATACTGTTAAAAGTGGCGTTAAACCCAACTCACTCACTCTATGACTTCTGTGGACTGCGTTGGTGGAGTTGGTTGTTCAACACGATCCCCTCCGAGGCCAAGGATGCTGGAGTGCCTGGATTCCACTGGTGTAGAAGGCTTCCTCCTGGTGGTGTAAAAAGTCCCCCTCTGCAGATATGACGTCAACATCATTTGCATTAGCTTACTTGTTTGAGATTACCAGTCACCTTGTTGCCAGCGGAATACACTGCCTGGTTGTGTTTGGTTCAAATTCCTATAAGTATGGGAAGTATTGTAGCAGTAGTAGTAGTGATGATGGCGGTGGTGATAGTAGTAGTAGTAGTAGAAGTAGTAGTAATAGCAGCAGCAGCAGCAGTAGTAGTAGTAGTAGCAGCACTTGTAGTAGTAATAGTGATGATGGCGGTGGCGATGATGATGATGATGATGATGATGATGATGATGATGATAGAAGTAGTAGTAGCACAAGTTGTAGTGATAGTGATGAGGGTGGTGGTGGTAGTGATAGTAGTAGTAGTAGTAGTAGTAGTAGTAGTAGTAGTAATAGCGATGATGGTGGTGGCGATAATGATGATGACGACGATGGTGATAGTAGTAGTAGTAGTAGTAGTAGCACTAGTAGTAGTAATAGTGATGATGGTGGTGGCGATGATGATGATGACGACGATGGTGATAGTAGTAGTAGTAGAAGTAGTAGTAGTAGTAGTAGTAGTAGTAGTAGTAGTAGTAGTAGTAGTAGTAGTAGTAGCACTAGTAGTAGCACTAGTAGTAGTAATAGTGATGATGGTGGTGGCGATGATGATGATGATGACGACGATGGTGATAGAAGTAGTAGTAGTAGTTGTGGACGATATTGTCGAAACAGAGTAATACTCTACTCACTCGTATCAACGTGCAGCGTCCATCCGTTCAGTATGTACAACAACATCGTAAGTACGGCAGTGATCAACCACCATATGGAACATAATATCTCAACTTTATAGACACTCTTTAGACTAAATGCTTTGCACTCACCACAAAATAGTATTACGAACTATTACGTAATATTTTGTATAGATATAAATAAATATATGACAGAACTGATTACAACAAAACGTCAGCAAGAAAAATTCGAAAGCATATTATGTTCATGATTTTTCGGTTACCTCCATTTAAATAAATTGCAAGCTCTTCCGTGGCATCTGATTGGCTAACCAACCAATATTTCCATAAACCGAAAAAACGTAGGCCACGACATTCAGAAACTACTGTTTCTTGATTAGCTTATAATAGAATGGGCGAGGATTTTAAAAGTCCAGTTACCACCCTTGCCGAACTGGGCTGGAATTCCTGGGCTCGATCATAGCGCCACCAGTGGCTATTAGGAGTTATGTCCCTTCTATGCCTACTACTACAAGGTCCTTCCCAGCGCGTGACACCTTCGTTACACTCTCGGTCCGCGAACGGACTATCGCTGTGAGGAGCTTGCCTACTACTACTAAAATGATAAAAACGGCATACACTAATACCCACTCACTCTACTAGCCCCATGAATGAAAGTGCTGACGATCAGCACCAAACAAGTCGAGTCCCTCCAGCGATCAATGGCGAGGATAAATTCGCCATCTGTCCTCAGGGTCTGCTTGTCTCTGATACCCCGGCAATGCACAGTCTATAACTGCACCATCGGCAGACAGCTGTGTAAAGCAGCTATAACTGTTAGCGTATACTAACCTACATAGCGTTAAGGGCCATCACATTGCGAGGGCCATCTCATTCGGGCTGAGTTGATAAAACCTTAAATACAACCCTGCATGTGTACGGCAGTTCCTTTAAGCCCTGAATATACCACTGCATCATACGTTAGAGACTGCGTTTGCGAGTATGTGGACATAATTCTTCACGGCAGTTATGTATAAACGTGCATTTGAAATTGACATGATTTGGTTGCTTATTTCATGTTTATATCATAAACGTGGTGTATCGATCAAGTGACGCAGCAATTTTGTGAAATAGACAAGTCATGTGACTATACTAAGCCTACACGACCGCGTTTAGTCTCTGAAATGAACATATCGTACACAAAAACAGTTGTTCAGTTATCTTAATAAAAATATAGTAAAAGGGAGCCCAGTGATTCTCTTTATTTTCAGATACTGCAGTAATCTAGACTTGCCAAACATTATAGACTTGCATGGGCTGTTTTTATATATATTTGTATCAGGGTCGCTGCGTTGAACAGTATTCGCGTTGTACGATAGTGTGTCTAATTTGGAAGGATGGCCCCTCAGGGCTCCAGGAAAGTTTTGGCGCCATTGATTATTTACATGTTATCATTAACATTGGGTACTGATAGTTTTCTTTGGGTATTCCTTGGGTATTCCTTGGGTACAGTCAATTGGGTATGTTAACCATTGAGTAGACATTTGTTTAAATTAATCCACTTGAAATGCTGTTTCAGGTGACTTGAATGTGTTCGTATGCTGCCCCAAGTGTGTAATATGTCACATAAACCCACAACAGCGAGTGAGTTCAGCTTTACGCCGCTTTAAGCAATATTCCAGCAATATCACGTCGGGGACGCCAGAAACTTGAACACAGTGCAGAAACCATCTATAACTCGTAGGTAGCAGTCGAGCGGCTGTTTCACGAACTGTGCACGCACTGTAACAAAACCACAGGGCACAATACAATGTATACTTCATTAATTTTTTATTTGAGAGACAGATCTAATCAAGATCATGTATTGCTGACGTGTGCCTTGACTTATTATTGTCCCATTGTGGTGTATCTAGAGTGAGTGAGTGAGTGAGTTGGGTTTAACGCCGCTTTTAACAGTATTCCAGTTATATCACGGCGTGTCAGCTTAATGTGGGAGGAAAGCCCGAAATGATGCAGGTCTCAGGCGTTTACCACTTCGGTGAAACCCACGAGCACGAGTATGGTGCTGACAAACCTAGAAACATAATTGGGGCGAACCGGGATTCGAACCCACAATTATAGGTTTCTGACGGGCGTAACTCTGCACAGCGAATCGCAGCGCCTTAGACGACTGGGCCGCCAGTGCCCCCCGGTGTATCTAGACCACGTGTTGCTAAGTATAAATCAATGAGTGTCTTTAATATATAATGTTCACGCCAGAGAATAATCAGTTTCGATTATCCATCCAAACGGATTCCATTGGGCGTTAGAGGCAAAATAGCAGTGTAAATTATATGAATGGATCATTGAAAATCGTGTTCGCGAAAAGGTGTTCTGCGCTACCCGTAGCATCCTCCACAGACACAATTTGCATGAAAAACTACGTAAAGTTAATTATGCAGTCAGGACAAGACATGATAAGATCCGTTATTGGCCAGGAAGTTTAATAAATGACGAACCCATTTAAAACATCGTTTTAAGATGTGTTCAAAATCAGACTTTCAACATTTTAAAATACATACATAATATTTAAGTCGAGACGAGCGGAGTAAAAATATTAGACCACAGAGGAAATATTATATAAAGGAGTTTGCCGGAACTATAGGGGGTATTGTTTCAAACGATGTGACGAGTTGAGGCGTTTTTATAAAGGAAGCGTGTTTGGCTTCGTCGTCTAAGGCGTTGCTAGTCGCAGTACGGAGTAAGGCTACTTAGAAACCAGTGCTCGTGTGTTCGAATCCGCAGGTGTTTCCAAATTACTAAAAGTCAAAGACCTGGGTCTACCTCCCACATCAAGCTGCCACGCCGCGATATAACTGTTCTGTTCAAAGCTGCGTTAAACCAAACGCACCCACTCGAGTTTTAATTTGAGCAGACTGCTTTTATAGCAACAAACTATTGCTGGTTTTGAAGCTTAACTACAGCACATGCTACCTAAACGCGGGTCTAGACATAATTTCGCCCCCAAATCGTGCCCATGTCTGTTACGTCTGTTTAAATGTTTGTCTGCCTTCAATCCGAATCCAAGTGTGTCGGCGATGAGGCCCCGAATCATATCCGTGCTAACATGAAATAAAATGGTCGTTTAATTAAGTATGAGTTATTACTACTCTATTACCACAGTAACGATTAATCATAATAGGTTATTAATCAGCCAGATACAGGATGAAATATACCCTTGATTAATGAGGCACTTATCGCTCAACGACGCGGTATTACCCCACAAGGTCGAATGTACCGTTATCACGCTGTACCAGATGGTCGCGACATGTATATAACTGCAATGTACACACTTTCTGGTGAAATGAGCAAGCTAGACGAATCACGTATTTACATGACTCAGTTATAGCTGTGTCACTGGAACAGTTCAGGGGATGGTAATAAGCCTTCCTATATTATCCAGTGCATTTACGTCAATCTATTTCCTCCATTTCTGGTGTCCCCCGCCGTGATATTGCTGGAATATTGCTAAAAGCGGCGTAAAACCATACTCACTCACGCACTAAATTTATTTCTAGAATTTATACAAACTGTAATCTAGGATATTATATTAATACAGAAATCAGGATCTGTTGAATAACAATTATTCTTTATGAGTGATAAAACATATCTTTACGAACAGTTGGACCACCTCAGTGGTCTAGTGGATAAGCGTCTGTCCTGGAAGCGGAAGGTCGGTGGTTCGATCCCCGGCAGCGCCATACCAAAAGACGTAAATAGATGGAACTTGTTATGACACACTTAGCATTGTAGACTGAAAATGAGCGAGTGAGGGAAAAACGTTAGGTTTTAGGCCGCTTTGAAAAGTATTCCCGTTATATCACGGCGTGTCAGTTTGGTGTGGGAGGAAAGCCCGAAGTGATGCAGGTCTTAGACGTGTATCATTTCGGTGAAATGCACGAGCACAGGTATGGTGCTGACAAACCTAAAAACATGATCCAGTCGAAACCTGACCATAGGATTCTGGTCCGCCTAAGGGACGCAAGTCTGAACATCGATGGTACTAATTGCGGCACTACCCGTGCCTCCAACATTATGTACCCTACCAACAATGACCATAGAAACCTCATGGAATACAGTAAACTACGGTTATAACGAACACGCTTAGAACGAACTGACGGATATAACGAATTGTTTTTTTTGGTCCTGTCTATTTGCTGTATATATTCCGTAGTACCGTACATTTGCTTATAACGAACTGACGGATATAACGAATTGTTTTTTTTGGTCCTGTCTATTTGCTGTATATATTCCGTAGTACCGTACATTTGCTTATAACGAACTACGGTTATAACGAATTAAAATTAGTGGTCCCTTTGAGGGATAACCGTAGTTTACTGTACTGTGAAAGTGTTTATATTCTACTCATAAACCATGATTTACACGTATTTAGAGGCCAAAACATGTTTATAAATTATGATCAATATGTTTAGGACTGTGTTCAAAATAAACATGGTTAGACTCAAAGCATGTTTTGATCTAAACAGGCTCATACCATGTGGGGTTTCATTTAGTCTATGAAATCTTACATTACACAATATCCTCCTTGACTCTAGAAAAATAGCAAAAATTTCCCTATATTGATTTCATACTAACATTTAGTCTATGAAATCTTATATTACACAATATCCTTCTTGACTCTAGAAAAATAACAAAATTCCACCAGCGGAAGTGTATTGTCCGGATAAGTGAGACAATTTTGTGTGCATTTCAGTGTTTTGTGTATGAAAATGACCGTCTGGTTCCGGAAACTGAATTTCCGGATATACGGGTAAATTTATATAGTAATTATTTCGTTTTGAATGAAAATCGTCCGGCAACCAAGGTTTCCGGATATCTGAAGTCCGTTTAAGCGGGGCATGACTGTATTACACAATATCCTTCTTGACTCTAGATGAAATTTAAAATTTTCCCTACGTTGATTTCATGTGGAATAGAGCTAGCTAGAGCTGGCCAGACTTGCTTTTATGTGAGTTTCTAGATTGTTTTGTTTTTTACAAAATAAATATATTCCACAGTCATGGTGCAGGAAAACACGTGGGGTAGGCAAGTGGTTCAAGCGTTAGCCCGTCACGCCGAAGATCCAAGCTCGATTCTCACATGGGAATAATGATCTACTATATATGAAGCTCTTTTAAGATGTCCCAAACGTTTTTACTGGAATATTGAAAGAAAACGACATCAAAGTTAACATACACACATATACCAGTATTATTTAGGTAATACAGTTTCATTATGCAACAAAAAAACAGAATGCACACGTGCGACCCCCGAGTATGGTGGCGAAGGGGGGATATTGTTATACCGCGAGAAAGCGATGTCCCCTCTCGGCTACCATACCCGAGAACCGTCCGTCTGCTGAAACTCCAGCCTGTCTCCAGACACAACACCGCTTGCAATGAACATACTGCACGCGCTATTACTGCGTAACGAGTTTCCTGTCTACCTTCCGGTAACATGTATGTTTTTGTGCCAGTGAAATGTACGCCAATGGCTCACAGAAACTACAAATGTTTGCTTGGGCAGACATTGATACCGATCTTTTGCGAGTTGCTTGCAGCAATTACCGATGACAGAAAACACCGTTGGTTGATGTAACGGCGAAACTCGACCGACAAGCCATTTCTTCAAACGGACGAAATCGGATGATTTAGGTTTCGTCTCCTGCAGTTGCAATCACAATTTGTAAGCGGTGGTAAATATGGATTACTTGTAAAACAGGCCCGATTTAACAAAGCTACCTCAACGACAGGAGAAGTGTCCAATGCTTTCACATACACCTACAATAGCCTTAGCGCTGAGATCGCTTTGTGAAAACAGTGAGTGAGTATGGTTTTACGCCGCTTTTAGCAATATTCCAGCAATATCACGGCGGGGGACACCAGAAATGGGCTCCATACATTGTACCCATGTCGGGAATCGAACCCGGGTCTTCGGCGTGACGAGCGAACGCTTTAACCACTGGGCTACCCGACCGCCTCTTTGTAAAACAGGGTCCTGTAGCTGGTTGTTTGTTTTGTTCGTTTGTTTTGTTTGTTGTGTAACATTGCACATAGCAATATTCCAGTTATATCAAAGGTGTCTGTAAACAATCGAGTTTTCGCCAGACTGGACTGGATAATCGAGTCACAATCCAGTGACTGACATCACGGGCATCGTTCTAAGTACTTGGGAGATCAGCGAGACTGACCACCCGATACTGTTATTCGCCTCTTACGACAAGCATGGGTTGCTGAAGACCAATTCTAACCGGATCTTCACTTAGTTGTTGCTTACTCGTTGAACATCCATGTTTCCATTGGTGATCAAGGACGGTTCGTTTTGTTTCTGGGTTGGGAGGACGGGGCGTCGATTAATAATCTACACATGTTCATGTGAAAATAAACAACATTCTCTGTAACAGAAGGTATTGCTCACATAATATACATTATTCTACTTCATAGCCAGTATCTCAAATGATTATGTTGACAAAATTAAAAAATTTGTTTGTTTTTATCGAAAGTAGCCAGAATAACCTCTGAAAATATGTCGATCCCTGCCTGATAAGGTTAAATGGTGTTGATATATCCTCAACGCCCGACCACTGATGGCTCGCCGATCAAACATGATGTTGTAAAAACCCATAAGAATGATAACGCACCAAGATGCAGTTTCATTGAGTGAAATGACGCTTTGTAATTAGATCAAGGTCGCTGGTGCCGTCCTACCAGAAGACGTTAAACGATAGTACTTGTTGTTACCCTGCCTGGCGTTCGGCATCAAGGGAGTAAAACAAGGACTGGTCGGAGTCAGTATACCGAGTCTGAGTGGGGTGTACATGTTAAACTGCGGCATGGTATCTCAGTGGGCTTGACAAGCACACACTCTCTCTCTCACACACACACACACACACACACACACACACTCACTCACTCTCTCTCTCACACACACACACTCACTCACTCTCTCTCACACACACACACACTCACTCTCTCTCACACACTCACACACACTCACTCTCTCACACACACACACACTCTCACTCTCTCTCACTCACACACTCACTCTCTCTCACACACACACTCACTCTCTCTCTCTCACACACTCACTCTCTCTCTCACACACACACACTCACTCTCTCTCACACACTCACAAACTCACTCTCTCTCTCTCACACACACACTCACTCTCTCTCACACACTCACACACACTCACTCTCTCTCTCACACACACA
>NW_027266265.1:36777999-37070499 GCF_022045235.1 Haliotis cracherodii
AGATGTACGGTTTTTCTGGGCAACCCTTATATAGTTACACATTGTCAAACTGATTTGCGCATGTTTTATTCTTGGTAAGAGTTTTGGTCTAAACACACCTTAAAAGAACACAATAATCACTATCACTACTGCTTCATCATGTCAAGGGCATACGTAAATGGTAGAGACGATTTATATACTTTCTTCTAATGTTTACGACCTAATACATTTTAGCACAATCTTGCCTTTTACACCCAATGAAATCTGTTTCAGCAGATAATCGAGCCTGAATATTCTCTGGCGTTGACGATTTATGTAGTTAAAGAGTCATCACTGAATGATTATTATATCAATATTCAGGCGTTATCTATAGAAATTGAGATATCAATTTTAGTGATGCTCGTATTATCACAACTTCCTTGATAATGAAGTGTACAATTATCAAGATAATATGTTGAAGATAAGAGAGTTTTCTCAAGAAACGCAGTTGCAAATAAACGCCACAAAACCCTTTTCAGAATCATTCGAAAGCTGTGCTCGAAGCAGCAGAGGCCATTGTACGATTCCGACTATAATGATCACAAGCATGTGCGTATGAATGACTATCAGATAGTGGAGTAGAATAGGTCTTCAGCAACCCATGCTTGCCGTAAAAGGTGGATATATATGCTTGTCGTAAAAGGCGTCTAACGGGATCGGGTGGTCAGGCTCGCTGACTTGATTGATGCATGTCATCGATCCCAATTGCGTGGATCGATGCTAATGATTTTAATCACTGGATTGTCTGGTCCAGACTCGATTATTTACAGACCGCCGTCATATAGCTGGAATATTGTTGAGTGCGGCGTTAAACAACCAACCAACCAACTAACCAACCAGATAGTGATGATACCTGGCGGTTGCCAAAAAGTAAGCGTATCCTTCCTCATCGGTTCCACCGTCACAAACACATATAAAGACAAGTCAACAAAGACCACAAAACAAGCTGTTGTTCATATGTCAATCATGTTTTCAGAAGACATTGGTGTACTTTCGGCTTTTAACAGATACTACACGCATAAAAAGATGTTGTGAGTTTTCATAGTGACAGTCCCTTTGTGAGAAGAAACCAATATATGTCCCTTTCAGTTAGGAAATAAAGCTGTTGTAGTTTATAGTTAATGTGCAGTAAGATAAATAAAATTCGGGGAGAATAATGTAGTATCTGGGGACTTCTGCAGTATATTCAGCAGAGGCTATTTTCTTGTGAGCAGGCTGCTGTATTACACGGAAACGGTTAGCATAGTTGACCCCGTGTGGTACAGTGCTACTGCTGTACTGTGGCGAGGCTGTACTGGTGTGTTGCGTCAGTTTTCTGGTCTCTTGTTATGTCGTATCACACAGATGCATTATAATGTCTGATGTATGTTGCTCCCACATCATATATTTACTGGATACACACTTTTCAGACCGTTATCGAATATTTACTTAATAAAGGTTAAAGTGAGTGAGTGAGTATGGTTTTACGCCGCTTTTAGCAATATTCCAGCAATATTACGTCGGGGGACATCAGCAATGGGCTTCACACATTGTACCCATGTCGGAAATCGAACCCGTGTCTTCGGCGTAACGAGCGAACGCTTTAACCACTAGGCTACCCGACCGCCCCTAAATGATATAGGTTAAACGTTGAGTATCGAGGACTGTTTGAAATGCAGTTAGACGATTCCAGAGAGAGTGTCTCTGTTTGCCACCTTTATATACGTTGTCTTGTACTTCCTTAATCGATGTTCATGAATACCAGCTCGCATGTGTACCCGTAGGGTGATAACCTCGGGCCCTTTGATGCGAAAAGAATGCTTACTTTACACCATTAAGCTGAGGTGCGTTACTTACCTGGAAGTGGCCAGCCCAAGGTAAATCAATCACGTATAATTCACAAATGGTATATATAAAGGACGGGGGAAACTGTTCCATCATCTCTTATCTTCACCTTCCGTTGAGACACAGATACGAGTAAAGACCAAACTGCAAGTACTATTTTAAGCTTTGCTTGTGATATATATGTATACTTTTAATTTTTGATTCATCTGCTGCGCATCTGGCTGTTTTTAACCTTCATGTTGAGCCAATTTATAAAAGTACGAATATGTAACATAAAACGTTCTTGTAAATTGGGAAATATATGAATGCGGGTGAAATTAAAACTGATAACATAATTCACAATGAGTGGTGTGAACTGAATTTACCAGATGAGTAACGATAACATGCTATTTTACCTTTCTTGACAATGATTTTCACGTTACTCAATAGATACTCAAAATGATGAAGATAGTCGCCGCTCTTGTTGCCTGCCTGGCTGTTACCGCCTTTGCCGAGCCTACCGGTCTGTATGGTGGAATTGGCGGGTTGAAAGGAGGACTGGGCGGAATTGGCTACGGAATGGGTGGATTGTACGGAGGCCTTGGAGGTCTTGGAGGCTATGGAGGTCTGTACGGAGGCATGGGAGGTCTATACGGAGGCATGGGAGGTCTATACGGAGGCATGGGAGGTCTATACGGAGGCAAATACGGATACGGCATGGGAGGTCTGTACGGAGGACTTGGAGGCTATGGTGGTCTCTACGGAATGGGAGGATACGGAATTGGATTGGGAAAAGGTATTTCACAAAATATGATATCGTTTGTTTATCGTATCCGTAAATATACCTCCAGTCTCGTTTGCAAAATTGTATAATTTACCTATGTGGTATTACTATTTTCCGCGACAAAGCTGATGACATTTACAAAACATCTTTAAAACTATTCTCTGCTTTCTCTAATATTTGGTATAATTTATCATGCAGCTAGTTTCAAGACTTCGTTGTGACTTATCCATACATCCCAACTTTATTCTACTATTTTTTTGTTTCAGGTATCGGCTATTATTGAGTTATTATCACCTGCAGTGTGATGCTGGCTATTTATGTATTTTCTCAAACCAATGGAATTGGTTCAATAAAATCTTGTCATATTTATTTACGCCTTGAAATTTGTTTGAAAATCTTAATCTGAATTGAATGTTCACAATGGAAGAGTGATCTATGTTTCTCCATATTGTAAACTGTGGACATAGTACGTGTTGTCGACCAATATCCAAGCACACTTCAATGATATTGCGTTTTACTGCTAGCTGAGATATCAACTACTGAAATGTGCTATTAAGTTCCTGAGGAAACCGGACATGATGATAAGAGGAGGGATTTTATGCTTGATATATCTCCCACAAAATGTCACTTACCCGAGTTCATGTTTCACGGAATATATCATTTGGGCTGCCAGAAAAGGGTTTGATAGCCATTTAAGTACCATAATATCTTGAATTGGCTGTCTGTATTTCAATTTGCATTTTAAAAATATGCAGCGAAACAAATAAGCAGGCGTGTCAATTTTTGTCAAAGCAGTCATTGACGATATCAAGGGGTAGACAGTGTGCACTGTATTGAAATGCAAATGTGTGCGCTGTCCTTGAAAATGAGCGATAGTTGTATTCAGAATACAATCTACATGTTGTTATGGCTCTTTGTATAAGTAATATCTGAGCTGCTGCAATAAAACAAACCCGAAAGCCATAGTGATGTAGAGCATCAAAACAAATGTTGCAAGATTCTTACTGCTTGGTTAGAAGGGAATGCAAACAGTTGGAATTTCCATGACAATAACATATCTTTACAGTTTATCAATTACACAAACAAAACGATTGAATTCAAAAGTAACTATTAAATACGCTTGTCCGGGTATAGCTTATCAACCTACGAATTATTTGTAATTTCCATCAAACATGTACTTCTTCATTTGATGATGCAATTTAACATTTTGCATACTGCTTATGTAATTAATAGGAGAAGTATCTATATAGATATTTAGTTGTGTGTTTACTAACCACCTTCCCTGTAGGTGCTATTTGAAAAATACATATTGATTAAATCAGACCGCGAATTTGAAGATTCCGAACTGGATTGGTAGGATTGAAGATTACAATGAACAAACAAATAGCTAATATATCCCTATTGTTTGACTACAAAGCAAAAGTGACAATCATTTATCAATACAAAGGAGATTGCATTTGGTAACTGTAGAGAGTGAAATTCAGCGGAATAAATAGTCCAACTTTAAAGCGTGTCATAAGTCTTTATAACAACAACCAGACTGTAAAAACAAGTCGTTTGATCATGTCTATCTTTGAAAACACCTTTGTGTTATACTTTAAGAGCATTTTCTTCTGAAAACACACGTCTTTACTTTTAGATGTACGGTTTTTCTGGGCAACCCTTATATAGTTACACATTGTCAAACTGATTTGCGCATGTTTTATTCTTGGTAAGAGTTTTGGTCTAAACACGCCTTAAAAGAACACAATAATCACTATCACTACTGCTTCATCATGTCAAGGGCATACGTAAATGGTAGAGACGATTTATATACTTTCTTCTAATGTTTACGACCTAATACATTTTAGCACAATCTTGCCTTTTACACCCAATGAAATCTGTTTCAGCAGATAATCGAGCCTGAATATTCTCTGGCGTTGACGATTTATGTAGTTAAAGGGTCATCACTGAATGATTATTATATCAATATTCAGGCGTTATCTATAGAAATTGAGATATCAAATTTAGTGATGCTCGTATTATCACAAATTCCTTGATAATGAAGCGTACAATTATCAAGATAATATGTTGAAGATAAGAGAGTTTTCTCAAGAAACGCAGTTGCAAATAAACGCCACAAAACCCTTTTCAGAATCATTCGAAAGCTGTGCTCGAAGCAGCAGAGGCCATTGTACGATTCCGACTATAATGATCACAAGCATGTGCGTATGAATGACTATCAGATAGTGGAGTAGAATAGGTCTTCAGCAACCCATGCTTGCCGTAAAAGGTGGATATATATGCTTGTCGTAAAAGGCGTCTAACGGGATCGGGTGGTCAGGCTCGCTGACTTGATTGATGCATGTCATCGATCCCAATTGCGTGGATCGATGCTAATGATTTTAATCACTGGATTGTCTGGTCCAGACTCGATTATTTACAGACCGCCGTCATATAGCTGGAATATTGTTGAGTGCGGCGTTAAACAACCAACCAACCAACTAACCAACCAGATAGTGATGATACCTGGCGGTTGCCAAAAAGTAAGCGTATCCTTCCTCATCGGTTCCACCGTCACAAACACATATAAAGACAAGTCAACAAAGACCACAAAACAAGCTGTTGTTCATATGTCAATCATGTTTTCAGAAGACATTGGTGTACTTTCGGCTTTTAACAGATACTACACGCATAAAAAGATGTTGTGAGTTTTCATAGTGACAGTCCCTTTGTGAGAAGAAACCAATATATGTCCCTTTCAGTTAGGAAATAAAGCTGTTGTAGTTTATAGTTAATGTGCAGTAAGATAAATAAAATTCGGGGAGAATAATGTAGTATCTGGGGACTTCTGCAGTATATTCAGCAGAGGCTATTTTCTTGTGAGCAGGCTGCTGTATTACACGGAAACGGTTAGCATAGTTGACCCCGTGTGGTACAGTGCTACTGCTGTACTGTGGCGAGGCTGTACTGGTGTGTTGCGTCAGTTTTCTGGTCTCTTGTTATGTCGTATCACACAGATGCATTATAATGTCTGATGTATGTTGCTCCCACATCATATATTTACTGGATACACACTTTTCAGACCGTTATCGAATATTTACTTAATAAAGGTTAAAGTGAGTGAGTGAGTATGGTTTTACGCCGCTTTTAGCAATATTCCAGCAATATTACGTCGGGGGACATCAGCAATGGGCTTCACACATTGTACCCATGTCGGAAATCGAACCCGTGTCTTCGGCGTAACGAGCGAACGCTTTAACCACTAGGCTACCCGACCGCCCCTAAATGATATAGGTTAAACGTTGAGTATCGAGGACTGTTTGAAATGCAGTTAGACGATTCCAGAGAGAGTGTCTCTGTTTGTCACCTTTATATACGTTGTCTTGTACTTCCTTAATCGATGTTCATGAATACCAGCTCGCATGTGTACCCGTAGGGTGATAACCTCGGGCCCTTTGATGCGAAAAGAATGCTTACTTTACACCATTAAGCTGAGGTGCGTTACTTACCTGGAAGTGGCCAGCCCAAGGTAAATCAATCACGTATAATTCACAAATGGTATATATAAAGGACGGGGGAAACTGTTCCATCATCTCTTATCTTCACCTTCCGTTGAGACACAGATACGAGTAAAGACCAAACTGCAAGTACTATTTTAAGCTTTGCTTGTGATATATATGTATACTTTTAATTTTTGATTCATCTGCTGCGCATCTGGCTGCTTTTAACCTTCATGTTGAGCCAATTTATAAAAGTACGAATATGTAACATAAAACGTTCTTGTAAATTGGGAAATATATGAATGCGGGTGAAATTAAAACTGATAACATAATTCACAATGAGTGGTGTGAACTGAATTTACCAGATGAGTAACGATAACATGCTATTTTACCTTTCTTGACAATGATTTTCACGTTACTCAATAGATACTCAAAATGATGAAGATAGTCGCCGCTCTTGTTGCCTGCCTGGCTGTTACCGCCTTTGCCGAGCCTACCGGTCTGTATGGTGGAATTGGCGGGTTGAAAGGAGGACTGGGCGGAATTGGCTACGGAATGGGTGGATTGTACGGAGGCCTTGGAGGTCTTGGAGGCTATGGAGGTCTGTACGGAGGCATGGGAGGTCTATACGGAGGCATGGGAGGTCTATACGGAGGCATGGGAGGTCTATACGGAGGCAAATACGGATACGGCATGGGAGGTCTGTACGGAGGACTTGGAGGCTATGGTGGTCTCTACGGAATGGGAGGATACGGAATTGGATTGGGAAAAGGTATTTCACAAAATATGATATCGTTTGTTTATCGTATCCGTAAATATACCTCCAGTCTCGTTTGCAAAATTGTATAATTTACCTATGTGGTATTACTATTTTCCGCGACAAAGCTGATGACATTTACAAAACATCTTTAAAACTATTCTCTGCTTTCTCTAATATTTGGTATAATTTATCATGCAGCTAGTTTCAAGACTTCGTTGTGACTTATCCATACATCCCAACTTTATTCTACTATTTTTTTTGTTTCAGGTATCGGCTATTATTGAGTTATTATCACCTGCAGTGTGATGCTGGCTATTTATGTATTTTCTCAAACCAATGGAATTGGTTCAATAAAATCTTGTCATATTTATTTACGCCTTGAAATTTGTTTGAAAATCTTAATCTGAATTGAATGTTCACAATGGAAGAGTGATCTATGTTTCTCCATATTGTAAACTGTGGACATAGTACGTGTTGTCGACCAATATCCAAGCACACTTCAATGATATTGCGTTTTACTGCTAGCTGAGATATCAACTACTGAAATGTGCTATTAAGTTCCTGAGGAAACCGGACATGATGATAAGAGGAGGGATTTTATGCTTGATATATCTCCCACAAAATGTCACTTACCCGAGTTCATGTTTCACGGAATATATCATTTGGGCTGCCAGAAAAGGGTTTGATAGCCATTTAAGTACCATAATATCTTGAATTGGCTGTCTGTATTTCAATTTGCATTTTAAAAATATGCAGCGAAACAAATAAGCAGGCGTGTCAATTTTTGTCAAAGCAGTCATTGACGATATCAAGGGGTAGACAGTGTGCACTGTATTGAAATGCAAATGTGTGCGCTGTCCTTGAAAATGAGCGATAGTTGTATTCAGAATACAATCTACATGTTGTTATGGCTCTTTGTATAAGTAATATCTGAGCTGCTGCAATAAAACAAACCCGAAAGCCATAGTGATGTAGAGCATCAAAACAAATGTTGCAAGATTCTTACTGCTTGGTTAGAAGGGAATGCAAACAGTTGGAATTTCCATGACAATAACATATCTTTACAGTTTATCAATTACACAAACAAAACGATTGAATTCAAAAGTAACTATTAAATACGCTTGTCCGGGTATAGCTTATCAACCTACGAATTATTTGTAATTTCCATCAAACATGTACTTCTTCATTTGATGATGCAATTTAACATTTTGCATACTGCTTATGTAATTAATAGGAGAAGTATCTATATAGATATTTAGTTGTGTGTTTACTAACCACCTTCCCTGTAGGTGCTATTTGAAAAATACATATTGATTAAATCAGACCGCGAATTTGAAGATTCCGAACTGGATTGGTAGGATTGAAGATTACAATGAACAAACAAATAGCTAATATATCCCTATTGTTTGACTACAAAGCAAAAGTGACAATCATTTATCAATACAAAGGAGATTGCATTTGGTAACTGTAGAGAGTGAAATTCAGCGGAATAAATAGTCCAACTTTAAAGCGTGTCATAAGTCTTTATAACAACAACCAGACTGTAAAAACAAGTCGTTTGATCATGTCTATCTTTGAAAACACCTTTGTGTTATACTTTAAGAGCATTTTCTTCTGAAAACACACGTCTTTACTTTTAGATGTACGGTTTTTCTGGGCAACCCTTATATAGTTACACATTGTCAAACTGATTTGCGCATGTTTTATTCTTGGTAAGAGTTTTGGTCTAAACACGCCTTAAAAGAACACAATAATCACTATCACTACTGCTTCATCATGTCAAGGGCATACGTAAATGGTAGAGACGATTTATATACTTTCTTCTAATGTTTACGACCTAATACATTTTAGCACAATCTTGCCTTTTACACCCAATGAAATCTGTTTCAGCAGATACTCGAGCCTGAATATTCTCTGGCGTTGACGATTTATGTAGTTAAAGGGTCATCACTGAATGATTATTATATCAATATTCAGGCGTTATCTATAGAAATTGAGATATCAATTTTAGTGATGCTCGTATTATCACAAATTCCTTGATAATGAAGTGTACAATTATCAAGATAATATGTTGAAGATAAGAGAGTTTTCTCAAGAAACGCAGTTGCAAATAAACGCCACAAAACCCTTTTCAGAATCATTCGAAAGCTGTGCTCGAAGCAGCAGAGGCCATTGTACGATTCCGACTATAATGATCACAAGCATGTGCGTATGAATGACTATCAGATAGTGGAGTAGAATAGGTCTTCAGCAACCCATGCTTGCCGTAAAAGGTGGATATATATGCTTGTCGTAAAAGGCGTCTAACGGGATCGGGTGGTCAGGCTCGCTGACTTGATTGATGCATGTCATCGATCCCAATTGCGTGGATCGATGCTAATGATTTTAATCACTGGGTTGTCTGGTCCAGACTCGATTATTTACAGACCGCCGTCATATAGCTGGAATATTGTTGAGTGCGGCGTTAAACAACCAACCAACCAACTAACCAACCAGATAGTGATGATACCTGGCGGTTGCCAAAAAGTAAGCGTATCCTTCCTCATCGGTTCCACCGTCACAAACACATATAAAGACAAGTCAACAAAGACCACAAAACAAGCTGTTGTTCATATGTCAATCATGTTTTCAGAAGACATTGGTGTACTTTCGGCTTTTAACAGATACTACACGCATAAAAAGATGTTGTGAGTTTTCATAGTGACAGTCCCTTTGTGAGAAGAAACCAATATATGTCCCTTTCAGTTAGGAAATAAAGCTGTTGTAGTTTATAGTTAATGTGCAGTAAGATAAATAAAATTCGGGGAGAATAATGTAGTATCTGGGGACTTCTGCAGTATATTCAGCAGAGGCTATTTTCTTGTGAGCAGGCTGCTGTATTACACGGAAACGGTTAGCATAGTTGACCCCGTGTGGTACAGTGCTACTGCTGTACTGTGGCGAGGCTGTACTGGTGTGTTGCGTCAGTTTTCTGGTCTCTTGTTATGTCGTATCACACAGATGCATTATAATGTCTGATGTATGTTGCTCCCACATCATATATTTACTGGATACACACTTTTCAGACCGTTATCGAATATTTACTTAATAAAGGTTAAAGTGAGTGAGTGAGTATGGTTTTACGCCGCTTTTAGCAATATTCCAGCAATATTACGTCGGGGGACATCAGCAATGGGCTTCACACATTGTACCCATGTCGGAAATCGAACCCGTGTCTTCGGCGTAACGAGCGAACGCTTTAACCACTAGGCTACCCGACCGCCCCTAAATGATATAGGTTAAACGTTGAGTATCGAGGACTGTTTGAAATGCAGTTAGACGATTCCAGAGAGAGTGTCTCTGTTTGCCACCTTTATATACGTTGTCTTGTACTTCCTTAATCGATGTTCATGAATACCAGCTCGCATGTGTACCCGTAGGGTGATAACCTCGGGCCCTTTGATGCGAAAAGAATGCTTACTTTACACCATTAAGCTGAGGTGCGTTACTTACCTGGAAGTGGCCAGCCCAAGGTAAATCAATCACGTATAATTCACAAATGGTATATATAAAGGACGGGGGAAACTGTTCCATCATCTCTTATCTTCACCTTCCGTTGAGACACAGATACGAGTAAAGACCAAACTGCAAGTACTATTTTAAGCTTTGCTTGTGATATATATGTATACTTTTAATTTTTGATTCATCTGCTGCGCATCTGGCTGTTTTTAACCTTCATGTTGAGCCAATTTATAAAAGTACGAATATGTAACATAAAACGTTCTTGTAAATTGGGAAATATATGAATGCGGGTGAAATTAAAACTGATAACATAATTCACAATGAGTGGTGTGAACTGAATTTACCAGATGAGTAACGATAACATGCTATTTTACCTTTCTTGACAATGATTTTCACGTTACTCAATAGATACTCAAAATGATGAAGATAGTCGCCGCTCTTGTTGCCTGCCTGGCTGTTACCGCCTTTGCCGAGCCTACCGGTCTGTATGGTGGAATTGGCGGGTTGAAAGGAGGACTGGGCGGAATTGGCTACGGAATGGGTGGATTGTACGGAGGCCTTGGAGGTCTTGGAGGCTATGGAGGTCTGTACGGAGGCATGGGAGGTCTATACGGAGGCATGGGAGGTCTATACGGAGGCAAATACGGATACGGCATGGGAGGTCTGTACGGAGGACTTGGAGGCTATGGTGGTCTCTACGGAATGGGAGGATACGGAATTGGATTGGGAAAAGGTATTTCACAAAATATGATATCGTTTGTTTATCGTATCCGTAAATATACCTCCAGTCTCGTTTGCAAAATTGTATAATTTACCTATGTGGTATTACTATTTTCCGCGACAAAGCTGATGACATTTACAAAACATCTTTAAAACTATTCTCTGCTTTCTCTAATATTTGGTATAATTTATCATGCAGCTAGTTTCAAGACTTCGTTGTGACTTATCCATACATCCCAACTTTATTCTACTATTTTTTTGTTTCAGGTATCGGCTATTATTGAGTTATTATCACCTGCAGTGTGATGCTGGCTATTTATGTATTTTCTCAAACCAATGGAATTGGTTCAATAAAATCTTGTCATATTTATTTACGCCTTGAAATTTGTTTGAAAATCTTAATCTGAATTGAATGTTCACAATGGAAGAGTGATCTATGTTTCTCCATATTGTAAACTGTGGACATAGTACGTGTTGTCGACCAATATCCAAGCACACTTCAATGATATTGCGTTTTACTGCTAGCTGAGATATCAACTACTGAAATGTGCTATTAAGTTCCTGAGGAAACCGGACATGATGATAAGAGGAGGGATTTTATGCTTGATATATCTCCCACAAAATGTCACTTACCCGAGTTCATGTTTCACGGAATATATCATTTGGGCTGCCAGAAAAGGGTTTGATAGCCATTTAAGTACCATAATATCTTGAATTGGCTGTCTGTATTTCAATTTGCATTTTAAAAATATGCAGCGAAACAAATAAGCAGGCGTGTCAATTTTTGTCAAAGCAGTCATTGACGATATCAAGGGGTAGACAGTGTGCACTGTATTGAAATGCAAATGTGTGCGCTGTCCTTGAAAATGAGCGATAGTTGTATTCAGAATACAATCTACATGTTGTTATGGCTCTTTGTATAAGTAATATCTGAGCTGCTGCAATAAAACAAACCCGAAAGCCATAGTGATGTAGAGCATCAAAACAAATGTTGCAAGATTCTTACTGCTTGGTTAGAAGGGAATGCAAACAGTTGGAATTTCCATGACAATAACATATCTTTACAGTTTATCAATTACACAAACAAAACGATTGAATTCAAAAGTAACTATTAAATACGCTTGTCCGGGTATAGCTTATCAACCTAAAAATTATTTGTAATTTCCATCAAACATGTACTTCTTGATTTGATGATGCAATTTAACATTTTGCATACTGCTTATGTAATTAATAGGAGAAGTATCTAAATAGATATTTAGTTGTGTGTTTACTAACCACCTTCCCTGTAGGTGCTATTTGAAAAATACATATTGATTAAATCAGACCGCGAATTTGAAGATTCCGAACTGGATTGGTAGGATTGAAGATTACAATGAACAAATAGCTAATATATCCCTATTGTTTGACTACAAAGCAAAAGTGACAATCATTTATCAATACAAAGGAGATTGCATTTGGTAACTGTAGAGAGTGAAATTCAGCGGAATAAATAGTCCAACTTTAAAGCGTGTCATAAGTCTTTATAACAACAACCAGACTGTAAAAACAAGTCGTTTGATCATGTCTATCTTTGAAAACACCTTTGTGTTATACTTTAAGAGCATTTTCTTCTGAAAACACACGTCTTTACTTTTAGATGTACGGTTTTTCTGGGCAACCCTTATATAGTTACACATTGTCAAACTGATTTGCGCGTGTTTTATTCTTGGTAAGAGTTTTGGTCTAAACACGCCTTAAAAGAACACAATAATCACTATCACTACTGCTTCATCATGTCAAGGGCATACGTAAAAGGTAGAGACGATTTATATACTTTCTTCTAATGTTTACGACCTAATACATTTTAGCACAATCTTGCCTTTTACACCCAATGAAATCTGTTTCAGCAGATAATCGAGCCTGAATATTCTCTGGCGTTGACGATTTATGTAGTTAAAGGGTCATCACTGAATGATTATTACATCAATATTCAGGCGTTATCTATAGAAATTGAGATATCAAATTTAGTGATGCTCGTATTATCACAAATTCCTTGATAATGAAGTGTACAATTATCAAGATAATATGTTGAAGATAAGAGAGTTTTCTCAAGAAACGCAGTTGCAAATAAACGCCACAAAACCCTTTTCAGAATCATTCGAAAGCTGTGCTCGAAGCAGCAGAGGCCATTGTACGATTCCGACTATAATGATCACAAGCATGTGCGTATGAATGACTATCAGATAGTGGAGTAGAATAGGTCTTCAGCAACCCATGCTTGCCGTAAAAGGTGGATATATATGCTTGTCGTAAAAGGCGTCTAACGGGATCGGGTGGTCAGGCTCGCTGACTTGATTGATGCATGTCATCGATCCCAATTGCGTGGATCGATGCTAATGATTTTAATCACTGGATTGTCTGGTCCAGACTCGATTATTTACAGACCGCCGTCATATAGCTGGAATATTGTTGAGTGCGGCGTTAAACAACCAACCAACCAACTAACCAACCAGATAGTGATGATACCTGGCGGTTGCCAAAAAGTAAGCGTATCCTTCCTCATCGGTTCCACCGTCACAAACACATATAAAGACAAGTCAACAAAGACCACAAAACAAGCTGTTGTTCATATGTCAATCATGTTTTCAGAAGACATTGGTGTACTTTCGGCTTTTAACAGATACTACACGCATAAAAAGATGTTGTGAGTTTTCATAGTGACAGTCCCTTTGTGAGAAGAAACCAATATATGTCCCTTTCAGTTAGGAAATAAAGCTGTTGTAGTTTATAGTTAATGTGCAGTAAGATAAATAAAATTCGGGGAGAATAATGTAGTATCTGGGGACTTCTGCAGTATATTCAGCAGAGGCTATTTTCTTGTGAGCAGGCTGCTGTATTACACGGAAACGGTTAGCATAGTTGACCCCGTGTGGTACAGTGCTACTGCTGTACTGTGGCGAGGCTGTACTGGTGTGTTGCGTCAGTTTTCTGGTCTCTTGTTATGTCGTATCACACAGATGCATTATAATGTCTGATGTATGTTGCTCCCACATCATATATTTACTGGATACACACTTTTCAGACCGTTATCGAATATTTACTTAATAAAGGTTAAAGTGAGTGAGTGAGTATGGTTTTACGCCGCTTTTAGCAATATTCCAGCAATATTACGTCGGGGGACATCAGCAATGGGCTTCACACATTGTACCCATGTCGGAAATCGAACCCGTGTCTTCGGCGTAACGAGCGAACGCTTTAACCACTAGGCTACCCGACCGCCCCTAAATGATATAGGTTAAACGTTGAGTATCGAGGACTGTTTGAAATGCAGTTAGACGATTCCAGAGAGAGTGTCTCTGTTTGCCACCTTTATATACGTTGTCTTGTACTTCCTTAATCGATGTTTCATGAATACCAGCTCGCATGTGTACCCGTAGGGTGATAACCTCGGGCCCTTTGATGCGAAAAGAATGCTTACTTTACACCATTAAGCTGAGGTGCGTTACTTACCTGGAAGTGGCCAGCCCAAGGTAAATCAATCACGTATAATTCACAAATGGTATATATAAAGGACGGGGGAAACTGTTCCATCATCTCTTATCTTCACCTTCCGTTGAGACACAGATACGAGTAAAGACCAAACTGCAAGTACTATTTTAAGCTTTGCTTGTGATATATATGTATACTTTTAATTTTTGATTCATCTGCTGCGCATCTGGCTGCTTTTAACCTTCATGTTGAGCCAATTTATAAAAGTACGAATATGTAACATAAAGCGTTCTTGTAAATTGGGAAATATATGAATGCGGGTGAAATTAAAACTGATAACATAATTCACAATGAGTGGTGTGAACTGAATTTACCAGATGAGTAACGATAACATGCTATTTTACCTTTCTTGACAATGATTTTCACGTTACTCAATAGATACTCAAAATGATGAAGATAGTCGCCGCTCTTGTTGCCTGCCTGGCTGTTACCGCCTTTGCCGAGCCTACCGGTCTGTATGGTGGAATTGGCGGGTTGAAAGGAGGACTGGGCG
Source organism: Haliotis cracherodii (assembly GCF_022045235.1). NCBI lineage: Eukaryota > Metazoa > Mollusca > Gastropoda > Lepetellida > Haliotidae > Haliotis > Haliotis cracherodii. Next base: position 36,793,089 of record NW_027266265.1, read on the forward strand.
GAATTGGCTACGGAATGGGTGGATTGTACGGAGGCCTTGGAGGTCTTGGAGGCTATGGAGGTCTGTACGGAGGCATGGGAGGTCTATACGGAGGCATGGGAGGTCTATACGGAGGCAAATACGGATACGGCATGGGAGGTCTGTACGGAGGACTTGGAGGCTATGGTGGTCTCTACGGAATGGGAGGATACGGAATTGGATTGGGAAAAGGTATTTCACAAAATATGATATCGTTTGTTTATCGTATCCGTAAATATACCTCCAGTCTCGTTTGCAAAATTGTATAATTTACCTATGTGGTATTACTATTTTCCGCGACAAAGCTGATGACATTTACAAAACATCTTTAAAACTATTCTCTGCTTTCTCTAATATTTGGTATAATTTATCATGCAGCTAGTTTCAAGACTTCGTTGTGACTTATCCATACATCCCAACTTTATTCTACTATTTTTTTGTTTCAGGTATCGGCTATTATTGAGTTATTATCACCTGCAGTGTGATGCTGGCTATTTATGTATTTTCTCAAACCAATGGAATTGGTTCAATAAAATCTTGTCATATTTATTTACGCCTTGAAATTTGTTTGAAAATCTTAATCTGAATTGAATGTTCACAATGGAAGAGTGATCTATGTTTCTCCATATTGTAAACTGTGGACATAGTACGTGTTGTCGACCAATATCCAAGCACACTTCAATGATATTGCGTTTTACTGCTAGCTGAGATATCAACTACTGAAATGTGCTATTAAGTTCCTGAGGAAACCGGACATGATGATAAGAGGAGGGATTTTATGCTTGATATATCTCCCACAAAATGTCACTTACCCGAGTTCATGTTTCACGGAATATATCATTTGGGCTGCCAGAAAAGGGTTTGATAGCCATTTAAGTACCATAATATCTTGAATTGGCTGTCTGTATTTCAATTTGCATTTTAAAAATATGCAGCGAAACAAATAAGCAGGCGTGTCAATTTTTGTCAAAGCAGTCATTGACGATATCAAGGGGTAGACAGTGTGCACTGTATTGAAATGCAAATGTGTGCGCTGTCCTTGAAAATGAGCGATAGTTGTATTCAGAATACAATCTACATGTTGTTATGGCTCTTTGTATAAGTAATATCTGAGCTGCTGCAATAAAACAAACCCGAAAGCCATAGTGATGTAGAGCATCAAAACAAATGTTGCAAGATTCTTACTGCTTGGTTAGAAGGGAATGCAAACAGTTGGAATTTCCATGACAATAACATATCTTTACAGTTTATCAATTACACAAACAAAACGATTGAATTCAAAAGTAACTATTAAATACGCTTGTCCGGGTATAGCTTATCAACCTACGAATTATTTGTAATTTCCATCAAACATGTACTTCTTGATTTGATGATGCAATTTAACATTTTGCATACTGCTTATGTAATTAATAGGAGAAGTATCTAAATAGATATTTAGTTGTGTGTTTACTAACCACCTTCCCTGTAGGTGCTATTTGAAAAATACATATTGATTAAATCAGACCGCGAATTTGAAGATTCCGAACTGGATTGGTAGGATTGAAGATTACAATGAACAAATAGATAATATATCCCTATTGTTTGACTACAAAGCAAAAGTGACAATCATTTATCAATACAAAGGAGATTGCATTTGGTAACTGTAGAGAGTGAAATTCAGCGGAATAAATAGTCCAACTTTAAAGCGTGTCATAAGTCTTTATAACAACAACCAGACTGTAAAAACAAGTCGTTTGATCATGTCTATCTTTGAAAACACCTTTGTGTTATACTTTAAGAGCATTTTCTTCTGAAAACACACGTCTTTACTTTTAGATGTACGGTTTTTCTGGGCAACCCTTATATAGTTACACATTGTCAAACTGATTTGCGCGTGTTTTATTCTTGGTAAGAGTTTTGGTCTAAACACGCCTTAAAAGAACACAATAATCACTATCACTACTGCTTCATCATGTCAAGGGCATACGTAAAAGGTAGAGACGATTTATATACTTTCTTCTAATGTTTACGACCTAATACATTTTAGCACAATCTTGCCTTTTACACCCAATGAAATCTGTTTCAGCAGATAATCGAGCCTGAATATTCTCTGGCGTTGACGATTTATGTAGTTAAAGGGTCATCACTGAATGATTATTACATCAATATTCAGGCGTTATCTATAGAAATTGAGATATCAAATTTAGTGATGCTCGTATTATCACAAATTCCTTGATAATGAAGCGTACAATTATCAAGATAATATGTTGAAGATAAGAGAGTTTTCTCAAGAAACGCAGTTGCAAATAAACGCCACAAAACCCTTTTCAGAATCATTCGAAAGCTGTGCTCGAAGCAGCAGAGGCCATTGTACGATTCCGACTATAATGATCACAAGCATGTGCGTATGAATGACTATCAGATAGTGGAGTAGAATAGGTCTTCAGCAACCCATGCTTGCCGTAAAAGGTGGATATATATGCTTGTCGTAAAAGGCGTCTAACGGGATCGGGTGGTCAGGCTCGCTGACTTGATTGATGCATGTCATCGATCCCAATTGCGTGGATCGATGCTAATGATTTTAATCACTGGATTGTCTGGTCCAGACTCGATTATTTACAGACCGCCGTCATATAGCTGGAATATTGTTGAGTGCGGCGTTAAACAACCAACCAACCAACTAACCAACCAGATAGTGATGATACCTGGCGGTTGCCAAAAAGTAAGCGTATCCTTCCTCATCGGTTCCACCGTCACAAACACATATAAAGACAAGTCAACAAAGACCACAAAACAAGCTGTTGTTCATATGTCAATCATGTTTTCAGAAGACATTGGTGTACTTTCGGCTTTTAACAGATACTACACGCATAAAAAGATGTTGTGAGTTTTCATAGTGACAGTCCCTTTGTGAGAAGAAACCAATATATGTCCCTTTCAGTTAGGAAATAAAGCTGTTGTAGTTTATAGTTAATGTGCAGTAAGATAAATAAAATTCGGGGAGAATAATGTAGTATCTGGGGACTTCTGCAGTATATTCAGCAGAGGCTATTTTCTTGTGAGCAGGCTGCTGTATTACACGGAAACGGTTAGCATAGTTGACCCCGTGTGGTACAGTGCTACTGCTGTACTGTGGCGAGGCTGTACTGGTGTGTTGCGTCAGTTTTCTGGTCTCTTGTTATGTCGTATCACACAGATGCATTATAATGTCTGATGTATGTTGCTCCCAGATATTATATTTACTGGATACACACTTTTCAGACCGTTATCGAATATTTACTTAATAAAGGTTAAAGTGAGTGAGTGAGTATGGTTTTACGCCGCTTTTAGAAATATTCCAGCAATATTACGTCGGGGGACATCAGCAATGGGCTTCACACATTGTACCCATGTCGGAAATCGAACCCGTGTCTTCGGCGTAACGAGCGAACGCTTTAACCACTAGGCTACCCGACCGCCCCTAAATAATATAGGTTAAACGTTGAGTATCGAGGACTGTTTGAAATGCAGTTAGACGATTCCAGAGAGAGTGTCTCTGTTTGCCACCTTTATATACGTTGTCTTGTACTTCCTTAATCGATGTTTCATGAATACCAGCTCGCATGTGTACCCGTAGGGTGATAACCTCGGGCCCTTTGATGCGAAAAGAATGCTTACTTTACACCATTAAGCTGAGGTGCGTTACTTATCTGGAAGTGGCCAGCCCAAGGTAAATCAATCACGTATAATTCACAAATGGTATATATAAAGGACGGGGGAAACTGTTCCATCATCTCTTATCTTCACCTTCCGTTGAGACACAGATACGAGTAAAGACCAAACTGCAAGTACTATTTTAAGCTTTGCTTGTGATATATATGTATACTTTTAATTTTTGATTCATCTGCTGCGCATCTGGCTGTTTTTAACCTTCATGTTGAGCCAATTTATAAAAGTACGAATATGTAACATAAAACGTTCTTGTAAATTGGGAAATATATGAATGCGGGTGAAATTAAAACTGATAACATAATTCACAATGAGTGGTGTGAACTGAATTTACCAGATGAGTAACGATAACATGCTATTTTACCTTTCTTGACAATGATTTTCACGTTACTCAATAGATACTCAAAATGATGAAGATAGTCGCCGCTCTTGTTGCCTGCCTGGCTGTTACCGCCTTTGCCGAGCCTACCGGTCTGTATGGTGGAATTGGCGGGTTGAAAGGAGGACTGGGCGGAATTGGCTACGGAATGGGTGGATTGTACGGAGGCCTTGGAGGTCTTGGAGGCTATGGAGGTCTGTACGGAGGCATGGGAGGTCTATACGGAGGCATGGGAGGTCTATACGGAGGCATGGGAGGTCTATACGGAGGCAAATACGGATACGGCATGGGAGGTCTGTACGGAGGACTTGGAGGCTATGGTGGTCTCTACGGAATGGGAGGATACGGAATTGGATTGGGAAAAGGTATTTCACAAAATATGATATCGTTTGTTTATCGTATCCGTAAATATACCTCCAGTCTCGTTTGCAAAATTGTATAATTTACCTATGTGGTATTACTATTTTCCGCGACAAAGGTGGTGATATTTACAAAAAATATTTAAAACTATTCTCTGCTTTCTCTAATATTTGGTATAATTTATCATGCAGCTAGTTTCAAGACTTCGTTGTGACTTATCCATACATCCCAACTTTATTCTACTATTTTTTTGTTTCAGGTATCGGCTATTATTGAGTTATTATCACCTGCAGTGTGATGCTGGCTATTTATGTATTTTCTCAAACCAATGGAATTGGTTCAATAAAATCTTGTCATATTTATTTACGCCTTGAAATTTGTTTGAAAATCTTAATCTGAATTGAATGTTCACAATGGAAGAGTGATCTATGTTTCTCCATATTGTAAACTGTGGACATAGTACGTGTTGTCGACCAATATCCAAGCACACTTCAATGATATTGCGTTTTACTGCTAGCTGAGATATCAACTACTGAAATGTGCTATTAAGTTCCTGAGGAAACCGGACATGATGATAAGAGGAGGGATTTTATGCTTGATATATCTCCCACAAAATGTCACTTACCCGAGTTCATGTTTCACGGAATATATCATTTGGGCTGCCAGAAAAGGGTTTGATAGCCATTTAAGTACCATAATATCTTGAATTGGCTGTCTGTATTTCAATTTGCATTTTAAAAACATGCAGCGAAACAAATAAGCAGGCGTGTCAATTTTTGTCAAAGCAGTCATTGACGATATCAAGGGGTAGACAGTGTGCACTGTATTGAAATGCAAATGTGTGCGCTGTCCTTGAAAATGAGCGATAGTTGTATTCAGAATACAATCTACATGTTGTTATGGCTCTTTGTATAAGTAATATCTGAGCTGCTGCAATAAAACAAACCCGAAAGCCATAGTGATGTAGAGCATCAAAACAAATGTTGCAAGATTCTTACTGCTTGGTTAGAAGGGAATGCAAACAGTTGGAATTTCCATGACAATAACATATCTTTACAGTTTATCAATTACACAAACAAAACGATTGAATTCAAAAGTAACTATTAAATACGCTTGTCCGGGTATAGCTTATCAACCTACGAATTATTTGTAATTTCCATCAAACATGTACTTCTTGATTTGATGATGCAATTTAACATTTTGCATACTGCTTATGTAATTAATAGGAGAAGTATCTATATAGATATTTAGTTGTGTGTTTACTAACCACCTTCCCTGTAGGTGCTATTTGAAAAATACATATTGATTAAATCAGACCGCGAATTTGAAGATTCCGAACTGGATTGGTAGGATTGAAGATTACAATGAACAAACAAATAGATAATATATCCCTATTGTTTGACTACAAAGCAAAAGTGACAATCATTTATCAATACAAAGGAGATTGCATTTGGTAACTGTAGAGAGTGAAATTCAGCGGAATAAATAGTCCAACTTTAAAGCGTGTCATAAGTCTTTATAACAACAACCAGACTGTAAAAACAAGTCGTTTGATCATGTCTATCTTTGAAAACACCTTTGTGTTATACTTTAAGAGCATTTTCTTCTGAAAACACACGTCTTTACTTTTAGATGTACGGTTTTTCTGGGCAACCCTTATATAGTTACACATTGTCAAACTGATTTGCGCATGTTTTATTCTTGGTAAGAGTTTTGGTCTAAACACACCTTAAAAGAACACAATAATCACTATCACTACCGCTTCATCATGTCAAGGGCATACGTAAAGGGTAGAGACGATTTATATACTTTCTTCTAATGTTTACGACCTAATACATTTTAGCACAATCTTGCCTTTTACACCCAAATGAAATCTGTTTCAGCAGATAATCGAGCCTGAATATTCTCTGGCGTTGACGATTTATGTAGTTAAAGGGTCATCACTGAATGATTATTATATCAATATTCAGGCGTTATCTATAGAAATTGAGATATCAAATTTAGTGATGCTCGTATTATCACAAATTCCTTGATAATGAAGCGTACAATTATCAAGATAATATGTTGAAGATAAGAGAGTTTTCTCAAGAAACGCAGTTGCAAATAAACGCCACAAAACCCTTTTCAGAATCATTCGAAAGCTGTGCTCGAAGCAGCAGAGGCCATTGTACGATTCCGACTATAATGATCACAAGCATGTGCGTATGAATGACTATCAGATAGTGGAGTAGAATAGGTCTTCAGCAACCCATGCTTGCCGTAAAAGGTGGATATATATGCTTGTCGTAAAAGGCGTCTAACGGGATCGGGTGGTCAGGCTCGCGGACTTGATTGATGCATGTCATCGATCCCAATTGCGTGGATCGATGCTAATGATTTTAATCACTGGATTGTCTGGTCCAGACTCGATTATTTACAGACCGCCGTCATATAGCTGGAATATTGTTGAGTGCGGCGTTAAACAACCAACCAACCAACTAACCAACCAGATAGTGATGATACCTGGCGGTTGCCAAAAAGTAAGCGTATCCTTCCTCATCGGTTCCACCGTCACAAACACATATAAAGACAAGTCAACAAAGACCACAAAACAAGCTGTTGTTCATATGTCAATCATGTTTTCAGAAGACATTGGTGTACTTTCGGCTTTTAACAGATACTACACGCATAAAAAGATGTTGTGAGTTTTCATAGTGACAGTCCCTTTGTGAGAAGAAACCAATATATGTCCCTTTCAGTTAGGAAATAAAGCTGTTGTAGTTTATAGTTAATGTGCAGTAAGATAAATAAAATTCGGGGAGAATAATGTAGTATCTGGGGACTTCTGCAGTATATTCAGCAGAGGCTATTTTCTTGTGAGCAGGCTGCTGTATTACACGGAAACGGTTAGCATAGTTGACCCCGTGTGGTACAGTGCTACTGCTGTACTGTGGCGAGGCTGTACTGGTGTGTTGCGTCAGTTTTCTGGTCTCTTGTTATGTCGTATCACACAGATGCATTATAATGTCTGATGTATGTTGCTCCCACATCATATATTTACTGGATACACACTTTTCAGACCATTATCGAATATTTACTTAATAAAGGTTAAAGTGAGTGAGTGAGTATGGTTTTACGCCGCTTTTAGAAATATTCCAGCAATATTACGGCGGGGGACATCAGCAATGGGCTTCACACATTGTACCCATGTCGGAAATCGAACCCGTGTCTTCGGCGTAACGAGCGAACGCTTTAACCACTAGGCTATAGCTACCCGACCGCCCCTAAATAATATAGGTTAAACGTTGAGTATCGAGGACTGTTTGAAATGCAGTTAGACGATTCCAGAGAGAGTGTCTCTGTTTGCCACCTTGATATACGTTGTCTTGTACTTCCTTAATCGATGTTTCATGAATACCAGCTCGCATGTGTACCCGTAGGGTGATAACCTCGGGCCCTTTGATGCGAAAAGAATGCTTACTTTACACCATTAAGCTGAGGTGCGTTACTTACCTGGAAGTGGCCAGCCCAAGGTAAATCAATCACGTATAATTCACAAATGGTATATATAAAGGACGGGGGAAACTGTTCCATCATCTCTTATCTTCACCTTCCGTTGAGACACAGATACGAGTAAAGACCAAACTGCAAGCACTATTTTAAGCTTTGCTTGTGATATATATGTATACTTTTAATTTTTGATTCATCTGCTGCGCATCTGGCTGTTTTTAACCTTCATGTTGAGCCAATTTATAAAAGTACGAATATGTAACATGAAACGTTCTTGTAAATTGGGAAATATATGAATGCGGGTGAAATTAAAACTGATAACATAATTCACAATGAGTGGTGTGAACTGAATTTACCAGATGAGTAACGATAACATGCTATTTTACCTTTCTTGACAATGATTTTCACGTTACTCAATAGATACTCAAAATGATGAAGATAGTCGCCGCTCTTGTTGCCTGCCTGGCTGTTACCGCCTTTGCCGAGCCTACCGGTCTGTATGGTGGAATTGGCGGGTTGAAAGGAGGACTGGGCGGAATTGGCTACGGAATGGGTGGATTGTACGGAGGCCTTGGAGGTCTTGGAGGCTATGGAGGTCTGTACGGAGGCATGGGAGGTCTATACGGAGGCATGGGAGGTCTATACGGAGGCATGGGAGGTCTATACGGAGGCAAATACGGATACGGCATGGGAGGTCTGTACGGAGGACTTGGAGGCTATGGTGGTCTCTACGGAATGGGAGGATACGGAATTGGATTGGGAAAAGGTATTTCACAAAATATGATATCGTTTGTTTATCGTATCCGTAAATATACCTCCAGTCTCGTTTGCAAAATTGTATAATTTACCTATGTGGTATTACTATTTTCCGCGACAAAGCTGATGACATTTACAAAACATCTTTAAAACTATTCTCTGCTTTCTCTAATATTTGATATAATTTATCATGCAGCTAGTTTCAAGACTTCGTTGTGACTTATCCATACATCCCAACTTTATTCTACTATTTTTTTGTTTCAGGTATCGGCTATTATTGAGTTATTATCACCTGCAGTGTGATGCTGGCTATTTATGTATTTTCTCAAACCAATGGAATTGGTTCAATAAAATCTTGTCATATTTATTTACGCCTTGAAATTTGTTTGAAAATCTTAATCTGAATTGAATGTTCACAATGGAAGAGTGATCTATGTTTCTCCATATTGTAAACTGTGGACATAGTACGTGTTGTCGACCAATATCCAAGCACACTTCAATGATATTGCGTTTTACTGCTAGCTGAGATATCAACTACTGAAATGTGCTATTAAGTTCCTGAGGAAACCGGACATGATGATAAGAGGAGGGATTTTATGCTTGATATATCTCCCACAAAATGTCACTTACCCGAGTTCATGTTTCACGGAATATATCATTTGGGCTGCCAGAAAAGGGTTTGATAGCCATTTAAGTACCATAATATCTTGAATTGGCTGTCTGTATTTCAATTTGCATTTTAAAAATATGCAGCGAAACAAATAAGCAGGCGTGTCAATTTTTGTCAAAGCAGTCATTGACGATATCAAGGGGTAGACAGTGTGCACTGTATTGAAATGCAAATGTGTGCGCTGTCCTTGAAAATGAGCGATAGTTGTATTCAGAATACAATCTACATGTTGTTATGGCTCTTTGTATAAGTAATATCTGAGCTGCTGCAATAAAACAAACCCGAAAGCCATAGTGATGTAGAGCATCAAAACAAATGTTGCAAGATTCTTACTGCTTGGTTAGAAGGGAATGCAAACAGTTGGAATTTCCATGACAATAACATATCTTTACAGTTTATCAATTACACAAACAAAACGATTGAATTCAAAAGTAACTATTAAATACGCTTGTCCGGGTATAGCTTATCAACCTACGAATTATTTGTAATTTCCATCAAACATGTACTTCTTGATTTGATGATGCAATTTAACATTTTGCATACTGCTTATGTAATTAATAGGAGAAGTATCTATATAGATATTTAGTTGTGAGTTTACTAACCACCTTCCCTGTAGGTGCTATTTGAAAAATACATATTGATTAAATCAGACCGCGAATTTGAAGATTCCGAACTGGATTGGTAGGATTGAAGATTACAATGAACAAACAAATAGCTAATATATCCCTATTGTTTGACTACAAAGCAAAAGTGACAATCATTTATCAATACAAAGGAGATTGCATTTGGTAACTGTAGAGAGTGAAATTCAGCGGAATAAATAGTCCAACTTTAAAGCGTGTCATAAGTCTTTATAACAACAACCAGACTGTAAAAACAAGTCGTTTGATCATGTCTATCTTTGAAAACACCTTTGTGTTATACTTTAAGAGCATTTTCTTCTGAAAACACACGTCTTTACTTTTAGATGTACGGTTTTTCTGGGCAACCCTTATATAGTTACACATTGTCAAACTGATTTGCGCGTGTTTTATTCTTGGTAAGAGTTTTGGTCTAAACACGCCTTAAAAGAACACAATCATCACTATCACTACTGCTTCATCATGTCAAGGGCATACGTAAAAGGTAGAGACGATTTATATACTTTCTTCTAATGTTTACGACCTAATACATTTTAGCACAATCTTGCCTTTTACACCCAATGAAATCTGTTTCAGCAGATAATCGAGCCTGAATATTCTCTGGCGTTGACGATTTATGTAGTTAAAGGGTCATCACTGAATGATTATTATATCAATATTCAGGCGTTATCTATAGAAATTGAAATATCAAATTTAGTGATGCTCGTATTATCACAAATTCCTTGATAATGAAGCGTACAATTATCAAGATAATATGTTGAAGATAAGAGAGTTTTCTCAAGAAACGCAGTTGCAAATAAACGCCACAAAACCCTTTTCAGAATCATTCGAAAGCTGTGCTCGAAGCAGCAGAGGCCATTGTACGATTCCGACTATAATGATCACAAGCATGTGCGTATGAATGACTATCAGATAGTGGAGTAGAATAGGTCTTCAGCAACCCATGCTTGCCGTAAAAGGTGGATATATATGCTTGTCGTAAAAGGCGTCTAACGGTATCGGGTGGTCAGGCTCGCTGACTTGGTTGATGCATGTCATCGATCCCAATTGCGTGGATCGATGCTAATGATTTTAATCACTGGATTGTCTGGTCCAGACTCGATTATTTACAGACCGCCGTCATATAGCTGGAATATTGTTGAGTGCGGCGTTAAACAACCAACCAACCAACTAACCAACCAGATAGTGATGATACCTGGCGGTTGCCAAAAAGTAAGCGTATCCTTCCTCATCGGTTCCACCGTCACAAACACATATAAAGACAAGTCAACAAAGACCACAAAACAAGCTGTTGTTCATATGTCAATCATGTTTTCAGAAGACATTGGTGTACTTTCGGCTTTTAACAGATACTACACGCATAAAAAGATGTTGTGAGTTTTCATAGTGACAGTCCCTTTGTGAGAAGAAACCAATATATGTCCCTTTCAGTTAGGAAATAAAGCTGTTGTAGTTTATAGTTAATGTGCAGTAAGATAAATAAAATTCGGGGAGAATAATGTAGTATCTGGGGACTTCTGCAGTATATTCAGCAGAAGCTATTTTCTTGTGAGCAGGCTGCTGTATTACACGGAAACGGTTAGCATAGTTGACCCCGTGTGGTACAGTGCTACTGCTGTACTGTGGCGAGGCTGTACTGGTGTGTTGCGTCAGTTTTCTGGTCTCTTGTTATGTCGTATCACACAGATGCATTATAATGTCTGATGTATGTTGCTCCCACATCATATATTTGCTGGATACACACTTTTCAGACCATTATCGAATATTTACTTAATAAAGGTTAAAGTGAGTGAGTGAGTATGGTTTTACGCCGCTTTTAGCAATATTCCAGCAATATCACGGCGGGGGACATCAGCAATGGGCTTCACACATTGTACCCATGTCGGAAATCGAACCCGTGTCTTCGGCGTAACGAGCGAACGCTTTAACCACTAGGCTACCCGACCGCCCCTAAATGATATAGGTTAAACGTTGAGTATCGAGGACTGTTTGAAATGCAGTTAGACGATTCCAGAGAGAGTGTCTCTGTTTGCCACCTTTTTATACGTTGTCTTGTACTTCCTTAATCGATGTTCATGAATACCAGCTCGCATGTGTACCCGTAGGGTGATAACCTCGGGCCCTTTGATGTGAAAAGAATGCTTACTGTACACCATTAAGCTGAGGTGCGTTACTTACCTGGAAGTGGCCAGCCCAAGGTAAATCAATCACGTATAATTCACAAATGGTATATATAAAGGACGGGGGAAACTGTTCCATCATCTCTTATCTTCACCTTCCGTTGAGACACAGATACGAGTAAAGACCAAACTGCAAGTACTATTTTAAGCTTTGCTTGTGATATATATGTATACTTTTAATTTTTGATTCATCTGTTGCGCATCTGGCTGTTTTTAATCTTCATGTTGAGCCAATTTATAAAAGTACGAATATGTAACATAAAACGTTCTTGTAAATTGGGAAATATATGAATGCGGGTGAAATTAAAACTGATAACATAATTCACAATGAGTGGTGTGAACTGAATTTACCAGATGAGTAACGATAACATGCTATTTTACCTTTCTTGACAATGATTTTCACGTTACTCAATAGATACTCAAAATGATGAAGATAGTCGCCGCTCTTGTTGCCTGCCTGGCTGTTACCGCCTTTGCCGAGCCTACCGGTCTGTATGGTGGAATTGGCGGGTTGAAAGGAGGACTGGGCGGAATTGGCTACGGAATGGGTGGATTGTACGGAGGCCTTGGAGGTCTTGGAGGCTATGGAGGTCTGTACGGAGGCATGGGAGGTCTATACGGAGGCATGGGAGGTCTATACGGAGGCATGGGAGGTCTATACGGAGGCAAATACGGATACGGCATGGGAGGTCTGTACGGAGGACTTGGAGGCTATGGTGGTCTCTACGGAATGGGAGGATACGGAATTGGATTGGGAAAAGGTATTTCACAAAATATGATATCGTTTGTTTATCGTATCCGTAAATATACCTCCAGTCTCGTTTGCAAAATTGTATAATTTACCTATGTGGTATTACTATTTTCCGCGACAAAGCTGATGACATTTACAAAACATCTTTAAAACTATTCTCTGCTTTCTCTAATATTTGGTATAATTTATCATGCAGCTAGTTTCAAGACTTCGTTGTGACTTATCCATACATCCCAACTTTATTCTACTATTTTTTTGTTTCAGGTATCGGCTATTATTGAGTTATTATCACCTGCAGTGTGATGCTGGCTATTTATGTATTTTCTCAAACCAATGGAATTGGTTCAATAAAATCTTGTCATATTTATTTACGCCTTGAAATTTGTTTGAAAATCTTAATCTGAATTGAATGTTCACAATGGAAGAGTGATCTATGTTTCTCCATATTGTAAACTGTGGACATAGTACGTGTTGTCGACCAATATCCAAGCACACTTCAATGATATTGCGTTTTACTGCTAGCTGAGATATCAACTACTGAAATGTGCTATTAAGTTCCTGAGGAAACCGGACATGATGATAAGAGGAGGGATTTTATGCTTGATATATCTCCCACAAAATGTCACTTACCCGAGTTCATGTTTCACGGAATATATCATTTGGGCTGCCAGAAAAGGGTTTGATGGCCATTTAAGTACCATAATATCTTGAATTGGCTGTCTGTATTTCAATTTTCATTTTAAAAACATGCAGCGAAACAAATAAGCAGGCGTGTCAATTTTTGTCAAAGCAGTCATTGACGATATCAAGGGGTAGACAGAGTGCACTGTATTGAAATGCAAATGTGTGCGCTGTCCTTGAAAATGAGCGATAGTTGTATTCAGAATACAATCTACATGTTGTTATGGCGCTTTGTATAAATAATATCTGAGCTGCTGCAATAAAACAAACCCGAAAGCCATAGTGATGTAGAGCATCAAAACAAATGTTGCAAGATTCTTACTGCTTGGTTAGAAGGGAATGCAAACAGTTGGAATTTCCATGACAATAACATATCTTTACAGTTTATCAATTACACAAACAAAACGATTGAATTCAAAAGTAACTATTAAATACGCTTGTCCGGGTATAGCTTATCAACCTACGAATTATTTGTAATTTCCATCAAACATGTACTTCTTGATTTGAAGATGCAATTTAACATTTTGCATACTGCTTATGTAATTAATAGGAGAAGTATCTATATAGATATTTAGTTGTGTGTTTTCCAACCACCTTCCCTGTAGGTGCTATTTGAAAAATACATATTGATTAAATCAGACCGCGAATTTGAAGATTCCGAACTGGATTGGTAGGATTGAAGATTACAATGAACAAACAAATAGCTAATATATCCCTATTGTTTGACTACAAAGCAAAAGTGACAATCATTTATCAATACAAAGGAGATTGCATTTGGTAACTGTAGAGAGTGAAATTCAGCGGAATAAATGGTCCAACTTAAAAGCGTGTCATAAGTCATAATAACAACAACCAGACTGTAAAACAAGTCGTTTGATCATGTCTATCTTTGAAAACACCTTTGTGTTATACTTTAAGAGCATTTTCTTCTGAAAACACACGTCTTTACTTTTAGATGTACGTTTTTTCTGGGCAACCCTTATATAGTTACATATTGTCAAACTGATTTGCGCGTGTTTTATTCTTGGTAAGAGTTTTGGTCTAAACACGCCTTAAAAGAACACAATCATCACTATCACTACTGCTTCATCATGTCAAGGGCATACGTAAAGGGTAGAGACGGTTTATATACTTTTTTTCTAATGTTTACGACCTAATACATTTTAGCACAATCTTGCCTTTTACACCCAATGAAATCTGTTTCAACAGATAATCGAGCCTGAATATTCTCTGGCGTTGACGATTTATGTAGTTAAAGGGTCATCATTGAATGATTATTATATCAATATTCAGGAGTTATCTATAGAAATTGAGATATCAAATTTAGTGATGCTCGTATTATCACAAATTCCTTGATTATGAAGTGTACAATTATCAAGATAATATGTTGAAGATAAGAGAGTTTTCTCAAGAAACGCAGTTGCAAATAAACGCCACAAAACCCTTTTCAGAATCATTCGAAAGCTGTGCTCGAAGCAGAGGCCATTGTACGATTCCGACTATAATGATCACAAGCATGTGCGTATGAATGACTATCAGATAGTGGATTCCGGGGTAGAATAGGTCTTCAGCAACCCATGCTTGCCGTAAAAGGTGGATATATATGCTTGTCGTAAAAGGCGACTAACGGGATCGGGTGGTCAGGCTCGCTGACTTGGTTGATGCATGTCATCGATCCCAATTGCGTGGATCGATGCTAATGATTTTAATCACTGGATTGTCTGGTCCAGACTCGATTATTTACAGACCGCCGTCATATAGCTGGAATATTGTTGAGTGCGGCGTTAAACAACCAACCAACCAACTAACCAACCAGATAGTGATGATACCTGGCGGTTGCCAAAAAGTAAGCGTATCCTTCCTCATCGGTTCCACCGTCACAAACACATATAAAGACAAGTCAACAAAGACCACAAAACAAGCTGTTGTTCATATGTCAATCATGTTTTCAGAAGACATTGGTGTACTTTCGGCTTTTAACAGATACTACACGCATAAAAAGATGTTGTGAGTTTTCATAGTGACAGTCCCTTTGTGAGAAGAAACCAATATATGTCCCTTTCAGTTAGGAAATAAAGCTGTTGTAGTTTATAGTTAATGTGCAGTAAGATAAATAAAATTCGGGGAGAATAATGTAGTATCTGGGGACTTCTGCAGTATATTCAGCAGAGGCTATTTTCTTGTGAGCAGGCTGCTGTATTACACGGAAACGGTTAGCATAGTTGACCCCGTGTGGTACAGTGCTACTGCTGTACTGTGGCGAGGCTGTACTGGTGTGTTGCGTCAGTTTTCTGGTCTCTTGTTATGTCGTATCACACAGATGCATTATAATGTCTGATGTATGTTGCTCTCACATCATATATTTGCTGGATACACACTTTTCAGACCATTATCGAATATTTACTTAATAAAGGTTAAAGTGAGTGAGTGAGTATGGTTTTACGCCGCTTTTAGCAATATTCCAGCAATATCACGGCGGGGGACATCAGCAATGGGCTTCACACATTGTACCCATGTCGGAAATCGAACCCGTGTCTTCGGCGTAACGAGCGAACGCTTTAACCACTAGGCTACCCGACCGCCCCTAAATGATATAGGTTAAACATTGAGTATCGAGGACTGTTTGAAATGCAGTTAGACGATTCCAGAGAGAGTGTCTCTGTTTGCCACCTTTTTATACGTTGTCTTGTACTTCCTTAATCGATGTTCATGAATACCAGCTCGCATGTGTACCCGTAGGGTGATAACCTCGGGCCCTTTGATGCGAAAAGAATGCTTACTGTACACCATTAAGCTGAGGTGCGTTACTTACCTGGAAGTGGCCAGCCCAAGGTAAATCAATCACGTATAATTCACAAATGGTATATATAAAGGACGGGGGAAACTGTTCCATCATCTCTTATCTTCACCTTCCGTTGAGACACAGATACGAGTAAAGACCAAACTGCAAGTACTATTTTAAGCTTTGCTTGTGATGCTTTTAATTTTTGATTCATCTGTTGCGCATCTGGCTGTTTTTAATCTTCATGTTGAGACAATTTATACAAGTACGAATATGTAACATAAAACGTTCTTGTAAATTGGGAAATATATGAATGCGGGTGAAAGTAAAACTGATAACATAATTCACAATGAGTGGTGTGAACTGAATTTACCAGATGAGTAACGATAACATGCTATTTTACCTTTCTTGACAATGATTTTCACGTTACTCAATAGATACTCAAAATGATGAAGATAGTCGCCGCTCTTGTTGCCTGCCTGGCTGTTACCGCCTTTGCCGAGCCTACCGGTCTGTATGGTGGAATTGGCGGGTTGAAAGGAGGACTGGGCGGAATTGGCTACGGAATGGGTGGATTGTACGGAGGCCTTGGAGGTCTTGGAGGCTATGGAGGTCTTGGAGGCTATGGAGGTCTATACGGAGGCATGCATATGGGAGGTCTATACGGAGGCATTGGAGGTCTATACGGAGGCAAATACGGATACGGCATGGGAGGTCTGTACGGAGGACTTGGAGGCTATGGTGGTCTCTACGGAATGGGAGGATACGGAATTGGATTGGGAAAAGGTATTTCACAAAATATGATATCATTTGTTTATCGTATCCGTAAATATACCTCCAGTCTCGTTTGCAAAATTGTATAATTTACCTATGTGGTATTACTATTTTCCGCGTCAAAGCTGATGACATTTACAAAACATCTTTAAAACTATTCTCTGCTTTCTCTAATATTTGGTATAATTTATCATGCAGCTAGTTTCAAGACTTCGTTGTGACTTATCCATACATCCCAACTTTATTCTACTATTTTTTTGTTTCAGGTATCGGCTATTATTGAGTTATTATCACCTGCAGTGTGATGCTGTCTATTTATGTATTTTCTCAAACCAATGGAATTGGTTCAATAAAATCTTGTCATATTTATTTACGCCTTGAAATTTGTTTGAAAATCTTAATCTGAATTGAATGTTCACAATGGAAGAGTGATCTATGTTTCTCCATATTGTAAACTGTGGACATAGTACGTGTTGTCGACAAATATATCCAAGCACACTTCAATGATATTGCGTTTTACTGCTAGCTGAGATATCAACTACTGAAATGTGCTATTAAGTTCCTGAGGAAACCGGACATGATGATAAGAGGAGGGATTTTATGCTTGATATATCTCCCACAAAATGTCACTTACCCGAGTTCATGTTTCACGGGAATGTATCATTTGGGCTGCCAGAAAAGGGTTTGATGGCCATTTAAGTACCATAATATCTTGAATTGGCTGTCTGTATTTCAATTTGCATTTTAAAAACATGCAGCGAAACAAATAAGCAGGCGTGTCAATTTTTGTCAAAGCAGTCATTGACGATATCAAGGGGTAGACAGTGTGCACTGTATTGAAATGCAGATGTGTGCGCTGTCCTTGAAAATGAGCGATAGTTGTATTCACAATACAATCTACATGTTGTTATGGCGCTTTGTATAAATAATATCTGAGCTGCTGCAATAAAACAAACCCGAAAGCCATAGTGATGTAGAGCATCAAAACAAATGTTGCAAGATTCTTACTGCTTGGTTAGAAGGGAATGCAAACAGTTGGAATTTCCATGACAATAACATATCTTTACAGTTTATCAATTACACAAACAAAACGATTGAATTCAAAAGTAACTATTAAATACGCTTGTCCGGGTATAGCTTATCAACCTACGATTTTTTTGTAATTTCCATCAAACATGTACTTCTTGATTTGATGATGCAATTTAACATTTTGCATACTGCTTATGTAATTAATAGGAGAAGTATCTATATAGATATTTAGTTGTGTGTTTACTAACCACCTTCCCTGTAGGCGCTATTTGTAAAATACATATTGATTAAATCAGACCGCGAATTTGAAGATTCCGAACTGGATTGGTAGGATTGAAGATTACAATGAACAAACAAATAGCTAATATATCCCTATTGTTTGACTACAAAGCAAAAGTGACAATCATTTATCAATATAAAGGAGATTGCATTTGGTAACTGTAGAGAGTGAAATTCAGCGGAATAAATGGTCCAACTTTAAAGCGTGGCATAAGTCTTTATAACAACAACCAGACTGTAAAAACAAGTCGTTTGATCATGTCTATCTTTGAAAACACCTTTGTGTTATACTTTAAGAGCATTTTCTTCTGAAAACACACGTCTTTACTTTTAGATGTACGGTTTTTCCGGGCAACCCTTATATAGTTACACATTGTCAAACTGATTTGCGCGTGTTTTATTCTTGGTAAGAGTTTTGGTCTAAACACGCCTTAAAAGAACACAATCATCACTATCAAAACTGCTTCATCATGTCAAGGGCATACGTAAAGGGTAGAGACGATTTATATACTTTCTTCTAATGTTTACGACCTAATACATTTTAGCACAATCTTGTCTTTTACACCCAATGAAATCTGTTTCAGCAGATAATCGAGCCTGAATATTCTCTGGCGTTGACGATTTATGTAGTTAAATGGTCATCACTGAATTATTATTATATCAATATTCAGGCGTTATCTATAGAAATTGAGATATCAAATTTAGTGATGCTCGTATTATCACAAATTCCTTGATAATGAAGTGTACAATTATCAAGATGATATGTTGAAGATAAGAGAGTTTTCTCAAGAAACGCAGTTGCAAATAAACGCCACAAAACCCTTTTCAGAATCATTCGAAAGCTGTGCTCGAAGCAGAGGCCATTGTACGATTCCGACTATAATGATCACAAGCATGTGCGTATGAATGACTATCAGATAGTGGATTCCGGGGTAGAATAGGTCTTCAGCAACCCATGCTTGCCGTAAAAGGTGGATATATATGCTTGTCGTAAAAGGCGACTAACGGGATCGGGTGGTCAGGCTCGCTGACTTGGTTGATGCATGTCATCGATCCCAATTGCGTGGATCGATGCTAATGATTTTAATCACTGGATTGTCTGGTCCAGACTCGATTATTTACAGACCGCCGTCATATAGCTGGAATATTGTTGAGTGCGGCGTTAAACAACCAACCAACCAACTAACCAACCAGATAGTGATGATACCTGGCGGTTGCCAAAAAGTAAGCGTATCCTTCCTCATCGGTTCCACCGTCACAAACACATAAAAAGACAAGTCAACAAAGACGACAAAACAAGCTGTTGTTTCGGCTTTTAACAGATACTACACGCATAAAAAGATGTTGTGAGTTTTCATAGTGACAGTCCCTTTGTGAGAAGAAACCAATATATGTCCCTTTCAGTTAGGAAATAAAGCTGTTGTAGTTTATAGTTATTGTGCAGTAAGATAAATAAAATTCGGGGAGAATAATGTAGTATCTGGGGACTGCTGTAGTATATTCAGCAGAAGCTATTTTCTTGTGAGCAGGCTGCTGTATTACACGGAAACGGTAAGCATAGTTGACCCCGTGTGGTACAGTGCTACTGCTGTACTGTGGCGAGGCTGTACTGGTGTGTTGCGTCAGTTTTCTGGTCTCTTGTTATGTCGTATCACACAGATGCATTATAATGTCTGATGTATGTTGCTCCCACATCATATATTTACTGGATACACACTTTTCAGACCATTATCGAATATTTACTTAATATAGGTTAAAGTGAGTGAGTGAGTATGGTTTTACGCCGCTTTTAGCAATATTCCAGCAATATCACGGCGGGGGACATCAGCAATGGGCTTCACACATTGTACCTATGTCGGAAATCGAACCCGTGTCTTCGGCGTAACGAGCGAACGCTTTAACCACTAGGCTACCCGACCGCCCCTAAATAATATAGGTTAAACATTGAGTATCGAGGACTGTTTGAAATGCAGTTAGACGATGACAGAGAGAGTGTCTCTGTTTGCCACCTTTATATACGTTGTCTTGTGGGGAGGTCGGGTAGCCTAGTGGTTTAAGCGTTCGCTCGTCATGCCGAAGACCCGGGTTCGATTCCCGACATGGGTACAATGTGTGAAGCCCATTTCTGGTGTCCCCCGCCGTGATATTGCTGGAATATTGCAAAAAGCGGCGTAAAACCATACTCACTCACTCATGTTGTCTTGTACTTCCTTAATCGATGTTTCATGAATAGCAGCTCGCATGTGTACCCGTAGGGTGATAACCTCGGGCCCTTTGATGCGAAAAGAATGCTTTACACCATTAAGCTGAGGTGCGTTACTTACCTGGAAGTGGCCAGCCCAAGGTAAATCAATCACGTATAATTCACAAATGGTATATATAAAGGACGGGGGAAACTGTTCCATCATCTCTTATCTTCACCTTCCGTTGAGACACAGATACGAGTAAAGACCAAACTGCAAGTACTATTTTAAGCTTTGCTTGTGATGCTTTTAATTTTTGATTCATCTGTTGCGCATCTGGCTGTTTTTAATCTTCATGTTGAGACAATTTATACAAGTACGAATATGTAACATAAAACGTTCTTGTAAATTGGGAAATATATGAATGCGGGTGAAAGTAAAACTGATAACATAATTCACAATGAGTGGTGTGAACTGAATTTACCAGATGAGTAACGATAACATGCTATTTTACCTTTCTTGACAATGATTTTCACGTTACTCAATAGATACTCAAAATGATGAAGATAGTCGCCGCTCTTGTTGCCTGCCTGGCTGTTACCGCCTTTGCCGAGCCTACCGGTCTGTATGGTGGAATTGGCGGGTTGAAAGGAGGACTGGGCGGAATTGGCTACGGAATGGGTGGATTGTACGGAGGCCTTGGAGGTCTTGGAGGCTATGGAGGTCTTGGAGGCTATGGAGGTCTATACGGAGGCATGCATATGGGAGGTCTATACGGAGGCATTGGAGGTCTATACGGAGGCAAATACGGATACGGCATGGGAGGTCTGTACGGAGGACTTGGAGGCTATGGTGGTCTCTACGGAATGGGAGGATACGGAATTGGATTGGGCAAAGGTATTTCACAAAATATGATATCATTTGTTTATCGTATCCGTAAATATACCTCCAGTCTCGTTTGCAAAATTGTATAATTTACCTATGTGGTATTACTATTTTCCGCGACAAAGCTGATGACATTTACAAAACATCTTTAAAACTATTCTCTGCTTTCTCTAATATTTGGTATAATTTATCATGCAGCTAGTTTCAAGACTTCGTTGTGACTTATCCATACATCCCAACTTTATTCTACTATTTTTTTGTTTCAGGTATCGGCTATTATTGAGTTATTATCACCTGCAGTGTGATGCTGGCTATTTATGTATTTTCTCAAACCAATGGAATTGGTTCAATAAAATCTTGTCATATTTATTTACGCCTTGAAATTTGTTTGAAAATCTTAATCTGAATTGAATGTTCACAATGGAAGAGTGATCTATGTTTCTCCATATTGTAAACTGTGGACATAGTACGTGTTGTCGACAAATATATCCAAGCACACTTCAATGATATTGCGTTTTACTGCTAGCTGAGATATCAACTACTGAAATGTGCTATTAAGTTCCTGAGGAAACCGGACATGATGATAAGAGGAGGGATTTTATGCTTGATATATCTCCCACAAAATGTCACTTACCCGAGTTCATGTTTCACGGGAATGTATCATTTGGGCTGCCAGAAAAGGGTTTGATAGCCATTTAAGTACCATAATATCTTGAATTGGCTGTCTGTATTTCAATTTGCATTTTAAAAACATGCAGCGAAACAAATAAGCAGGCGTGTCAATTTTTGTCAAAGCAGTCATTGACGATATCAAGGGGTAGACAGTGTGCACTGTATTGAAATGCAGATGTGTGCGCTGTCCTTGAAAATGAGCGATAGTTGTATTCACAATACAATCTACATGTTGTTATGGCGCTTTGTATAAATAATATCTGAGCTGCTGCAATAAAACAAACCCGAAAGCCATAGTGATGTAGAGCATCAAAACAAATGTTGCAAGATTCTTACTGCTTGGTTAGAAGGGAATGCATACAGTTGGAATTTCCATGACAATAACATATCTTTACAGTTTATCAATTACACAAACAAAACGATTGAATTCAAAAGTAACTATTAAATACGCTTGTCCGGGTATAGCTTATCAACCTACGATTTTTTTGTAATTTCCATCAAACATGTACTTCTTGATTTGATGATGCAATTTAACATTTTGCATACTGCTTATGTAATTAATAGGAGAAGTATCTATATAGATATTTAGTTGTGTGTTTACTAACCACCTTCCCTGTAGGCGCTATTTGTAAAATACATATTGATTAAATCAGACCGCGAATTTGAAGATTCCGAACTGGATTGGTAGGATTGAAGATTACAATGAACAAACAAATAGCTAATATATCCCTATTGTTTGACTACAAAGCAAAAGTGACAATCATTTATCAATACAAAGGAGATTGCATTTGGTAACTGTAGAGAGTGAAATTCAGCGGAATAAATGGTCCAACTTTAAAGCGTGGCATAAGTCTTTATAACAACAACCAGACTGTAAAAACAAGTCGTTTGATCATGTCTATCTTTGAAAACACCTTTGTGTTATACTTTAAGAGCATTTTCTTCTGAAAACACACGTCTTTACTTTTAGATGTACGGTTTTTCCGGGCAACCCTTATATAGTTACACATTGTCAAACTGATTTGCGCGTGTTTTATTCTTGGTAAGAGTTTTGGTCTAAACACGCCTTAAAAGAACACAATCATCACTATCAAAACTGCTTCATCATGTCAAGGGCATACATAAAGGGTAGAGACGATTTATATACTTTCTTCTAATGTTTACGACCTAATACATTTTAGCACAATCTTGCCTTTTACACCCAATGAAATCTGTTTCAGCAGATAATCGAGCCTGAATATTCTCTGGCGTTGACGATTTATGTAGTTAAATGGTCATCACTGAATGATTATTATATCAATATTCAGGCGTTATCTATAGAAATTGAGATATCAAATTTAGTGATGCTCGTATTATCACAAATTCCTTGATAATGAAGTGTACAATTATCAAGATGATATGTTGAAGATAAGAGAGTTTTCTCAAGAAACACAGTTGCAAATAAACGCCACAAAACCCTTTTCAGAATCATTCGAAAGCTGTGCTCGAAGCAGAGGCCATTGTACGATTCCGACTATAATGATCACAAGCATGTGCGTATGAATGACTATCAGATAGTGGATTCCGGGGTAGAATAGGTCTTCAGCAACCCATGCTTGCCGTAAAAGGTGGATATATATGCTTGTCGTAAAAGGCGACTAACGGGATCGGGTGGTCAGGCTCGCTGACTTGGTTGATGCATGTCATCGATCCCAATTGCGTGGATCGATGCTAATGATTTTAATCACTGGATTGTCTGGTCCAGACTCGATTATTTACAGACCGCCGTCATATAGCTGGAATATTGTTGAGTGCGGCGTTAAACAACCAACCAACCAACTAACCAACCAGATAGTGATGATACCTGGCGGTTGCCAAAAAGTAAGCGTATCCTTCCTCATCGGTTCCACCGTCACAAACACATAAAAAGACAAGTCAACAAAGACGACAAAACAAGCTGTTGTTTCGGCTTTTAACAGATACTACACGCATAAAAAGATGTTGTGAGTTTTCATAGTGACAGTCCCTTTGTGAGAAGAAACCAATATATGTCCCTTTCAGTTAGGAAATAAAGCTGTTGTAGTTTATAGTTATTGTGCAGTAAGATAAATAAAATTCGGGGAGAATAATGTAGTATCTGGGGACTGCTGTAGTATATTCAGCAGAGGCTATTTTCTTGTGAGCAGGCTGCTGTATTACACGGAAACGGTAAGCATAGTTGACCCCGTGTGGTACAGTGCTACTGCTGTACTGTGGCGAGGCTGTACTGGTGTGTTGCGTCAGTTTTCTGGTCTCTTGTTATGTCGTATCACACAGATGCATTATAATGTCTGATGTATGTTGCTCCCACATCATATATTTACTGGATACACACTTTTCAGACCATTATCGAATATTTACTTAATATAGGTTAAAGTGAGTGAGTGAGTATGGTTTTACGCCGCTTTTAGCAATATTCCAGCAATATCACGGCGGGGGACATCAGCAATGGGCTTCACACATTGTACCTATGTCGGAAATCGAACCCGTGTCTTCGGCGTAACGAGCGAACGCTTTAACCACTAGGCTACCCGACCGCCCCTAAATAATATAGGTTAAACATTGAGTATCGAGGACTGTTTGAAATGCAGTTAGACGATGACAGAGAGAGTGTCTCTGTTTGCCACCTTTATATACGTTGTCTTGTGGGGAGGTCGGGTAGCCTAGTGGTTTAAGCGTTCGCTCGTCATGCCGAAGACCCGGGTTCGATTCCCGACATGGGTACAATGTGTGAAGCCCATTTCTGGTGTCCCCCGCCGTGATATTGCTGGAATATTGCAAAAAGCGGCGTAAAACCATACTCACTCACTCATGTTGTCTTGTACTTCCTTAATCGATGTTTCATGAATAGCAGCTCGCATGTGTACCCGTAGGGTGATAACCTCGGGCCCTTTGATGCGAAAAGAATGCTTTACACCATTAAGCTGAGGTGCGTTACTTACCTGGAAGTGGCCAGCCCAAGGTAAATCAATCACGTATAATTCACAAATGGTATATATAAAGGACGGGGGAAACTGTTCCATCATCTCTTATCTTCACCTTCCGTTGAGACACAGATACGAGTAAAGACCAAACTGCAAGTACTATTTTAAGCTTTGCTTGTGATATATATGTATACTTTTAATTTTTGATTCATCTGCTGCGCATCTGGCTGCTTTTAATCTTCATGTTGAGCCAATTTATAAAAGTACGAATATGTAACATAAAACGTTCTTGTAAATTGGGAAATATATGAATGCGGGTGAAAGCAAAACTGATAACATAATTCACAATGAGTGGTGTGAACTGAATTTACCAGATGAGTAACGATAACATGCTATTTTACCTTTCTTGACAATGATTTTCACGTTACTCAATAGATACTCAAAATGATGAAGATAGTCGCCGCTCTTGTTGCCTGCCTGGCTGTTACCGCCTTTGCCGAGCCTACCGGTCTGTATGGTGGAATTGGCGGGTTGAAAGGAGGACTGGGCGGAATTGGCTACGGAATGGGTGGATTGTACGGAGGCCTTGGAGGTCTTGGAGGCTATGGAGGTCTTGGAGGCTATGGAGGTCTGTACGGAGGCATGGGAGGTCTATACGGAGGCATGCATATGGGAGGTCTGTACGGAGGCATTGGAGGTCTATACGGAGGCAAATACGGATACGGCATGGGAGGTCTGTACGGAGGACTTGGAGGCTATGGTGGTCTCTACGGAATGGGAGGATACGGAATTGGATTGGGCAAAGGTATTTCACAAAATATGATATCATTTGTTTATCGTATCCGTAAATATACCTCCAGTCTCGTTTGCAAAATTGTATAATTTACCTATGTGGTATTACTATTTTCTGCGACAAAGCTGATGACATTTACAAAACATCTTTAAAACTATTCTCTGCTTTCTCTAATATTTGGTATAATTTATCATGCAGCTAGTTTCAAGACTTCGTTGTGACTTATCCATACATCCCAACTTTATTCTACTATTTTTTTGTTTCAGGTATCGGCTATTATTGAGTTATTATCACCTGCAGTGTGATGCTGGCTATTTATGTATTTTCTCAAACCAATGGAATTGGTTCAATAAAATCTTGTCATATTTATTTACGCCTTGAAATTTGTTTGAAAATCTTAATCTGAATTGAATGTTCACAATGGAAGAGTGATCTATGTTTCTCCATATTGTAAACTGTGGACATAGTACGTGTTGTCGACCAATATATCCAAGCACACTTCAATGATATTGCGTTTTACTGCTAGCTGAGATATCAACTACTGAAATGTGCTATTAAGTTCCTGAGGAAACCGGACATGATGATAAGAGGAGGGATTTTATGCTTGATATATCTCCCACAAAATGTCACTTACCCGAGTTCATGTTTCACGGGAATGTATCATTTGGGCTGCCAGAAAAGGGTTGGATAGCCATTTAAGTACCATAATATCTTGAATTGGCTGTCTGTATTTCAATTTGCATTTTAAAAACATGCAGCGAAACAAATAAGCAGGCGTGTCAATTTTTGTCAAAGCAGTCATTGACGGTATCAAGGGGTAGACAGTGTGCACTGTATTGAAATGCAAATGTGTGCGCTGTCCTTGAAAATGAGCGATAGTTGTATTCAGAATACAATCTACATGTTGTTATGGCGCTTTGTATAAATAATATCTGAGCTGCTGCAATAAAACAAACCCGAAAGCCATAGTGATGTAGAGCATCAAAACAAATGTTGCAAGATTCTTACTGCTTGGTTAGAAGGGAATGCATACAGTTGGAATTTCCATGACAATAACATATCTTTACAGTTTATCAATTACACAAACAAAACGATTGAATTCAAAAGTAACTATTAAATACGCTTGTCCGGGTATAGCTTATCAACCTACGAATTTTTTGTAATTTCCATCAAACATGTACTTCTTGATTTGATGATGCAATTTAACATTTTGCATACTGCTTATGTAATTAATAGGAGAAGTATCTATATAGATATTTAGTTGTGTGTTTACTAACCACCTTCCCTGTAGGCGCTATTTGTAAAATACATATTGATTAAATCAGACCGCGAATTTGAAGATTCCGAACTGGATTGGTAGGATTGAAGATCACAATGAACAAACAAATAGCTAATATATCCCTATTGCTTGACTACAAAGCAAAAGTGACAATCATTTATCAATACAAAGGAGATTGCATTTGGTAACTGTAGAGAGTGAAATTCAGCGGAATAAATGGTCCAACTTTAAAGCGTGGCATAAGTCTTTATAACAACAACCATGTCTATCTTTGAAAACACCTTTGTGTTATACTTTAAGAGCATTTTCTTCTGAAAACACACGTCTTTACTTTTAGATGTACGTTTTTTCTGGGCAACCCTTATATAGTTACACATTGTCAAACTGATTTGCGCGTGTTTTATTCTTGGTAAGAGTTTTGGTCTAAACACGCCTCATCACTATCAAAACTGCTTCATCATGTCAAGGGCATACGTAAAGGGTAGAGACGATTTATATACTTTCTTCTAATGTTTACGACCTAATACATTTTAGCACAATCTTGCCTTTTACACCCAATGAAATCTGTTTCAGCAGATAATCGAGCCTGAATATTCTCTGGCGTTGACGATTTATGTAGTTAAATGGTCATCACTGAATGATTATTATATCAATATTCAGGCGTTATCTATAGAAATTGAGATATCAAATTTAGTGATGCTCGTATTATCACAAATTCCTTGATAATGAAGTGTACAATCATCAAGATGGTATGTTGAAGATAAGAGAGTTTTCTCAAGAAACGCAGTTGCAAATAAACGCCACAAAACCCTTTTCAGAATCATTCGAAAGCTGTGCTCGAAGCAGAGGCCATTGTACGATTCCGACTATAATGATCACAAGCATGTGCGTATGAATGACTATCAGATAGTGGATTCCGGGGTAGAATAGGTCTTCAGCAACCCATGCTTGCCGTAAAAGGTGGATATATATGCTTGTCGTAAAAGGCGACTAACGGGATCGGGTGGTCAGGCTCGCTGACTTGGTTGATGCATGTCATCGATCCCAATTGCGTGGATCGATGCTAATGATTTTAATCACTGGATTGTCTGGTCCAGACTCGATTATTTACAGACCGCCGTCATATAGCTGGAATATTGTTGAGTGCGGCGTTAAACAACCAACCAACCAACTAACCAACCAGATAGTGATGATACCTGGCGGTTGCCAAAAAGTAAGCGTATCCTTCCTCATCGGTTCCACCGTCACAAACACATATAAAGACAAGTCAACAAAGACGAGAAAACAAGCTGTTGTTCATATGTCAATCATGTTTTCAGAAGACATTGATGTACTTTCGGCTTTTAACAGATACTACACGCATAAAAAGATGTTGTGAGTTTTCATAGTGACAGTCCCTTTGTGAGAAGAAACCAATATATGTCCCTTTCAGTTAGGAAATAAAGCTGTTGTAGTTTATAGTTATTGTGCAGTAAGATAAATAAAATTCGGGGAGAATAATGTAGTATCTGGGAACTTCTGCAGTATATTCAGCAGAAGCTATTTTCTTGTGAGCAGGCTGCTGTATTACACGGAAACGGTTAGCATAGTTGACCCCGTGTGGTACAGTGCTACTGCAGTACTGTGGCGAGGCTGTACTGGTGTGTTGCGTCAGTTTTCTGGTCTCTTGTTATGTCGTATCACACAGATGCATTATAATGTCTGATGTATGTTGCTCCCACATCATATATTTACTGGATACACACTTTTCAGACCATTATCGAATATTTACTTAATATAGGTTAAAGTGAGTGAGTGAGTATGGTTTTACGCCGCTTTTAGCAATATTCCAGCAATATCAAGGCGGGGACACCAGCAATGGGCTTCACACATTGTACCCATGTCGGAAATCGAACCCGTGTCTTCGGCGTAACGAGCGAACGCTTTAACCGCTAGGCTACCCGACCGCCCCTAAATAATATAGGTTAAACATTGATTATCGAGGACTGTTTGAAATGCAGTTAGACGATGCCAGAGAGAGTGTGTCTGTTTGCCACCTTTATATACGTTGTCTTGTACTTCCTTAATCGATGTTTCATGAATAGCAGCTCGCATGTGTACCCGTAGGGTGATAACCTCGGGCCCTTTGATGCGAAAAGAATGCTTTACACCATTAAGCTGAGGTGCGTTACTTACCTGGAAGTGGCCAGCCCAAGGTAAATCAATCACGTATAATTCACAAATGGTATATATAAAGGACGGGGGAAACTGTTCCATCATCTCTTATCTTCACCTTCCGTTGAGACACAGACAGATACGAGTAAAGACCAAACTGCAAGTACTATTTTAAGCTTTGCTTGTGATATATATGTATACTTTTAATTTTTGATTCATCTGCTGCGCATCTGGCTGTTTTTAATCTGCATGTTGAGCCAATTTATAAAAGTACGAATATGTAACATAAAACGTTCTTGTAAACTGGGAAATATATGAATGCGGGTGAAAGCAAAACTGATAACATAATTCACAATGAGTGGTGTGAACTGAATTTACCAGATATGTAACGATAACATGCTGTTTTACCTTTCTTGACAATGATTTTCACGTTACTCAATAGATACTCAAAATGATGAAGATAGTCGCCGCTCTTGTTGCCTGCCTGGCTGTTACCGCCTTTGCCGAGCCTACCGGTCTGTATGGTGGAATTGGCGGGTTGAAAGGAGGACTGGGCGGAATTGGCTACGGAATGGGTGGATTGTACGGAGGCCTTGGAGGTCTTGGAGGCTATGGAGGTCTTGGAGGCTATGGAGGTCTATACGGAGGCATGGGAGGTCTATACGGAGGCATGGGAGGTCTATACGGAGGCATTGGAGGTCTATACGGAGGCAAATACGGATACGGCATGGGAGGTCTGTACGGAGGACTTGGAGGCTATGGTGGTCTCTACGGAATGGGAGGATACGGAATTGGATTGGGCAAAGGTATTTCACAAAATATGATATCACTTGTTTATCGTATCCGTAAATATACCTCCAGTCTCGTTTGCAAAATTGTATAATTTACCTATGTGGTATTACTATTTTCCGCGACAAAGCTGATGACATTTACAAAACATCTTTAAAACTATTCTCTGCTTTCTCTAATATTTGGTATAATTTATCATGCAGCTAGTTTCAAGACTTCGTTGTGACTTATCCATACATCCCAACTTTATTCTACTATTTTTTTGTTTCAGGTATCGGCTATTATTGAGTTATTATCACCTGCAGTGTGATGCTGTCTATTTATGTATTTTCTCAAACCAATGGAATTGGTTCAATAAAATCTTGTCATATTTATTTACGCCTTGAAATTTGTTTGAAAATCTGAATCTGAATTGAATGTTCACAATGGAAGAGTGATCTATGTTTCGCCATATTGTAAACTGTGGACATAGTACGTGTTGTCGACAAATATATCCAAGCACACTTCAATGATATTGCGTTTTACTGCTAGCTGAGATATCAACTACTGAAATGTGCTATTAAGTTCCTGAGGAAACCGGACATGATGATAAGAGGAGGGATTTTATGCTTGATATATCTCCCACAAAATGTCACTTACCCGAGTTCATGTTTCACGGGAATGTATCATTTGGGCTGCCAGAAAAGGGTTGGATAGCCATTTAAGTACCATAATATCTTGAATTGGCTGTCTGTATTTCAATTTGCATTTTAAAAACATGCAGCGAAACAAATAAGCAGGCGTGTCAATTTTTGTCAAAGCAGTCATTGACGGTATCAAGGGGTAGACAGTGTGCACTGTATTGAAATGCAAATGTGTGCGCTGTCCTTGAAAATGAGCGATAGTTGTATTCAGAATACAATCTACATGTTGTTATGGCGCTTTGTATAAATAATATCTGAGCTGCTGCAATAAAACAAACCCGAAAGCCATAGTGATGTAGAGCATCAAAACAAATGTTGCAAGATTCTTACTGCTTGGTTAGAAGGGAATGCATACAGTTGGAATTTCCATGACAATAACATATCTTTACAGTTTATCAATTACACAAACAAAACGATTGAATTCAAAAGTAACTATTAAATACGCTTGTCCGGGTATAGCTTATCAAACTACGATTTTTTTGTAATTTCCATCAAACATGTACTTCTTGATTTGATGATGCAATTTAACATTTTGCATACTGCTTATGTAATTAATAGGAGAAGTATCTATATAGATATTTAGTTGTGTGTTTACTAACCACCTTCCCTGTAGGTGCTATTTGTAAAATACATATTGATTAAATCAGACCGCGAATTTGAAGATTCCGAACTGGATTGGTAGGATTGAAGATCACAATGAACAAACAAATAGCTAATATATCCCTATTGTTTGACTACAAAGCAAAAGTAACAATCATTTATCAATATAAAGGAGATTGCATTTGGTAACTGTAGAGAGTGAAATTCAGCGGAATAAATGGTCCAACTTTAAAGCGTGGCATAAGTCTTTATAACAACAACCATGTCTATCTTTGAAAACACCTTTGTGTTATACTTTAAGAGCATTTTCTTCTGAAAACACACGTCTTTACTTTTAGATGTACGGTTTTTCTGGGCAACCCTTATATAGTTACACATTGTCAAACTGATTTGCGCGTGTTTTATTCTTGGTAAGAGTTTTGGTCTAAACACGCCTTAAAAGAACACAATCATCACTATCACTACTGCTTCATCATGTCAAGGGCATACGTAAAGGGTAGAGACGATTTATATACTTTCTTCTAATGTTTACGACTTAATACATTTTAGCACAATCTTGCCTTTTACACCCAATGAAATCTGTTTCAGCAGATAATCGAGCCTGAATATTCTCTGGCGTTGACGATTTATGTAGTTAAATGGTCATCATTGAATGATTATTATATCAATATTCAGGCGTTATCTATAGAAATTGAGATATCAAATTTAGTGATGCTCGTATTATCACAAATTCCTTGATAATGAAGTGTACAATTATCAAGATAATATGTTGAAGATAAGAGAGTTTTCTCAAGAAACGCAGTTGCAAATAAACGCCACAAAACCCTTTTCAGAATCATTCGAAAGCTGTGCTCGAAGCAGAGGCCATTGTACGATTCCAACTATAATGATCACAAGCATGTGCGTATGAATGACTATCAGATAGTGGATTCCGGGGTAGAATAGGTCTTCAGCAACCCATGCTTGCCGTAAAAGGTGGATATATATGCTTGTCGTAAAAGGCGACTAACGGGATCGGGTGGTCAGGCTCGCTGACTTGGTTGATGCATGTCATCGATCCCAATTGCGTGGATCGATGCTAATGATTTTAATCACTGGATTGTCTGGTCCAGACTCGATATATAGCTGGAATATTGTTGAGTGCGGCGTTAAACAACCAACCAACCAACCAACTAACCAACCAGATAGTGATGATACCTGGCTGTTGCCAAAAAGTAAGCGTATCCTTCCTCATCGGTTCCACCGTCACAAACACATATAAAGACAAGTCAACAAAGACGAGAAAACAAGCTGTTGTTCGGCTTTTAACAGATACTACACGCATAAAAAGATGTTGTGAGTTTTCATAGTGACAGTCCCTTTGTGAGAAGAAACCAATATATGTCCCTTTCAGTTAGGAAATAAAGCTGTTGTAGTTTATAGTTATTGTGCAGTAAGATAAATAAAATTCGGGGAGAATAATGTAGTATCTGGGGACTGCTGCAGTATATTCAGCAGAAGCTATTTTCTTGTGAGCAGGCTGCTGTATTACACGGAAACGGTTAGCATAGTTGACCCCGTGTGGTACAGTGCTACTGCAGTACTGTGGCGAGGCTGTACTGGTGTGTTGCGTCAGTTTTCTGGTCTCTTGTTATGTCGTATCACACAGATGCATTATAATGTCTGATGTATGTTGCTCCCACATCATATATTTACTGGATACACACTTTTCAGACCATTATCGAATATTTACTTAATATAGGTTAAAGTGAGTGAGTAAGTATGGTTTTACGCCGCTTTTAGCAATATTCCAGCAATATCACGGCGGGGACACCAGCAATGGGCTTCACACATTGTACCCATGTCGGAAATCGAACCCGTGTCTTCGGCGTTATAACGAGCGAACGCTTTAACCACTAGGCTACCCGAACGCCCCTAAATAATATAGGTTAAACATTGAGTATCGAGGACTGTTTGAAATGCAGTTAGACGATGCCAGAGAGAGTGTCTCTGTTTGCCACCTTTATATACGTTGTCTTGTACTTCCTTAATCGGTGTTTCATGAATAGCAGCTCGCATGTGTACCCGTAGGGTGATAACCTCGGGCCCTTTGATGCGAAAAGAATGCTTTACACCATTAAGCTGAGGTGCGTTACTTACCTGGAAGTGGCCAGCCCAAGGTAAATCAATCACGTATAATTCACAAATGGTATATATAAAGGACGGGGGAAACTGTTCCATCATCTCTTATCTTCACCTTCCGTTGAGACACAGATACGAGTAAAGACCAAACTGCAAGTACTATTTTAAGCTTTGCTTGTGATATATATGTATACTTTTATTTTTTGATTCATCTGCTGCGCATCTGGCTGCTTTTAATCTTCATGTTGAGCCAATTTATAAAAGTACGAATATGTAACATAAAACGTTCTTGTAAATTGGGAAATATATGAATGCGGGTGAAAGTAAAACTGATAACATAATTCACAATGAGTGGTGTGAACTGAATTTACCAGATGAGTAACGATAACATGCTATTTTACCTTTCTTGACAATGATTTTCACGTTACTCAAAAAATACTCAAAATGATGAAGATAGTCGCCGCTCTTGTTGCCTGCCTGGCTGTTACCGCCTTTGCCGAGCCTACCGGTCTGTATGGTGGAATTGGCGGGTTGAAAGGAGGACTGGGCGGAATTGGCTACGGAATGGGTGGATTGTACGGAGGCCTTGGAGGTCTTGGAGGCTATGGAGGTCTTGGAGGCTATGGAGGTCTATACGGAGGCATGGGAGGTCTATACGGAGGCATTGGAGGTCTATACGGAGGCAAATACGGATACGGCATGGGAGGTCTGTACGGAGGACTTGGAGGCTATGGTGGTCTCTACGGAATGGGAGGATACGGAATTGGATTGGGCAAAGGTATTTCACAAAATATGATATCATTTGTTTATCGTATCCGTAAATATACCTCCAGTCTCGTTTGCAAAATTGTATAATTTACCTATGTGGTATTACTATTTTCCGCGTCAAAGCTGATGACATTTACAAAACATCTTTAAAACTATTCTCTGCTTTCTCTAATATTTGGTATAATTTATCATGCAGCTAGTTTCAAGACTTCGTTGTGACTTATCCATACATCCCAACTTTATTCTACTATTTTTTTGTTTCAGGTATCGGCTATTATTGAGTTATTATCACCTGCAGTGTGATGCTGGCTATTTATGTATTTTCTCAAACCAATGGAATTGGTTCAATAAAATCTTGTCATATTTATTTACGCCTTGAAATTTGTTTGAAAATCTTAATCTGAATTGAATGTTCACAATGGAAGAGTGATCTATGTTTCTCCATATTGTAAACTGTGGACATAGTACGTGTTGTCGACAAATATATCCAAGCACACTTCAATGATATTGCGTTTTACTGCTAGCTGAGATATCAACTACTGAAATGTGCTATTAAGTTCCTGAGGAAACCGGACATGATGATAAGAGGAGGGATTTTATGCTTGATATATCTCCCACAAAATGTCACTTACCCGAGTTCATGTTTCACGGGAATGTATCATTTGGGCTGCCAGAAAAGGGTTTGATAGCCATTTAAGTACCATAATATCTTGAATTGGCTGTCTGTATTTCAATTTGCATTTTAAAAACATGCAGCGAAACAAATAAGCAGGCGTGTCAATTTTTGTCAAAGCAGTCATTGACGATATCAAGGGGTAGACAGTGTGCACTGTATTGAAATGCAAATGTGTGCGCTGTCCTTGAAAATGAGCGATAGTTGTATTCACAATACAATCTACATGTTGTTATGGCGCTTTGTATAAATAATATCTGAGCTGCTGCAATAAAACAAACCCGAAAGCCATAGTGATGTAGAGCATCAAAACAAATGTTGCAAGATTCTTACTGCTTGGTTAGAAGGGAATGCATACAGTTGGAATTTCCATGACAATAACATATCTTTACAGTTTATCAATTACACAAACAAAACGATTGAATTCAAAAGTAACTATTAAATACGCTTGTCCGGGTATAGCTTATCAAACTACGATTTTTTTGTAATTTCCATCAAACATGTACTTCTTGATTTGATGATGCAATTTAACACTTTGCATACTGCTTATGTAATTAATAGGAGAAG
Organism: Haliotis cracherodii; assembly: GCF_022045235.1. Classification (NCBI taxonomy): domain Eukaryota; kingdom Metazoa; phylum Mollusca; class Gastropoda; order Lepetellida; family Haliotidae; genus Haliotis; species Haliotis cracherodii. The sequence goes on from NW_027266265.1 coordinate 36,828,674, forward strand.
TATCTATATAGATATTTAGTTGTGTGTTTACTAACCACCTTCCCTGTAGGCGCTATTTGTAAAATACATATTGATTAAATCAGACCGCGAATTTGAAGATTCCGAACTGGATTGGTAGGATTGAAGATTACAATGAACAAACAAATAGCTAATATATCCCTATTGTTTGACTACAAAGCAAAAGTGACAATCATTTATCAATATAAAGGAGATTGCATTTGGTAACTGTAGAGAGTGAAATTCAGCGGAATAAATGGTCCAACTTTAAAGCGTGGCATAAGTCTTTATAACAACAACCATGTCTATCTTTGAAAACACCTTTGTGTTATACTTTAAGAGCATTTTCTTCTGAAAACACACGTCTTTACTTTTAGATGTACGGTTTTTCTGGGCAACCCTTATATAGTTACACATTGTCAAACTGATTTGCGCGTGTTTTATTCTTGGTAAGAGTTTTGGTCTAAACACGCCTTAAAAGAACACAATAATCACTATCACTACTGCTTCATCATGTCAAGGGCATACGTAAAGGGTAGAGACGATTTATATACATTCTTCTAATGTTTACGACCTAATACATTTTAGCACAATCTTGCCTTTTACACCCAATGAAATCTGTTTCAGCAGATAATCGAGCCTGAATATTCTCTGGCGTTGAGGATTTATGTAGTTAAAGGGTCATCATTGAATGATTATTATATCAATATTCAGGCGTTATCTATAGAAATTGAGATATCAAATTTAGTGATGCTCGTATTATCACAAATTCCTTGATAATGAAGTGTACAATTATCAAGATGATATGTTGAAGATAAGAGAGTTTTCTCAAGAAACGCAGTTGCAAATAAACGCCACAAAACCCTTTTCAGAATCATTCGAAAGCTGTGCTCGAAGCAGAGGCCATTGTACGATTCCGACTATAATGATCACAAGCATGTGCGTATGAATGACTATCAGATAGTGGATTCCGGGGTAGAATAGGTCTTCAGCAACCCATGCTTGCCGTAAAAGGTGGATATATATGCTTGTCGTAAAAGGCGACTAACGGGATCGGGTGGTCAGGCTCGCTGACTTGGTTGATGTATGTCATCGATCCCAATTGCGTGGATCGATGCTAATGATTTTAATCACTGGATTGTCTGGTCCAGACTCGATTATTTACAGACCGCCGTCATATAGCTGGAATATTGTTGAGTGCGGCGTTAAACAACCAACCAACCAACTAACCAACCAGATAGTGATGATACCTGGCGGTTGCCAAAAAGTAAGCGTATCCTTCCTCATCGGTTCCACCGTCACAAACACATATAAAGACAAGTCAACAAAGACGAGAAAACAAGCTGTTGTTCATATGTCAATCATGTTTTCAGAAGACATTGGTGTACTTTCGGCTTTTAACACATACTACACGCATAAAAAGATGTTGTGAATTTTCATAGTGGCAGTCCCTTTGTGAGAAGAAACCAATATTTGTCCCTTTCAGTTAAGAAATAAAGCTGTTGTAGTTTATAGTTATTGTGCAGTAAGATAAATAAAATTCGGGGAGAATAATGTAGTATCTGGGGACTTCTGCAGTATAGTCAGCAGAAGCTATTTTCCTGTGAGCAGGCTGCTGTATTACACGGAAACGGTTAGCATAGTTGACCCCGTGTGGTACAGTGCTACTGCAGTACTGTGGCGAGGCTGTATTGGTGTGTTGCGTCAGTTTTCTGGTCTCTTGTTATGTCGTATCACACAGATGCATTATAATGTCTGATGTATGTTGCTCCCACATCATATATTTACTGGATACACACTTTTCAGACCATTATCGAATATTTACTTAATATAGGTTAAAGTGAGTGAGTGAGTATGGTTTTACGCCGCTTTTAGCAATATTCCAGCAATATCACGGCGGGGACACCAGCAATGGGCTTCACACATTGTACCCATGTCGGAAATCGAACCCGTGTCTTCGGCGTAACGAGCGAACGCTTTAACCACTAGGCTACCCGAACGCCCCTAAATAATATAGGTTAAACATTGAGTATCGAGGACTGTTTGAAATGCAGTTAGACGATGCCAGAGAGAGTGTGTCTGTTTGCCACCTTTATATACGTTGTCTTGTACTTCCTTAATCGATGTTTCATGAATAGCAGCTCGCATGTGTACCCGTAGGGTGATAACCTCGGGCCCTTTGATGCGAAAAGAATGCTTTACACCATTAAGCTGAGGTGCGTTACTTACCTGGAAGTGGCCAGCCCAAGGTAAATCAATCACGTATAATTCACAAATGGTATATATAAAGGACGGGGGAAACTGTTCCATCATCTCTTATCTTCACCTTCCGTTGAGACACAGATACGAGTAAAGACCAAACTGCAAGTACTATTTTAAGCTTTGCTTGTGATATATATGTATACTTTTATTTTTTGATTCACCTGCTGCGCATCTGGCTGCTTTTAATCTTCATGTTGAGCCAATTTATAAAAGTACGAATATGTAACATAAAACGTTCTTGTAAATTGGGAAATATATGAATGCGGGTGAAAGTAAAACTGATAACATAATTCACAATGAGTGGTGTGAACTGAATTTACCAGATGAGTAACGATAACATGCTATTTTACCTTTCTTGACAATGATTTTCACGTTACTCAATAGATACTCAAAATGATGAAGATAGTCGCCGCTCTTGTTGCCTGCCTGGCTGTTACCGCCTTTGCCGAGCCTACCGGTCTGTATGGTGGAATTGGCGGGTTGAAAGGAGGACTGGGCGGAATTGGCTACGGAATGGGTGGATTGTACGGAGGCTATGGAGGTCTTGGAGGCTATGGAGGTCTGTACGGAGGCATGGGAGGTCTATACGGAGGCATGGGAGGTCTATACGGAGGCATGGGAGGTCTATACGGAGGCAAATACGGATACGGCATGGGAGGTCTGTACGGAGGACTTGGAGGCTATGGTGGTCTCTACGGAATGGGAGGATACGGAATTGGATTGGGAAAAGGTATTTCACAAAATATGATATCATTTGTTTATCGTATCCGTAAATATACCTCCAGTCTCGTTTGCAAAATTGTATAATTTACCTATGTGGTATTACTATTTTCCGCGACAAAGCTGATGACATTTACAAAACATCTTTAAAACTATTCTCTGCTTTCTCTAATATTTGGTATAATTTATCATGCAGCTAGTTTCAAGACTTCGTTGTGACTTATCCATACATCCCAACTTTATTCTACTATTTTTTTGTTTCAGGTATCGGCTATTATTGAGTTATTATCACCTGCAGTGTGATGCTGGCTATTTATGTATTTTCTCAAACCAATGGAATTGGTTCAATAAAATCTTGTCATATTTATTTACGCCTTGAAATTTGTTTGAAAATCTTAATCTGAATTGAATGTTCACAATGGAAGAGTGATCTATGTTTCTCCATATTGTAAACTGTGGACATAGTACGTGTTGTCGACAAATATATCCAAGCACACTTCAATGATATTGCGTTTTACTGCTAGCTGAGATATCAACTACTGAAATGTGCTATTAAGTTCCTGAGGAAACCGGACATAATGATAAGAGGAGGGATTTTATGCTTGATATATCTCCCACAAAATGTCACTTACCTGAGTTCATGTTTCACGGGAATGTATCATTTGGGCTGCCAGAAAAGGGTTTGATAGCCATTTAAGTACCATAATATCTTGAATTGGCTGTCTGTATTTCAATTTGCATTTTAAAAACATGCAGCGAAACAAATAAGCAGGCGTGTCAATTTTTGTCAAAGCAGTCATTGACGGTATCAAGGGGTAGACAGTGTGCACTGTATTGAAATGCAAATGTGTGCGCTGTCCTTGAAAATGAGCGATAGTTGTATTCAGAATACAATCTACATGTTGTTATGGCGCTTTGTATAAATAATATCTGAGCTGCTGCAATAAAACAAACCCGAAAGCCATAGTGATGTAGAGCATCAAAACAAATGTTGCAAGATTCTTACTGCTTGGTTAGAAGGGAATGCATACAGTTGGAATTTCCATGACAATAACATATCTTTACAGTTTATCAATTACACAAACAAAACGATTGAATTCAAAAGTAACTATTAAATACGCTTGTCCGGGTATAGCTTATCAAACTACGATTTTTTTGTAATTTCCATCAAACATGTACTTCTTGATTTGATGATGCAATTTAACACTTTGCATACTGCTTATGTAATTAATAGGAGAAGTATCTATATAGATATTTAGTTGTGTGTTTACTAACCACCTTCCCTGTAGGCGCTATTTGTAAAATACATATTGATTAAATCAGACCGCGAATTTGAAGATTCCGAACTGGATTGGTAGGATTGAAGATTACAATGAACAAACAAATAGCTAATATATCCCTATTGTTTGACTACAAAGCAAAAGTGACAATCATTTATCAATATAAAGGAGATTGCATTTGGTAACTGTAGAGAGTGAAATTCAGCGGAATAAATGGTCCAACTTTAAAGCGTGGCATAAGTCTTTATAACAACAACCATGTCTATCTTTGAAAACACCTTTGTGTTATACTTTAAGAGCATTTTCTTCTGAAAACACACGTCTTTACTTTTAGATGTACGGTTTTTCTGGGCAACCCTTATATAGTTACACATTGTCAAACTGATTTGCGCGTGTTTTATTCTTGGTAAGAGTTTTGGTCTAAACACGCCTTAAAAGAACACAATAATCACTATCACTACTGCTTCATCATGTCAAGGGCATACGTAAAGGGTAGAGACGATTTATATACATTCTTCTAATGTTTACGACCTAATACATTTTAGCACAATCTTGCCTTTTACACCCAATGAAATCTGTTTCAGCAGATAATCGAGCCTGAATATTCTCTGGCGTTGAGGATTTATGTAGTTAAAGGGTCATCATTGAATGATTATTATATCAATATTCAGGCGTTATCTATAGAAATTGAGATATCAAATTTAGTGATGCTCGTATTATCACAAATTCCTTGATAATGAAGTGTACAATTATCAAGATGATATGTTGAAGATAAGAGAGTTTTCTCAAGAAACGCAGTTGCAAATAAACGCCACAAAACCCTTTTCAGAATCATTCGAAAGCTGTGCTCGAAGCAGAGGCCATTGTACGATTCCGACTATAATGATCACAAGCATGTGCGTATGAATGACTATCAGATAGTGGATTCCGGGGTAGAATAGGTCTTCAGCAACCTATGCTTGCCGTAAAAGGTGGATATATATGCTTGTCGTAAAAGGCGACTAACGGGATCGGGTGGTCAGGCTCGCTGACTTGGTTGATGTATGTCATCGATCCCAATTGCGTGGATCGATGCTAATGATTTTAATCACTGGATTGTCTGGTCCAGACTCGATTATTTACAGACCGCCGTCATATAGCTGGAATATTGTTGAGTGCGGCGTTAAACAACCAACCAACCAACTAACCAACCAGATAGTGATGATACCTGGCGGTTGCCAAAAAGTAAGCGTATCCTTCCTCATCGGTTCCACCGTCACAAACACATATAAAGACAAGTCAACAAAGACGAGAAAACAAGCTGTTGTTCATATGTCAATCATGTTTTCAGAAGACATTGGTGTACTTTCGGCTTTTAACACATACTACACGCATAAAAAGATGTTGTGAATTTTCATAGTGGCAGTCCCTTTGTGAGAAGAAACCAATATTTGTCCCTTTCAGTTAAGAAATAAAGCTGTTGTAGTTTATAGTTATTGTGCAGTAAGATAAATAAAATTCGGGGAGAATAATGTAGTATCTGGGGACTTCTGCAGTATAGTCAGCAGAAGCTATTTTCCTGTGAGCAGGCTGCTGTATTACACGGAAACGGTTAGCATAGTTGACCCCGTGTGGTACAGTGCTACTGCAGTACTGTGGCGAGGCTGTATTGGTGTGTTGCGTCAGTTTTCTGGTCTCTTGTTATGTCGTATCACACAGATGCATTATAATGTCTGATGTATGTTGCTCCCACATCATATATTTACTGGATACACACTTTTCAGACCATTATCGAATATTTACTTAATATAGGTTAAAGTGAGTGAGTGAGTATGGTTTTACGCCGCTTTTAGCAATATTCCAGCAATATCACGGCGGGGACACCAGCAATGGGCTTCACACATTGTACCCATGTCGGAAATCGAACCCGTGTCTTCGGCGTAACGAGCGAACGCTTTAACCACTAGGCTACCCGAACGCCCCTTAATAATATAGGTTAAACATTGAGTATCGAGGACTGTTTGAAATGCAGTTAGACGATGCCAGAGAGAGTGTCTCTGTTTGCCACCTTTATATACGTTGTCTTGTACTTCCTTAATCGATGTTTCATGAATAGCAGCTCGCATGTGTACCCGTAGGGTGATAACCTCGGGCCCTTTGATGCGAAAAGAATGCTTTACACCATTAAGCTGAGGTGCGTTACTTACCTGGAAGTGGCCAGCCCAAGGTAAATCAATCACGTATAATTCACAAATGGTATATATAAAGGACGGGGGAAACTGTTCCATCATCTCTTATCTTCACCTTCCGTTGAGACACAGATACGAGTAAAGACCAAACTGCAAGTACTATTTTAAGCTTTGCTTGTGATATATATGTATACTTTTATTTTTTGGTTCATCTGCTGCGCATCTGGCTGCTTTTAATCTTCATGTTGAGCCATTTATAAAAGTACGAATATGTAACATAAAACGTTCTTGTAAATTGGGAAATATATGAATGCGGGTGAAAGTAAAACTGATAACATAATTCACAATGAGTGGTGTGAACTGAATTTACCAGATGAGTAACGATAACATGCTATTTTACCTTTCTTGACAATGATTTTCACGTTACTCAATAGATACTCAAAATGATGAAGATAGTCGCCGCTCTTGTTGCCTGCCTGGCTGTTACCGCCTTTGCCGAGCCTACCGGTCTGTATGGTGGAATTGGCGGGTTGAAAGGAGGACTGGGCGGAATTGGCTACGGAATGGGTGGATTGTACGGAGGCCTTGGAGGTCTTGGAGGCTATGGAGGTCTGTACGGAGGCTATGGAGGTCTATACGGAGGCATGGGAGGTCTATACGGAGGCATTGGAGGTCTATACGGAGGCAAATACGGATACGGCATGGGAGGTCTGTACGGAGGACTTGGAGGCTATGGTGGTCTCTACGGAATGGGAGGATACGGAATTGGATTGGGCAAAGGTATTTCACAAAATATGATATCATTTGTTTATCGTATCCGTAAATATACCTCCAGTCTCGTTTGCAAAATTGTATAATTTACCTATGTGGTATTACTATTTTCCGCGTCAAAGCTGATGACATTTACAAAACATCTTTAAAACTATTCTCTGCTTTCTCTAATATTTGGTATAATTTATCATGCAGCTAGTTTCAAGACTTCGTTGTGACTTATCCATACATCCCAACTTTATTCTACTATTTTTTTGTTTCAGGTATCGGCTATTATTGAGTTATTATCACCTGCAGTGTGATGCTGGCTATTTATGTATTTTCTCAAACCAATGGAATTGGTTCAATAAAATCTTGTCATATTTATTTACGCCTTGAAATTTGTTTGAAAATCTTAATCTGAATTGAATGTTCACAATGGAAGAGTGATCTATGTTTCTCCATATTGTAAACTGTGGACATAGTACGTGTTGTCGACAAATATATCCAAGCACACTTCAATGATATTGCGTTTTACTGCTAGCTGAGATATCAACTACTGAAATGTGCTATTAAGTTCCTGAGGAAACCGGACATGATGATAAGAGGAGGGATTTTATGCTTGATATATCTCCCACAAAATGTCACTTACCCGAGTTCATGTTTCACGGAATGTATCATTTGGGCTGCCAGAAAAGGGTTTGATAGCCATTTAAGTACCATAATATCTTGAATTGGCTGTCTGTATTTCAATTTGCATTTTAAAAACATGCAGCGAAACAAATAAGCAGGCGTGTCAATTTTTGTCAAAGCAGTCATTGACGGTATCAAGGGGTAGACAGTGTGCACTGTATTGAAATGCAAATGTGTGCGCTGTCCTTGAAAATGAGCGATAGTTGTATTCAGAATACAATCTACATGTTGTTATGGCGCTTTGTATAAATAATATCTGAGCTGCTGCAATAAAACAAACCCGAAAGCCATAGTGATGTAGAGCATCAAAACAAATGTTGCAAGATTCTTACTGCTTGGTTAGAAGGGAATGCATACAGTTGGAATTTCCATGACAATAACATATCTTTACAGTTTATCAATTACACAAACAAAACGATTGAATTCAAAAGTAACTATTAAATACGCTTGTCCGGGTATAGCTCATCAAACTACGAATTTTTTGTAATTTCCATCAAACATGTACTTCTTGATTTGATGATGCAATTTAACATTTTGCATACTGCTTATGTAATTAATAGGAGAAGTATCTATATAGATATTTAGTTGTGAGTTTACTAACCACCTTCCCTGTAGGCGCTATTTGTAAAATACATATTGATTAAATCAGACCGCGAATTTGAAGATTCCGAACTGGATTGGTAGGATTGAAGATTACAATGAACAAACAAATAGCTAATATATCCCTACTGTTTGACTACAAAGCAAAAGTGACAATCATTTATCAATATAAAGGAGATTGCATTTGGTAACTGTAGAGAGTGAAATTCAGCGGAATAAATGGTCCAACTTTAAAGCGTGGCATAAGTCTTTATAACAACAACCATGTCTATCTTTGAAAACACCTTTGTGTTATACTTTAAGAGCATTTTCTTCTGAAAACACACGTCTTTACTTTTAGATGTACGGTTTTTCTGGGCAACCCTTATATAGTTACACATTGTCAAACTGATTTGCGCGTGTTTTATTCTTGGTAAGAGTTTTGGTCTAAACACGCCTTAAAAGAACACAATAATCACTATCACTACTGCTTCATCATGTCAAGGGCATACGTAAAGGGTAGAGACGATTTATATACATTCTTCTAATGTTTACGACCTAATACATTTTAGCACAATCTTGCCTTTTACACCCAATGAAATCTGTTTCAGCAGATAATCGAGCCTGAATATTCTCTGGCGTTGACGATTTATGTAGTTAAAGGGTCATCATTGAATGATTATTATATCAATATTCAGGCGTTATCTATAGAAATTGAGATATCAAATTTAGTGATGCTCGTATTATCACAAATTCCTTGATAATGAAGTGTACAATTATCAAGATGATATGTTGAAGATAAGAGAGTTTTCTCAAGAAACGCAGTTGCAAATAAACGCCACAAAACCCTTTTCAGAATCATTCGAAAGCTGTGCTCGAAGCAGAGGCCATTGTACGATTCCGACTATAATGATCACAAGCATGTGCGTATGAATGACTATCAGATAGTGGATTCCGGGGTAGAATAGGTCTTCAGCAACCCATGCTTGCCGTAAAAGGTGGATATATATGCTTGTCGTAAAAGGCGACTAACGGGATCGGGTGCTCAGGCTCGCTGACTTGGTTGATGTATGTCATCGATCCCAATTGCGTGGATCGATGCTAATGATTGTCTGGTCCAGACTCGATTATTTACAGACCGCCGTCATATAGCTGGAATATTGCTGAGTGCAGCGTTAAACAACCAACCAACCAACTAACCAACCAGATAGTGATGATACCTGGCGGTTGCCAAAAACTAAGCGTATCCTCCACCGTCACAAACACATATAAAGACAAGTCAACAAAGACGAGAAAACAAGCTGTTGTTCATATGTCAATCATGTTTTCAGAAGACATTGGTGTACTTTCGGCTTTTAACACATACTACACGCATAAAAAGATGTTGTGAGTTTTCATAGTGACAGTCCCTTTGTGAGAAGAAACCAATATATGTCCCTTTCAGTTAGGAAATAAAGCTGTTGTAGTTTATAGTTATTGTGCAGTAAGATAAATAAAATTCGGGGAGAATAATGTAGTATATGGGGACTTCTGCAGTATATTCAGCAGAAGCTATTTTCCTGTGAGCAGGCTGCTGTATTACACGGAAACGGTTAGCATAGTTGACCCCGTGTGGTACAGTGCTACTGCAGTACTGTGGCGAGGCTGTACTGGTGTGTTGCGTCAGTTTTCTGGTCTCTTGTTATGTCGTATCACACAGAATCATTATAATGTCTGATGTATGTTGCTCCCACATCATATATTTACTGGATACACACTTTTCAGACCATTATCGAATATTTACTTAATATAGGTTAAAGTGAGTGAGTGAGTGAGTATGGTTTTACGCCGCTTTTAGCAATATTCCAGCAATATCACGGCGGGGGACACCAGCAATGGGCTTCACACATTGTACCCATTTCGGAAATCGAACCCGTGTCTTCGGCGTAACGAGCGAACGCTTTAACCACTAGGCTACCCGACCGCCCCTAAATAATATAGGTTAAACATTGAGTATCGAGGACTGTTTGAAATGCAGTTAGACGATGCCAGAGAGAGTGTCTCTGTTTGCCACCTTTATATACGTTGTCTTGTACTTCCTTAATCGATGTTCATGAATACCAGCTCGCATGTGTACCCGAAGGGAGATAACCTCGGGCCCTTTGATGCGAAAAGAATGCTTACTTTACACCATTAAGCTGAGGTGCGTTACTTACCTGGAAGTGGCCAGCCCAAGGTAAATCAATCACGTATAATTCACAAATGGTATATATAAAGGACGGGGGAAACTGTTCCATCATCTCTTATCTTCACCTTCCGTTGAGACACAGATACGAGTAAAGACCAAACTGCAAGTACTATTTTAAGCTTTGCTTGTGATGCTTTTAATTTTTGATTCATCTGTTGCGCATCTGGCTGTTTTTAATCTTCATGTTGAGACAATTTATACAAGTACGAATATGTAACATAAAACGTTCTTGTAAATTGGGAAATATATGAATGCGGGTGAAAGTAAAACTGATAACATAATTCACAATGAGTGGTGTGAACTGAATTTACCAGATGAGTAACGATAACATGCTATTTTACCTTTCTTGACAATGATTTTCACGTTACTCAATAGATACTCAAAATGATGAAGATAGTCGCCGCTCTTGTTGCCTGCCTGGCTGTTACCGCCTTTGCCGAGCCTACCGGTCTGTATGGTGGAATTGGCGGGTTGAAAGGAGGACTGGGCGGAATTGGCTACGGAATGGGTGGATTGTACGGAGGCCTTGGAGGTCTTGGAGGCTATGGAGGTCTATACGGAGGCATGGGAGGTCTATACGGAGGCATGGGAGGTCTATACGGAGGCATTGGAGGTCTATACGGAGGTAAATACGGATACGGCATGGGAGGTTTGTACGGAGGACTTGGAGGCTATGGTGATCTCTACGGAATGGGAGGACACGGAATTGGATTGGGAAAAGGTATTTCACAAAATATGATATCGTTTGTTTATCGTATCCGTAAATATACCTCCAGTCTCGTTTGCAAAATTGTATAATTTACCTATGTGGTATTACTATTTTCCGCGTCAAAGCTGATGACATTTACAAAACATCTTTAAAACTATTCTCTGCTTTCTCTAATATTTGGTATAATTTATCATGCAGCTAGTTTCAAGACTTCGTTGTGACTTATCCATACATCCCAACTTTATTCTACTATTTTTTTTGTTTCAGGTATCGGCTATTATTGAGTTATTATCACCTGCAGTGTGATGCTGGCTATTTATGTATTTTCTCAAACCAATGGAATTGGTTCAATAAAATCTTGTCATATTTATTTACGCCTTGAAATTTGTTTGAAAATCTTAATCTGAATTGAATGTTCACAATGGAAGAGTGATCTATGTTTCTCCATATTGTAAACTGTGGACATAGTACGTGTTGTCGACCAATATCCAAGCACACTTCAATGATATTGCGTTTTACTGCTAGCTGAGATATCAACTACTGAAATGTGCTATTAAGTTCCTGAGGAAACCGGACATGATGATAAGAGGAGGGATTTTATGCTTGATATATCTCCCACAAAATGTCACTTACCTGAGTTCATGTTTCACGGGAATGTATCATTTGGGCTGCCAGGAAAGGGTTTGATGGCCATTTAAGTACCATAATATCTTGAATTGGCTGTCTGTATTTCAATTTGCATTTTAAAAACATGCAGCGAAACAAATAAGCAGGCGTGTCAATTTTTGTCAAAGCAGTCATTGACGATATCAAGGGATAGACAGTGTGCACTGTATTGAAATGCAAATGTGTGCGCTGTCCTTGAAAATGAGCGATAGTTGTATTCAGAATACAAAATGGCATATTTTTACATTGGCCTCATTGTCTTTTTCATATACACGATAGGTAATATATTAAGTATCTCCTCGAAACTGGGAATTATGGATTATCTTTCTCTTGTCAAATGAATGTCTTTGCCATTTGCAGAAGCCCGGGACACCATTCATTAAACCATCATCCGTCAATTCAAGCAGATCTTTGCCTTTGCTCTCTCTGTATATCTGATAATAACAAACTGCATGACGTCATGCTTGGGGTAATATTTTAACTGTGTCATATTCCAATATACCGTGAAAAATCGTTAATCCGGGAGGTATTGTGTTCAGTTAAATCATCCGGGATAATTTTATTCCGTTGTGCAGATATCCAACTACATGATGGTGTTTGATGGTGATGTTGGGGATTTAACGAGCGCTTCCGAAAGATCCTATTTCACCCTTTTTCGGGATTAACAAGGTATCCTTGTACACAACGTTATTTTTTACTTACAAAACGGAACTATGTATATTACAGCACATGCTCAATTTCAGTGTCACTTGCATCCATATAAAGCTTCGTCAGCCTAGTATTCACTGTAGTATGCATTGTCATCATTTTGAGCACCGCCTACCTTCTGAAAACCGCGTTCCTCAATGTATGACAGTGCTTGCGGTCAAACGTAACGACTTAACGCCTGAAATGATGAACCATGTTCAGAGTACTAAATACAAAGGGAAAAGATTGTGAAAATAACTACATTCAACTATGTTCAGTTCTTTTTCTATTCTCTGTGACTCTTTTGACTGTAATATTCGGGGCCTTGATGTGTTTTAGTTAGGAAGGACATCACATCCCTTCTGACACTCTACTCAATGCAGGAAGCTGTAGTGTTGGGGTGTCTTCACGTTCTCCGAAAAGTAATGGTGGGTTCGGCTTGACAGCGTTTCCCAAAGAAGTCACATTCGCTGTCTGGGCTAATGTGTACAGGGGGCAAGGGCCCTGAGCTGATGACGAACCTTACCAAATTGTGAAATATGGCATTAATAGTGAATCCTATCATGAAATAGAATCCTTTCATCGTGGGTTGGAATTACTGATTCGTCCTGATGATGATGTTTAGAAGTTCGTCAGCACCATACCACTAGCACGTGGGTTTCGCCAAAGTTGTAAACGTCATCTCAGATCGGCATCACTTCCGGGTTTCCCCATGGTATAATTGAAATATTTTTAAACAGGACGTTAAATCAAACTCACTCACTCAGTGATACACATGTCAGTGAGTGTCCCGATTTGTCATATAGAGATTATTTCACGAGTCTGTGTTTTGCACTGATTTTACGCATGAGTGTCCGAATGTTTCATTAATGTCTTTGGGATGCATCATAAATGTAATAATCTATTCATTATCCATATTTTACATTATGGCTTTAGTGAAGGAGCTAGCATTGTCTGTTGTATTAGAAACCGTGGTTTAGAAACCATGTGGTCAACATGGCGTCATCAATGTACGCTGACAGAATTTTTTTATTGTGACGACAATGGTCCTTGTATTTCTGTCAGTGCATACAAGCGTGTGAAATCACTATTGTTGCTTGTTACGAACCATTTAGATACTATGTACTATATGTACCAAAAATATACGGCTAGATACTTCGCAAATTCCATGGTTTGACAAATGACACTGTCAACATGCCAGACACTAAACCCACCTTCAGCTTCAGATAATGGGGTGTTAGATGAATGTGGTAGATATTCTATTCAGTTATTTGTTCTTTAGAGTATCAAGTATTGGTTGTCTCTTATTAATATACAGGAATATTGTTTACCCAAAAAAATGATGCCTGCCTGGCTCTTTCAAATATGGTTATAAAAATGTATTTGAACAAATGTTACATGTACTTCAGCGGTCAAAATAAAAGTTTTGTTTTACAGTTTTGGCATTGTGATTTTTTCGAAAGTCTCAAAAAGGTTATTATGCATGTCAGATTGAAACATCAATTTAATGTGAGAAGTATTTCAGTTGGATAACTGTAAATAAATTAAGGACCACATTGAATCTATTTCTGTTCAGTTCTCACAATATGACAATGAATACACCTTTTTGTTAATATCTAAGCTTTCAAATATAAAGGTTTCTGGTAGACATGTTCTGGACACTTCAAAATTTGACGCATCAGTGACAAAACTTATGTCCGATGTGTGTTCCTGTTATTTTCTCAGGTGAACAATTGACATGCCTTTGCATGTGTGTGCATGCCAACGGTGGGGCAGGATACGCTCACATTTTCGTGAACACCTGGTACCGTAATTTTGAAAGTGATTCATAAACACATGCTTATGATACGTTCGGAAGCGTGCAATCGATTATGGAATGAATGTTGTCACTTCAATTTATTTGAATTATATTAAAATGGCATGTCAAATATGTACATTGTTATTTAATACTATAAGCTGATAGATATTTAGTCCACTCAAGGATATAACGGACTTTTGTGACAGGGAAGGTTGTTCAAAAAACTTTACTACCAAAACAGAGTTGTCGCCCTTCCACTGCTGGAGTCGTCTCCAGGTTACACACAACCAAATGTTTTCCCATAGACTTCTATAGAGTATATATATATATATATATATATATATATTAAAACAACTGGGCATTCCACAACCAATACATGTACATATATGCACAGTCTGGCTTTAAAGTTGCAATAAAAACTAAAATTTTGGCAAGGTAAGCCTGCTCCTTTTCCGAGTACAGGAAGCTGAACACACCAACCCCAGTTCCGCACCAAATGTCACCTACTTGAAAATATCTATGTTCACATAAAGCACAAGTCATCTTGTTAAAAAAGTCAGCACCAAATATTGAAAAACATGGTACGATAAATCCTTGAAAGAATCCTTGTGTAAAATGAAACTTGGGTGCCACCCCTGTCTACTAGACTGTTACCAGTCTTGTAACCAGTACAGTTGACCTATTTGCCTCGCCTTATTTGGTCGAGGGATCCTATTTCTCACATCCGTTAGCCGCCATCATGCTATGCTAACAGCTAACAACTATGTAAACAGCCCTTAATTATATCCTTATATATATATAGACCTTAATTATATGCATTTATATTATATGTGCCTTTGATTTATGTTACACTTAACACCATTATCACACATTACAAGCTGGGTAATTTAACTGAGTGAGAGAGAGAGAGAGAGAGAGAGAGAGAGAGAGAGAGAAAAGAGAAGAAAAAAGAGAGAGAGAGGGGGGTGGGGGGGGGGGGGGAGGGGGACTTCATAGTTGAATGACAGTTAGACCTATGGTAACACTCGTAAGAAACTTAAATTCAAATGATTGCATTGATGATTGCTTAATACGCAACCAGTTAGGGCACTTTAGCATTCATTTGTGTTTTCTTCTTCTTCCCTTTGTTTCCCTTCGAACCTTGGTCTGGGTTGATCCCAATGAAGCACCTGAAATTTGAAATCTTTTAGGTAAACATCAACTTTATTGATTAATTAAGGAATAAGTGGCAATACACGAGTATTAACGAGAGGCCGTTTCCAGTGGAATAAGTGGCAACACAAGAGTTAGAGGCCCTGCTGTGTTATATATATATATATGCCAGCTTCAGACATGTGCCTCCAGTGTTACAGTGAGTTTTTGCAGCATGGCTCACACATGACTCCCAAATCTACGTCGCTGTTCTCCACGTCCCCCATGCCATTATGACATGAGGAGAATACCATAGAGACAGAGATATAGAGGAGCTCTACAAGCATGGAAGAAGGTCAATACTTGATTAATAGATGGCTGATGACTTCTATAAATATGTCAACGTTATGGTACAGTCGGACATAATCGGACGCAGTCAGACCTGAAAGGTTAGTGAGGCATACGTGTGATGAGATGATTGTTTTGCATGCATTTATATACGTAAATGTCCCTCCTCGTTAACCCTCATTTTGAAGTCGTAAAGAATTTAAAATACATCTCACACACACAAAAACACTTACTGGCAATTTGCGGCAAATTCTCTGTTCTCTGATATCACCCGCTGTCATTTTGGTCAAAGCAAACTTACTGGAATTAAAATGAACTCAGAAAAATAAAGTACTTCGTTAATCTCGCCATGTTTGACATATTACTAAATCATTAGCGTAATGTACGTATATATATATATATATATATATATATATATATATATATATATGTATATGTATATGTATATATATATATATATATATATATATATATATATATATATCATAAAGTATATATATAAAGTAGCATATTAGTGATCACGAGTTTCTGTCTTTTATCAAATCAGACAGTAGGTAAATAAATTATGAGATGGTGACGGAAAAATGGTGTGCTTCCATTATCAAAGAAAACGTGAGCGAGAACAATGCCAAAAGACTGGAGCTGCAGTCGCCATATACGCAGAACAATGGAGGCGCAAATCCCATTCTGGTGAGGTCACGGACGTTGTGTCAATGCTGAATAGCTTTCCGTTTTCAAAACACTAGCATGGTTTAGATTAAGATTAGATTAGGAGGTATTGGCCTTGCCGTAAAAGATCATTACTGTAAATACATCACTCAAGTTGAAGAGGTAAATGATTTCTGTATATGGTTTAAATTATCAAGATCAATGTTTGGAATTGACAGTGATACGTATTTAGGAGTGGTGTATCTGCCCCCAGAAGGGTCAAAATTCTGTTCTGACGATATGTTTTATCAACTAGAACGTTCAATACTGTCAATGTTCTCTGCTTCTGAATATGTTACACTATTGGGTGATTTTAATGGTAGAACAAGAAACCTAAGCGATTATACTATGTTTGATAAACACATGCTTGGAGAAGTAGAAATGGATATAGATGACCTGACAAATGTCTACGACCCTGAATCATTGTTAGACGACTTAAACATCCCCCGAGTTAGAACTACAAGTGACTATTGCACTGTTACTAATCATGGTAAAAGGCTGATTGACATTTGTAAAACTTTAAATCTGTTTATATGCAACGGCCGCCTCGGTAAAGACAGGTCTACCGGAGCCGTTACGTGTAAAGATAAGAGTGTTGTTGACTATGTACTTGCATCCTCTTCTTGTTTATCTTTGCTTAATAGCTTTGAGGTGGGTGAGTACTTGCCATTGTATTCTGATGTTCATTGCCTAATCCTTTTTACATTAGCAACTGCAGGAAACGATAATGAAAATGAAGATTTTTATACTCGTGATAATGAAAACTATATCACCCCAATTCACGTACAAAACCAAAGAAGTATGATCAAGATAAAGCTGAGGTATTCTGTAGACACATAGATGCAGATCAAATAGACGCTGTAACTAAACTCGCTGAATCAGCACTCACCGGTCATGACAGCCCCGTAACTGTCATAAATAGGTCAGCCGATGGGCTAGCGCACGTGCTCGCCAATGCTGCACGAGAAACTTTTGGTATGCGCACTAATCATTCTCGGAAACAGAATTGTAACAGTAATAAGGTAAATAAACCCTGGTTTAATAAAGAATGCAGGTTAATGCGTAGAAACTAATCTAAAACCAGAAAACTCTTCAGGAACTTTGGAACCGAAAGGAATAGATTACATTATCGCCAAGTCGCAAAGAATTATAAAAAGTGCCTCACAAGACACATTAATAAACACAAACACGAAATTGGTACCCAACTGAGGAGAAAAGCTAAAGCTTCCCCTAAAGAGTTCTGGAAAATATTAAACGGGACAGACAACACTAATAATGGACCTATCTGTAGACAGATTTTACGAATTTTTTAAGGACATCGATTCTACAAGATATGATGATGATGATGATGATGATGATAAGTTAATAGACGTTACTGAATCAGATAACTATGACATCACTGTACTGGATAACGTTATATCATCAGAAGAAATAAAAGAGAGAATTAGATCTTTGAAACGAAATAAAGCCTGTGGGTTTGATTTGATAGATACTAGTTATTTGATTAACGCATTTGAGTTGTTACTACCCCTACTCACATCACTATTCAATCTTGTATTCAGGACGGGTATACTCCCTAATGCATGGTCAATTTGTATTATTAAGCCTATATACAAGAGAAAGGGTGACCCGTTAGACCCTGCTTCTTATCGACCGATCGAAATACTGAGTTGTCTTGGTAAGCTATTTACTGGTATCAACTACAGAGCACATTTCTACTGTGACATCCATAATAGAGACTCGTAAGAGTATGGGGAAGCAAACTTTTGCTGCTTTCGTGGACTTCAAGAAAGCTTACGACTGTATTGATCGAGGTATTCTATTTAGTAAATTGAGTGACATCGGGATCCAGGGGAATATGTTTAATGCTATTGTCTCACTGTATCGGAATGTTCAGGCTTGTATGCGGATAAACGGGTCGTTTACTTCTTGGTTTAACGTCAAGAGTGGTCTACGCCAGGGATGCCTACTTTCTCCACTGTTATTCAACCTGTACATCAATGACCTCATAACTACGCTGAATGCCTTAGAAGTTGGTGTATCTGTTGACGATGAATGCATTTGTGTTCTGGCTTACGCTGACGACATCATTCTTCTGGCTGAGAGTGAACAGGACTTAAATATACTTCTTAACGGGCTTGGGCAGTGGTGTACGACAAACAAGATGTCAATTAATCCCAACAAATCGAAGATTGTGCATTTTCGGAGCCAGGCAGTGACAAGAACGGATAGTTTATTCCAGTGTAGCGGCAATAATTTGGAAATAGATGAGAGTTACTGTTACCTCGGTTTGTTACTAACAGAACATCTGGACTACACTCGGATGGGGAATGCCGTGGCAAGTGCTGCAAGTCGTGCTCTGGGACTTCTCATATCAAAGAGCAAGATTCTAGGAGGGATGGAGTACAAAACAATTACCAAGCTGTATGACTCCATGGTGTGGGCAACAATAGACTATGGAGCTGCGATATGGGGAGCTCATCACATTCCAGCTATCAGCACCGTACATAACAGGGCCATGAAGTATTTTATGGGGGTGAGGAAGTCAACCCCAAACAGCGCTGTATCAGGTGACAATGGGATGGGAGCCACCGGTTGTACGGCTATGGAGAAGTGTAGCAAGGTATTACAAGCGATCATGCGACGTGAATCCGGACAGATTTATATTTAAAGTGTTCAAGTGGGCAGACTAAGCGGCGTCATTAGGCACACGTAACTGGAATCTCCGTGTCCACAAGAAACTACGAAGTTTACAGTTAGACCATTTTATCCCTATTGGAAACACTTTTTATATACACTTTTTAACGAGTACGGTTGGAGAGAAGATAAAGCAGAACTTCATACAGGAATGGAGTAAGTCAGTCAGACAGGAGGAAAGTAGACATGGAACAGGAAAGAACAAGCTCCGACTTTATCGACATTTTAAGACAAGTTTTGAAGTTGAACGGTATTTACAGTTTCCCCTACCCCGGTCTCACCGCCGTGCTATAGCTCTATTCCGCTGTGGTGTTGCCCCGCTCCGTGTTGAGACAGGTCGCTACAATAATATACCATTGAATGAACGGGTGTGTTTTAACTGTCATGAATGCGTGGAGGATGAAAGCCATGTTTTATTTCATTGTCCTTTATATAAAAACATTACTGATAGCCTTTTAACTACATGTGCGAATCTCTGTGCTACTTTTCAAGTTTTATCTAATGTTGATAAGTTCTCTTTTATTATGTCCAATGATGATTTGTTGTTTCTAACGGCCAAAAACGCAAGAATATTTTATATAATGATTTACCTTCGTGATATATTTTACCACTTATAAATTCTACCTTGTATTTATTTTTATGTGACCTCGTCTCTCATAACTCATACTGAGTGGTTCTGTACTTTTATCTATGTTCTATGTATATATGTATGTAGTATGTTGTACAGAAGTGAGACGTAAATAAACAATTGTCTGTCTGTCTGTCTGTCGGTATTTTAAACACTAGATTAACTAACTATTTAAATGTGAATTATGTTATCGCCAGCCCAAGCTGGATTTCGTAAGGGATTTTCTACAATTGATAATATTTTTGTTTGGAATATGCTAATGAATATTCAAAAAAATAATAAAGAAAAATTATATTGTGTATTCATTGACTTTTAAAAAGCTTTTGATAATGTCTGGGGGGTGGGTCTCTGGTCAAAATTGTTAAATTCTGGAATTACGGGTAATTTTTTAATATTAGTTAAAAACATGTATAGTGACATTAAGTCACGTGTTCAAATAGGCAAACACACTTCTAACTTCTTCCCAGGTTACACTGGAGTTCGCCAGAGAGAAAATTTATCTCCCCTTCTATTTTCAATATTCCTTAACGATCAACCGTGGTTGATAGAAAACTGTTGTCAAGGTTTCAAGTTAACGCTGTCAGAGGAACCATTATATCTCTGTACAGCTCCTGTTACTGCTGTACGGTGATGACATAGTTCTATTTGGTACCGATCCTGGATCTCTGCAAACTTCTTTAAACTCCCTCCTATTATACTGTCGAAAATGGAAACTAACGGTTAACATATCTAAAACTAAAGTTGTAGTGTTTGGCAGCGGTACTACAAAGAGAAAAATCGCCCCCTTCATTTTCGACAATAAAGAATTAGAAACGGTAAACTAAAAATAGGAAATTTGGACTTGCCATCAAAACTTTAACCGAGAATGCCACAAAATGTATGTACTGTCTCCTGAAGAAAGCCCGAAATATCAGTCTCCCACTCGATTGTATTATTAAAGCATTTGATGTTATGGTGTTACCAATCTTACTGTACGGCGCCGAAGTGTGGGGATTTAAATGTTTGAATATGGTTGAAAAAGTTCATTTACAATTCCTTAAATTAGCGGCTGGTTTGAAATTATCAACTCCTTTTTTATGGTCTATGGAGAATTAGGCAGGACCCCCCCTTAATATTAGAATATTAGAGTAGCTAAGAGAATTATAGTTTTTTTGGCATAGACGATCTCAACAAAATAAGTTTTCGACTCTAATATATCAATTCATAAGGATGGATGCTAACGTAAACTCCAATATTCACCCTTGGTTATGTTATAATCTAGAATGTCTATTAAGCTCCTGTGGCCTGACCCAAGTATATGATATGCCATGTAATTTCAACACCAAGTGGCTAGTCTCGTCTGTCGACCGGAAAGAATATTGACGGATCATTTTCTACAATCCTGGAGAAGTTCAATATTGTGGAGTTCAAAAGGTTTCTATCATAAATATCTTAAAGAAATGCCATTATTTGAAAACTATCTCTACCTACCTAAATCTGTTTATTACCCGCTCTTCAAATTTCGCACTAATAACCACAATTTACCAGTCGAGACTGGCCACTGGAATAATGTACCTAGAGAACAACGTCTATGTTCACTCTGTAACTCCCCAGCAATAGCAGATGAATTCCACTGTATATTTAGATGTCCAGCTTTTGATAACAAAAGACTTGCACTTATTCCTAGAAGATATTTAACTTGGTCAAATGGGTTTTCATTAAAAGAGCTATTTTCAACGACCAAACTAAACGAGCTAAAACGTCTATCAAAATATGTATTATTTTTATTTAACACTTTGAATGCTAAATCTAAATGCACACAGCCGTCTTGATGTACATATTATATTTATCTCTGTACTTTATGTATGCTCTTGTACCACCGTCGGTGGTCTATGGAGAATAAAGAATCTGAATCTGAAGATGTTTGCGTTTAATTCATACACGACCTCTTGCTGCCTAAGTGTTTTAATTTTTTTAATGTTTTGATGGTTACTTCTTGTCAACTTGTGCGTAATCGCAGGCCAGCTGGTGCCACACCAGTTGGTTTTTATTTATAGCTCCTATTTTCACAGTCTTGCTCAACTGCTTTAACGTGTTGTGGCCCAGTAATTGTTTGTACGTGTTGACCCCCATGTTAACATCTGAGATAAATATAGATTAACATTACCACGTTACAATGCTGCTTTGAGAGATCTGAGTGTAAGACGTTGTATCATGGGGAAATGCATCACTTTCGTTTATAAATATTGTTATACCTCCAATGTGGATGGCTAAAGATAACAGGAAAACATTTTACATACATAATCTCTTCGTGTTAAGGTGTTTAACATTGAAACTACAATTTATCGTAAATGTCTTATTGAGATAATTGGGTTTTTTTTCAGTTTAAAAAAGGGGTTTTTCATTTAGAAGTCATTCATATATCATTGTGATAACTGAGGTTGTTGGTTTTTAGGCGAAGGTAATTGGGCGGACTATAAAACATTGTAAACGCATTTATTCAAACCATTTTTAGCTGAAGAAGTTTCAAGGGGGAGATGCCTTAAGATAGGTATGGGGGAAAAGTGCATCTCTTTGCCCCGGGATATACTTGCAAGTAGTGTCCGTCCAAAGCTAAAAAGACAAGCACGGGAAACACCTGACTCCAGACTCGATTATTTACAGACCGCCGTCATATAGCTGGAATATTGCCGAGTGCGGCGTTAAACAACAAACAAACAAACCCTTATGGAAATGTAGGCGTGATGCCTCATGGAAGTGAAAAGTAACGATAACAGCCTAATATTTAACACATGACTAAACAATAAGAAAAAGCAGACTGATCCGTCAGACTGTATATATAACGTTATGCACAAGAAAATATCCATTATAGAATGTATATTTATGTTGTTCAGATGTTAGGGCAGTATTTTGTTGGCTCGTAGTTTCCCTAAGGCTGTTAAATAAAAAAAAAGATTATCGGTGCAGGATTAAAAACTCGTGGTGACATTTGCTGTCTTTTTACACATTGCAAAATATCCGACAACGCTCCGCAGTTGCTGTTTTTTCAAACCAGTCTAATATTTGAGGTTAATTTTGCAACTTCGATAGGACATCTCTGCGTAATTTTATAGTTGGAGGAAGACTAGTGCCGTGCGACCACAATTCTTGCAAAACGTTAGTTTTTCAGAATTTTACGTCAGAAAAATGAATCCGCATGCCCCGCCAATTCTATTATAAGCCAGTCAGGAAACAGTACTTTGTAAGTGTGCGTGACCTAATTCTGTTTCCGTTTATGGAAACATATACGCAAAAAATAATGGTTGGTTAGTCAATCAAATCGCACGGAATAGTAATTTATTTATTTATACACATTTCCCGACGTCTTGTGACTGACAAGTTGATATCGCAGTAATTAATACATTTCCTATCAATACACGTACCTGTCATAATGCTATTACCACAATTGGAGGTAGGGACACTTTGCTTCAACGGTAGCCGGGTCAACATATTGATGCGCTAGATTTCTATCGTCTGATTCTGCGCGTGTATTTTATTAGCTGTACCAGTACTTTCTCTGGCATTACGAATATGAGGAGTCCATAGCGGAAAACACACGCAGTTTTGCGCTGTCACTGCAGTTTGTAAGACGTATGTTATTTCCTGATTTAAATTGACACGAATCGCCTATGCTCTCTCCATGTCGTTATTTCTAATAGATTGATATATGAAACCGTACTGGAGGCACGGACTGTAAAACCGAGTATTCTTTGGAAAAATTCTTTGGGCTATAAAAATGTAAGTCAAGTTTATTGATAAATTTGAGTTTTTCCTGATTCCTCATAAATCATATGATTCAGAAATCTGTTTCTGAGTAAAGCAAAATATTTTAGAAGCATTAAATCCATTTTTTCCCAGCCAATGTTTTTTATCACATACCTCCTTTTCACAGCCTAACATGAAGCTTTGCAAAAGAATACAAACCATCAAATTATGGCGTCTCAAAACTCTGCTGGGCCCTTTGCGTGTTATTCTCTATTTTTAAAACGCCAAGATAGCAGTAGCTTTTGACATTTTCATTACCGTGTGGACCTTGAAGATGGCTCCAGTGGTGTGTCTAGGCATTTAGCATTGCGACATCGCGGAAAAAGTATAATTGACGCTAAATTGAAACCAACGCAGCGTGTTTGACGCTACAAGTGTGTCAATAAAAGCGAGTGCGGCATATCGTTCTAACATCATTACAAAGAAAGAACTCTATTGTTTCACGTTCGTGGCAAAAAATCTCGAAATATTCTGAGAACGTAAAGTATGGCTGATTCGTCAGATCCTTGTCACCTTTGTTATAATATACGAGAACGGCTTTTATTGGCTGTATGACGCATAGCCTGAAGAGTTCTACGCAAAACTTGCGGCGATGACAAACCCTTCCATGTCAGTGCGAATTCGCACGTCGTTCGATTTTTTTTAATGTAAATCGTGAAAACGCAGGTTCAGCTTACGAGTACGTGTATTGACTGAAGATTCGCCAGATAATGAATCATGCGAGAAAAATGCAGCGACCAGCAATTCCCCAGCTGAAAGAAACGAAAGTACGATTTGTCACTGACTTGACGAAAACTCACCCATGGTTAGAACAAAACGATAAAGGAGGCATTGTGTGAATTTGGTGCTTGAGAATAGGAAAAAAATATAACGCATTTACACGTGGAAATGCCAATTTTCAAACAACAACGTTAACTCGGGACAGAAATGTTGAAGTGTCGGAACGCCAACGAGCAAATGAGGACATAAATGCTCAAATATGGCATACCAGACTTTGAATTCACAAGATATTTCTAAAGTTCGCAAAACCTTTAAAACTTCGCAACACATGTTTAAACTTCGCATGACATAGCAAACTTTAAAAAAGGTCTTGCGAAATTAAACACGATATTGCGAAATCTAAAGAGGGTTTTCACCTGTCCGGACTGCCATTCTCTGACACCTCACGGGGCGGTCGGGTAGCCTTGTGGTTAAAGCGTTCGCTCGTCACGCCGAAGACCCGGGTTCGATTCCCGACATGGGTACACTGTGTGAAGCCCATTTCTGGTGTCCCCCGCCGTGATATTGCTGAAATATTGCTAAAAGCGGCGTAAAACCAAACTCACTCACTCACTCACTGACAGGTCACAGAACATGCGTTTTAGAAACGATCTGATGCGATTATACGTGCGTTTGAAGGTGTGGAGTGGCTGGTCCAAACAATGTAGCATCGCTGAAATTTGGTTCTTTGCTCGACTTCCTGGTTTGTCAAGAAATTGATGTTAAAAGTATGACTGTGGGTCAAAGTGCAACCTACAATTCCAGGGTTTAGGTTGAGGAATATTAGGTAACTATTTTTGTTGTTGTTTACTATAAAAAAAACAACAACAAACAAATACGGTTTGAATGTTCAACAAAAACGAAACATATTTTTGATATAAAACAAAAAATACAAATACATAAAGTAAATATTCAAACATCTAGATCTATATATTTTTCTCGAAAATGTTAACGTAACTATCCTGCCGGTGGCATCCGCCACAAACACACGCAAAAGCAAGGCAATTGTTCACCTGAAAATAAAACCGTAAGAAACACGAAAAATGACGACCAGTCAAATCAGTCGGTGTACTGTGAATGTATATAACGAAAGACGAATGTATTCGGGTTTCCATGGGATATAGAACAAAATGGCGGTCTGCATGTGTCAGATTTCTTGACAATTTGAACCATATATAGAACATTCTACCATGAATTTGGAATTTACTCGATTCTGATTGGTCAATCAGAGGCTATTAAATCACAATGAACCCCCTCTGATTGTTTGACGGCCGCATCACCGCGGAAGCTAATATTCATAGAATAGTACTTTTTTCAGTCATTGTCGGTAGGCATATTTAAATAATTATATCTACAATTACAGGTTACAATATGCACAGATGCGGTTACCACAATATTCAAAGGATGTGTGGCAATACATTTCGTGCAGAAAACATGATATAAATCTACAAAGGGAATGTATTTACGTTTTGGAGACAACAGAGAACTTGGAAGTTGGGCGCTTTTCTATATACGACTGTGACGCAGCGCGTTCGGTTCCAAATTCAATTTAGCGCGGTTAAATCTACAGGTAACCTAGCTCTTCATTGAAAACATAGTATGTTTATCTCCTAATTGTACAATAACTATTGCAGAGCACTATAAAGACATCGGAAATTAAACAGTCGAAACTGTCCCTTTTCCTTTAAAAAATTCGCGAAATCGGACACAGAGCCCGTGATGATAAAAAAAAAATATATAATGAGCACGCTTACATTGCCTAGGATCCAACCATATCTTTTTGTTCTATTTTCCAGTAAAGTATATGGTTCAGCCTGCCTATCTGTTGTGCAGTCAGTTGTTCACCGAGGCCTCCACGAGGTGCAGTGGAGACAAAAAACGTAATCGCACCCTGGTAAATAGCTATGACTGGTTTAATTTGTCTCAAGAGAGCATAGCTGGCGTAATTGCAAGTGCATCTCCATTCATCAGTATTCTGGGAGTACCGACATTTCCAACGCCATGGTGCTGTAGGCCAGAATACTGGATGCTGACACTCTTATAGCCTCCACTTGGTTGGTAATGGGGGCGGTTGGTAGCCTGGAGGTTAATGCGTTCGCTCGTCATGCCGAAGGCCAGGGTTCGATTCCCGACATGGGTAAAGTGTGTGAAGCCCATCTCTAAAAGCCTCTGAAGCCTCTGCTAAAGGCGACGTAAAACCATACTCAATCAATCATTGGTAATGCTACAGTTGAAGGTACATCTTCCACAGCTGAGATCCTTGACATCATCATACAGTACCTGCTGAAAAGAGCATCATCGGGTTTGGTAATGACGGGGCTTCCTTGGTGACAGAATCATAAATTAGAGTAGGGTAGCCTTATGGTCAAAGCATTCGCTCGTCACGCTGAATACCCGGGTTCTAGTCGTCCCAACATGATTACAATGTCTGAGGTCATTTCTGATGTTCTCTGCCGTGACATTCCTGGACAGTCTGTGTACATCAAGCTTAATGGATACATTTGAGAATAGATTTCAGGATCTGTATTGTTTCCAAATCAGCAAACAGAACTGCTTTAATGAAACTAATCTGGTAAGTATTTGATGGCCCCAAGTTAAAGGTCACGAAATTCATGAAATCAGGAGGATGGCGTTTTGTGATGCACTTTATGCTATGTATCACATTTGGGCACCACTAGTCAAATACTTGCAGAGATACAAGAAGTTGAAACAGTGTGTTTCTTGGATCACATCACAGATTATAGATTTGTTTCTTTCTTGCACATACTGATGGACATCGTTCCTCAACTGACAAAGGTGTCGATTGTGCTACAGAAATCAGATCCGGATATTTCATTTTTAATTCGGGGCGGTCGGGTAGCCTAGTGGTTAAAGCGTTCACTCGTCACGCCGAAGACCCGGGTTCGATTCCCGACATGGGTACAATGTGTGAAGCCCATTTCTGGTGTCCCCCGCCGTGATATTGCTGAAATATTGCTAAAAGCGGCGTAAAACCATATTCACTCACTCACTCACTCATTTTTAATTCCAACAATTGATGGAGTACTTGCAGCCCCCAAGAAAGCAGACACAGGAGAAAACCACAATCACAGGATCATGAAAGAGAAAGGCAAACCTTCTACAGAGTATGGGTAAACAGAATTGGAGTTCAACGATGTAAAGTGCACAGAAGCACTGTGGGGGAAAGCAAGTGAGGAAAATTACCAATAACCAAACATGAATTTGTTATAAAGTTAAAGGATCTGAAGACAAGAAGATTTCGCAAGAATAGCTCAAAGGTTGCTGGTTGTTGTGATATGTTTGGTTGGCGGAATCTGTTCTTTCATTCAACAGGAGAGCACGTAGAATACTTCACCAACCCATTCGTGCCGTAAAAGGCGACTTTTTTTGTCGTAAAAGCCGACTAACGGGATCGGGTGGTCAGACTCGCTAACTTGGTTGATGCATGTCATCGATCCCAATTGCGATGATATCAATCACTGGATTGTCTGGTCCAGAATCGACTATTTACAGACCGCCGTCACATAGCTGGAATATTGCTCAGTGTGGCGTAAAACAACCAATCAACGTAGAATACGGAAGCGATAAAATATAAATCATCAATGACCACTTTGGATCTGGGCAAAAGCCCAAGGTGTTACCTGACAATAACCTCTACCGCTTTGTGTCGTTCATCTGGAAGCAAAGTTTCCTCGAGATCACATGCCAGCTAATGTGATATCCATAATATTATTTAAACCATGCCAGCCAGCCATTAGAATTCACAAAGTATACAATGTCTTCTTCTGCTTTGAGAAGTTCTTCTGTGGCGGTTAGATTCAGGGCTCAGGCACTGGAATACCAGAGGAACGGGGCTGATTCTATGTCAGTATGGCTGGCTTCACGGACCTTCTTATTGTTAGTTAGAACAGCATGCTCTTCAAATTTGTCCTTTTTGTTGATGATCTCACCAACCGTTCTGTTTTTTACAGAGCGCCCTTCTGTGACAGGAGTGACTTTCATGTATAACAGAGGAATTGTCCGCTTAAATGTTTGTTTGTTAAATAGACAGAAGAGTCAGTCTAAGTCATTGACTTCTCTTGAATATTGATAGGCGATGTGTCGATCCATCAGAGGCTGTCACAGAGGCTGTTTCGTTTTCGTTTCGTTTGTTTGTTGTTTAACGCCGCATTCATCAGTATTCAAACTATATGACGGCGGTCTGTAAATAATCGCGTCTGGACCAGACAATCCAGTGATTGACATCATGAGCATCGATCCACGCAATTGGGATACGATGACATGCATCAACCAAGTCAGCGAATCTGACCACCCGATCCCGATAGTCGCCTCTTACGACAAGCATAGTCGCAATTTACGGCAAGCATGGGTTGCTGAAGACCTTAACTGGAAAGTAGCAAGTTCAGTTTTAAAATCTATCCCAATCATTCAAAATATATCAATAATGTTTCTTTCAACCTGTTTGAATATGAATGATAACGATCAATGATTCATTCAGATTGGTCATTAATGGTGATTATGTTCCCTTCAAAGTTGTATTAAATAAAGTCAATGTGACGGTGTTACACTGTATACAGTCAAAGCATTGACAGTCACCACGTCATGTATAAAAAGGTTTCCTCACAACCGCAACGCCTTAGGTTTGGTATTCTGTCAGAAATATTGACTGGTAGAGCCTATATGGTCAGCCTAACTTCATTTCTGTAAATATGACATTAATGTCATTATTGAATCCAATCTTCCCAATCGCTTTATCACAATAAAACATTTGAATGAGAGTTTTAAAAATATTTACTGATAATGCACATATTTCAGGATTTCATACACAATACCAAACAGACAACACTATAATGCGCGCGCCAAGGGTACAGCGCCACTTTTGCGCTTCAGACAAAGTGAAACCTACAGAGACCCTTCTGCAATCATATGAAATGTCGGCTAAAAGCAGAGTTATTTGTACTATTTCGACTATATCATACAAAACACTTTTCACCTATGACGAATTATGATTTGTCAGTATAATCCATTTGAAGCTAACGTTGCACTATTCAATAACTATATATGCACTGTGGATTGTGCAGATTGATGCTCACGAAGTCAAATATTTACAAGCCACCGTCTGATAGTTAGTTGTTATGCGACGGTAAACGGTTCATTTGAAATGCTTCCCCATCGGTTTTAATTATTCATGCCAGTCACAACAGCGAGGCACTGAGAGACGACCATTCACATCCTCACTTGGAAACCGTAGTGGCAAGACGATACACAGAGCATGGATATACGACATGTGGCCAGGGTTATAGCGCTCATATCATGGGTCAAGTTTGGAGGTGAGCTTAAACATTCTAATGATTACGAAAGCGTTTAACTCTAATTGTTTTTCTGTCTTTTTACCGGCAGGTTATCAAACTTTTGGAACAATCGACGCCAGGGAACACTTCTGTATAAATGTACCTTAAAACCAGAAGAGATTGGTTTTGTAAATATGGACCTTTTCAGATTGGATTCGAACTCATTCCTGGAACACTAAAGGAAGATAAACAATCCTTATATGTTCATAGAACTGTGTTCCAACTCATGACAAGTGGGGAAGTAATTGTATCATGACTACACTCACCCGGGTACCAGTTCCAAGATCTGCTGTCAAAGAACACCATGTTCGTCCAGGAGTCACAGTTCTGAGAGTTTTATATCAGGAGTAAATGTCTGGATAGGATACTGTAAGCTGGAAACCATTGTCCGTATGACTGAGATTCCTTCAATTTACCGATCCCATGAAGATCAGGGTTAGAATTAGTCTTCAGCAACCAATGCTTGTCGTTAGAGGCGACTAACGGTATAGTGAGTGAGTTGTGTTTAACGCCGCTTTTAACAGTATTCCAGTTATATCGCGGCGTGTCAGCTTAATGTGGGAGGAAAGCCCGAAGTGATGCAGGTCTCAGACGTTTACCACTTCGGTGAAACCCACGAGCACGGGTATGGTGCTGACAAACCTAGAAATGAACCGGGACTCGAACCCACAATCATAGGTTTGTGGCGTGCCTAAGGGACGCAACTCTGCACAGCGAATCGCGGCGCCTTAGACGACTGGGCCACCAGTTCCAAGATCTGCTGTCAAAGAACACCATGTTCGTCCAGGAGTCACAGTTCTGAGAGTTTTATATCAGGAGTAAATGTCTGGATAGGATACTGTAAGCTGGAAACCATTGTCCGTATGACTGAGATTCCTTCAATTTACCGATCCCATGAAGATCAGGGTTAGAATTAGTCTTCAGCAACCAATGCTTGTCGTTAGAGGCGACTAACGGTATAGTGAGTGAGTTGTGTTTAACGCCGCTTTTAACAGTATTCCAGTTATATCGCGGCGTGTCAGCTTAATGTGGGAGGAAAGCCCGAAGTGATGCAGGTCTCAGACGTTTACCACTTCGGTGAAACCCACGAGCACGGGTATGGTGCTGACAAACCTAGAAATGAACCGGGACTCGAACCCACAATCATAGGTTTGTGGCGTGCCTAAGGGACGCAACTCTGCACAGCGAATCGCGGCGCCTTAGACGACTGGGCCACCCGTGCCCCCGACTAACGGTTGATGCATGTCCCCGACGCTGATATAGAGTAGGTCTTCAGTAATCCATGCTTGCCGTAAAAGGCGACTATGCTTGTCGCAAAAGGCGACTAACGGGATCGGGTGGTCAGGCTTGCTGACTTGGTTGATGCATGTCATCGATTCTAATTGCGTGGATCGATGTTCATGATGTCAATCACTGGATTGTCTGGTCCAGACTCGATTATTTACAGACCACTGTCATTTAGCTTGAATATTGTTGATTGTGGCATTAAACAAGAAACAAACCATCAAATAAACTTCTATAACGCCTCTTTAACTTGACACTTTAAGGTTACGCAATGATCAACAAACATAACAGTGTCGGAAATATACAGTGTGTCCATTTTGTTTTGAAATGTTGTTTTATTACAGTTGACACGGCGTCTCAAGAAGATACACACCGACTACTGAACACCTTGTTCCACAACTACAGTGTATTTATCAGGCCCACACACGACCAGGACATGCCAATCAGTGTAAACGTAGTGCTCGTTATGGAACAGATGCAGAGTCTGGTAAGTCGGAAAGATAGTCGTAATTTACAATTCCACGAACAGATCATGACTCTTTACTCGCAATTACATGTATTAAGAAAGAATATTAAATATCCTGGAGCTGGAGGCGGGCATCACTCTTGTTGTCTTAAAGGGAGAGACAAACCATTTTTTTTAACCACAATACATTATTTTCATAAAAAACCACCGTGCCATTACACTGATTGTTTTATTTGTGTAAAACTTGAAAACGAATTATCCAAGAGCCCCTACACACACCCAACCCCCAAGAACGTCAAATGATCGGCCCTAGTATTGTATATTTCTCCAGGTAGCATCACATATGTATAGCCATATTCACACAGCTTCCCTTATGAACACGTTATTTACATTTCATCTGGTGTCACTTAATATTGTTCAAATATTCTGCACACTCGCGGAACATTATGACTCCTTCTAAATGGAACTATGCAGTTAAGAGACAAAGATACTGTATGTGCAGGCTTGGGACCACACCTATTTATCTAACAAGCAGGCTTAAATCATATCTTATGCATCCTACATTTGTCGAATAATGGCATTCGTCGGATATATTACTTAGTAAGGATAAGATACTTTAATTAAGGAACATCAAAGTTCAGTCTCCAATCATGACTCGAAATCAGCTCTATCAGACCATATCCGTGACAACCTAAGCCACAGCATCCAGTGGGAGTAAGTCAAAGCCCTCACCACCAACCGCAAACACTTCAAAATAGAAAAGGGGGCACGGGTGGCCTAGTCGTCTAAGGCGCCGCGATTCGCTGTGCAGAGTTGCGTCCCTTGGGCACGCCAGAAACCTATGATTGTGGGTTCGAATCCCGGTTCGCCCCGATTATGTTTCTAGGTTTGTCAGCACCATACCCGTGCTCGTGGGTTTCACCGAAGTGGTAAACGTCTTAGACCTGAATCACTTCGGGCTTTCCTCCCACATTAAGCTGGCACGCCGTGATATAACTGGAATACTGTTAAAAGCGGCGTTAAACCCAACTCACTTACTCACTCACTCAAAATAGAAAAAAAAAACACTACAAGAAGTCATCAACATTAAAAGACTCCAACTATCAATCAAATGTGACCAAGGCTACCTACTACCGGCGTACCACCAACACCAACCAACGTTATCATATATATATATGATAACGGTGTTAGAACACGGTGTTAGAACCCACACCTACACCGAAACGTCGCTGTAATAAAAAAGTTGTTCGTCCATATATATTATCCTTACTTTGAAGTTAGTACTCCAACTTCTAAATGCCTCTAGAAGGAGACATACTTGTTTTTCTTATTTTCGTTTGGTTATCCGCGTTGACTTTAGGTTTCAATGTTCAAATTTACATCATAATTTTCAATATGATCCTTAACATTCACATCAAGGCAAATGTTCTATTTCATATTTATAATTGCAGTGGATGATACATCAAATCACACTGGCCTTTGTTTTCTAATAACATATATTAACGGAAAAATAGCTGTGCTTCATAAAATGTGGTGCAAATGAACATAACAATATAATAAGTGGTTATTTGTTGTGCTCCCTCAAGCATTTCAGTATGGTTCTTCCACCAATTGGTCTCTACTCATGATTGCTCGAGCTCTTAATGTGGCAGCTTGGTACCGATTCCATAGATGCACCAACCGCATGTGGTTGACGTGCCATCACACGTGGATGACCGGCCCGTGGCAAGTCATGAGTGTTGCTCTGCTGTACTTAACCTCTCTAAAAATATTGTGTCTCGATGAACATTATATGTTTTCAGAATATATTTATTTTTATTGAATTTTATATGAAACACAGTTGCTTTTTCCGTTAGTATATATGAACAGTTGTCGATAAAAATGGCAATACACCGATAAAACTCTCACTTTCCCTACTTAAATCGATAATATGGATGTCAAAACACTTTGAAAAGAATTGCATTTGAAATGTATCATCTTATGAATATTTCTTGCAGGACATGAAAACGGAAACAATGAAGTCGTTGGGATTTTTCAGCATTGTGAGTAGCATTTATATTCGACTCTTATCAGATCGAAACAATATTAGGAAAGTGTCAACGTTTGGAAAGAAGAAACACACAAAGAGATGTCAAGATTAAGGACTATACTTTAGTCTTAAGACAAGTCCTTATTCGAACGGTACCTCTCATACATATGCCAACAGTGTCCCCGTCGTTTGGAGTGATGCAGGTTTCAGACGTTACCTCATTGGTATGGTGCTCACAAACCTAGAAACATATGTGAAGTATAATAGAATTATCTGTAAATATCATAAAGTCTTTACAACAACAAACACACAGCTCTCTCAGATGACAGATGACTTCTATCGCTAAACATATCAGCATCTTGGAATTGTTACTGGTAAATACCTGCCACTAATGAGAAGCGAATGTGGACTTTGTGATGTGCTTGCGCGAGATAACGCGAATCTTGGGATACAAAATAATGTATTCTTTCTTGTCAAGGACGAGCCACGCTAAAGTAGCGCGGTGCACCGGCAGCAAACATACTCGCTTCAGGTAGTTAATCATGTTACCCACACTGACGCAACGCGAAAGCAGCAACATTTAAAAAATAAAATAAACATGTTTTTTTCTGCCCAAACGCGAAGGAGAATCCCCTACTTGTGACCTCAATTCCAGACAGAGAGACAACTTTTTAAAAATATAAGTTGAGATATCACAAAACAACTGGAGTACTGGTGTACTACATTCATTGTTTTATTCGCAAACTATCTTTTGGTTACTCTTTACTTTGGTTGTGACCCGTGGAGATCCGGGTAAGTATGGGTCTTCAGCAACCAATACTTGTTGTACAAGGCGAGTTTGCTTGTCGTAAGAGGCGACTAACGGGATCGAGGGGTCAGGCACGCTGACTTGGTTGATGCATGCCAAATGCGTGGATCGATGCCCATGATGTCAGTCACTGGATTATCTGGTCCAGACTCGATTAATTACAGACTGCCGTCATATAGCTGGAATATTGCTGAGAGCGCCGTTAAACAACACACAACCAACCAACTACTTTAGTTGTTATCTCTTTTAAAGGAACTGCAGTATGGTGTGTATATTTTCCAGTCGTTTTCTGTTCATGGTATTTTGGCCTGTAACAGTATAGTACTCTCTTGTTAAGGGCCAGTGAAAACTTTATTTCTTCGTCGCTTTAGGCATGTTATTATTGATCCTACTATTATGTCCTCGTTTCATAAAACCTTTATACAAAGAATTTTACCTTCAGTTTCCACTGCTGGTATGGGGGTCTGCCTGTTTTAAACAAAAATATAAAGCACAAAATTGTAAAAGAATCTCGCACATAATTTCCTTTGACAAAATATCGACATGTATTATGAGCAGCAAATTGTAATAAACGGGCACAGTATTTTAAGTGACAGTTCTCATATCTTGTTTTCGGACTATGAGCTTTTTTACCTTCTGGTCGTCGACTGCACATGCCAAATATGAAGACCCGTGAAGATTCCGGGGTAGAATAGGTCTTCAGCAACCCATGCTTGCCGTAAAAGGTGACTATGCTTGTCGTAAAAGGCGACTAACGGGATCGGGTGATCAGGCTCGCTGACTTGGTTGATGCATGTCATCGATTCCAATTGCGTGGATCGATGCTCATGATATTAATCACTGGATTGTCTGGTCCAGACTCGATTATTTACAGACCGCCGTCATATAGCTGGAATATTGCTGAGTGCGGCGTTAAACAACAAACCAACAACCAAATATGAAAACAAACAAAGCCTTCAATCAGCCATACCAGTCAGTATTCGTTCACTGATCGAACAATCCAACCATGTGGTACTTCAGTTAGGATGTACCACTTTTAGTTAACTTGAATAATGTTCAATGCATACCTCGCGTACTTCCCTTTTGAAAGACTTTTCCTCATCTATTGATGTTATGTCATTTTATGTTGTGTTCGTATGTGTGTCTGTGTATTTAACTTAAATCAGAAATCTGTTACTTGTTTTTCTTGGATTTTACGATGTAACCCGAAGTCTTATTGTATCCTCCCATCTTCTACGTATCCACATCTAGTGGTTTTGTTTGTGCTGCCTCATCATCAGTGGGGGGTAAACACATGTTGCTTTGACGTGCTGCTTTTTATTTGGCCCGACCTTTACACGGGCACTGCAGCTGAACATACTTTAGTCAAAATAACATTATCATCACCATCAAGCTCTGTGAGAGGAACCCATGGACGCGTCATACCAATAGACGTAAAAAGATAGTACCCTGCCTGGCTTTCGGCATTAAGGGGATAAAACAAGAATTGGTCGACTAGGAGTCAGTTTACTGTGTCTGAGGGGTAGCCATGTTAAACTGCGGCATGGTGTCTCAGTGGGCTAGTACTATCAAACTGGCATAAAAGTTGGGACTAGAACTTGCAGCTGCAAACACACGTGCATGCACGTCGCTATTGTAATGCAATTACCTAGAATGCGACGTTAAACCCTAATTTATCTCACCAAACAGAAAGGCCTTCTGAAGCTTATGTAATCATTATATCTTCCTAATATATTTCTTTGAACATTTCCCGACTCAGACCTGGATGGACGAGTTTCTGGTATGGACGCCAGAGGAATATGGGGATGTGGAATACATTACTTACGCTGCAAACATGATATGGACACCTGATTACGTCATTGACAATGAGTAAGTAATTCAATGCAATAATGATTACTTTCACCAATACTGATTCACTATATTTTTTTAGAAATTGACTAAATACTGAAAAAAATGTGATTTGTTTGTTTTCAACCATGGAACTCTTTAGGCAGAGCTGATGATAAGCTGATCGTGATGCAAAGCAGATGTGGCAGATGCTAGATGTGAATTCATGTCTGTCTTGACCTGACCACATAGAAGGAGAAAGAATAACGAGAACAAACTTATCACGGCCAAACGTTCAGGTCCACTAGAGCCTGGAAGTAGGCCCTAAATACGTTTAACCAAGACCTGAAATAATACAGAAAATACATATCAGTGATAAATTAGATACCTCCGTACGACTCTTGCCTAAAGGTTCTTTTGATCGGGGTTATAGCATTGAGGGCCTTTGTAAAGCTTTCAAAACGGTTTATGGTAGACATGTGGAGGATAGTTCCAAATGTGATCAGTGACCAGAATGATGTTCGATGCAATACCCTATTTGGACTTGTTCAGGTAAACACTTGACTTGCCCTTGCATGTGTTTGGGACGGTTGGATCAGGATACGCTCACATTTTCGCGAAAACCTTGATTCATCACTGTTTGACTGTGATTCATAAACGTTGCTTATGAATCGTGCCGTGGACTAATGGATTTCTTATAACTATCAAGTATCCAATTTCCTTCCTCCTGAACAAGAAATAAAGGAGACCAGTGAGACCGCCTCATCTGTTTTATGTGTGGATCAATGCATTAAGAGTCCAAAAACAAGACACTATGGCAAGAGGGATGACTTCAAATTTTCAATAGTCAACTTTCCATTTATGTCGAGCATTCCAGCAGCTCCAGGCTTTGGTATTTACATTTTACAACATTTGAGATACAATCGAGCATGCTGTTTGTACCAAGAATACAAATGCGTCATACAACTCTTACTCAGAAGTTTGATCAAGGTTACAACATTCAAGACCTCAGTATAGCTTTCAAAAAGCTTTATGGTAGACATGTGGAGGACATTTCCAAATTTGACGCATCATTGACAAAAATGATGTCAATGTCAGTTCCATATTTTGACTTGCATTTTATTCTGGTGAACAACTGACTTGCCGTTGCATGTGTTTGTGACGGGTGCCTCCGGTGGGGCAGGATACGCTCACCTTTTCGCGAACACCCGGGCCCACTTGCACAAAGCGATCTTAGCGCAAAGATGATCTTAACTCCCATACTTTAACATAGGCATAGTATTAGCGCTAAAATCGCTTTGTGCATGTGGGCCCTGGTGCCATCACTATTTGATGGTGATTCATAAACACATGCTCATGATACAGTCGGATTTGTACAATCGAGATTTCTTATGAATATGGAAATGGTTTTGTCGCTTTTAATTCTCATTATTATAATAATTATTATTATTAATAATATTAATGATAATAATAATAATATTAATATTACTATAATTATTATAGTTAGATGTTATATATTTGATGTGTATACGTGACATTGGTGTTGCAGTGTTAGTGTAAAGAAGCGTATGGGAGACGACAAAAGTTTGGTTCTAATCAAATCGAACGGCAAGGTCATTTGGGAACCTGGGTACGTCGCCTCAACAACCTGCAACGTCGACATTACATACTTCCCATTCGACACACAAGTGTGCTCTATAAACATACTTTCATTGATGACAACAAATGTGCATCAACTCACGACTTCGACGACGGGTGTATCTCTGCATGAGTATATTCAAAATGGAGAGTTTCATTTGATCACTGGATGGGTCAATTCAACATCGCACCCAATGACTGATATTGAAAATGAAACACTGGAGGGTTTAGATTTTTGCATCGTTCTGAAGCGGAAGACAACCTTCTTCTGGCTGTGTCTGGTGTCACCACTGCTGGTGTTCCCCTTGCTGAGTCCTCTGAGTTTCCTGGTTCCTGCAGATAGTGGGGAGAAGACGACCCTGGCCATCACGTCTCTACTATCAGTCTTTGTGTTCATGTCGTCCATCTATGACACGTTGCCTAAGCTGTCGAACCATGTCTCAAGGTTTGGTACGTAACGCTGTATATGAATAATCTGTCCCCTGTTACTTATTGATGACTTGGCCTAGTTGTTTAATATTTCGCTCGTCAATTTGAAGTATCGGGTGCGAAAAATGAAGGCTACCAGGTGTACCTGATATTGCTCGAATGAGCCCATGAGGTGGTCGGGTCTGAGGGTCATTCTGTTTGTTTACGTGCCAGACGCCATCTTGTTTTCTAGCAGACGAGTGAATATTCATCACGTGACAGGCCAATACTGATCATGTGACGAGTCAATATTCGAGGTCAGTGTCTGTCACATGATGTGGGGTCAACATTGAAGTATATTGTTTCGTCACCTGGTATGGATTAACCAATTGAATTGCAAGATTCCTAATAGAGATATAACACAACGTATTAGCTGTGGCATAGTAAGTTTATGTCAGCTGAATTACCGTATAATTACGTAATCAAACTTCGTTATTAATGAAATAATAAGGAAACATGATCAAAGAAGAATGGCAAAGGTAAACTTTGCATGCTAAACAAATATTTGTGTTTGTATGTAGGATGTCATCCACATGGCAATATTGACGTCAATTCTATAACTTGAATCATTTGTTGTAAAAGCTTGTTTAATAACCTGAGCGTTTTAGCGATTCCCCGGCTAAGTCTAAGCGGCATACAATCACATTGCGCTTTTCACTGCTAAATATCATGATCATCTCTCGTTCAGAACCGGTTTGCTTCTTGGTTTGTCTGCACCATACTCAAAGGATACACCAAAGTGGTAAACGTCTAAGACCTGCATCACTTCCTCTTTTCCTTCCCCGGCAAGCTTACACGCTATGATATAAATGGAATATAGTTCAAAGCGACGCCAATCCCAACTCACCCGCTCACTATAGTTAAGGATGTCACGGATAGTTAAGGATAGCCTTACGTAATCGGTTTAAAAGGTCCACTTCAGTGAATTTTCGTTGCTGAGGGACATGTATTATATATAACTTCCTCATGATCTTTGTTATACTGAAAGGGGGGGGGGGGGGGGGTGGCCCAGTCGTCTAAGGCGCCGCGTTTCGCTGTGCCAGAAACCTATGATTGAGGGTTCGAATCCCGGTTCGCCCCGATTATGTTTCTAGGTTTGTCAGCACCATACCCGTGCTCGTGGCTTTCACCGAAGTGATAAACGTCTGAGACCTGCATCACGTCGGGCTTTCCTCCCACATCAAGCTGACACGCCGTGGTGTAACTGGAATACTGTTAAAAGCGGCGTTCAACCCAACTCACTCACTCACTGTTATACTGATGATGGGTCACATAGGTGATACCTCCTCGGAGTTATAGATTATCTGCCCCTTGTTAATGATTGTAGAACTGTCTTTGCCCTGTGCACAGGCCGGGTACTCCATTCATTGAAAGAACCCGTAAATCTGAGTAGCTTGGTGTTTCGGCTCTGCATACCTGATAGATACAAACTGCACAATTTCATGCTTGGGTCGATCTTTTATCTATGAAATATTCCGATAAACCGTGAAACATCGTTAATCCGGGCGGCGTGGTGCACAGTGAAGTCGTCCGCATGAGTGATATTCCTTTGGGTATATATTGGCCGAGAGTAACTTTTCCGGAGAGTATCATGGTCAGTCAAATTGTCAGGAATAGTACGTTGATGATGATGATGATGATGATGATGTCGAAGATTTAACGAGCGCTTTCGGAGGACCCGATTTCGGGCTTTCCAAACTAACAGGGTCCCGATTAGCCATGTTATAGCATTACACATTATAATTACTTTGTTTATTTTTTTAAACCTGACACAAGATAACTGTATATAATACGACATGTTTTTGTTTCAGTGTTACTGGCATCCATACAAAGCTTTATCAGCTTCCTCTCTGTAGTAGGCAATGTCATCATTTTAAGCATACACAGACTCCCACCCGAACACCGCGTTCCCAGATGGATGACGGGGCTTGCAGCTAAGCGCCAGGACTTAGCGCCTGAGAGGATGAAAAGTAACGAGGAATCCGAACTATTCAACAAAAGTGATATGAGTACCAGGGGCAAAGGTCGTGAAAATGTACCATTGACTTGGCCGGTGGTCGCTGAATTTCTGAACACAATATGTTTTGTTGTTTTTCTACTGGCTGTGATACTTGTGACTGTAATATTCGGGGTATTGATGTCTTTTTAGGTCAGTGTGACATCATTTTACTCCTACTACTACAACAACAGCAACTACTACTACTACTACTACTACTACTACTACTACTACTACTACTACTACTACTACTACTACTACTACTGCTGCTGCTACTACTACTAATCGGTCTTTAGCAACCCATGCTTGCCGGAAAAAGCGACTATGCTTGTCGTAAGAGGCGACTAACGGGATCCTGTGGTCACGCTCGCTGACTTGGTTGGTGGATGTCATCGTATTCCCAATTGCGTGGGTCGATGCTCATGATGTCAGTCACTGGATTGTCTGGTTCAGACTCGATAATTTACAGACCGCCGTCATATAGCTGGAATATTGCTGAGTGCGGCGTTAAAAATAAATAAATAAATAAACATAAACTACTAATCATGAGTCCGGTGATAAAGACTTATTCCTATGATCGTGGGTTATAATTCCTGATTCCTTATGATGTTTCGAAGTTTGTCAGCACCATACCACAAGATCGTGGGTTTCACCAAAGTTGTTAAAGTTATCTAAGACCTGCATCACTTTCGGCCTTCCCAAATGACACGCCATGGTATAACTGAACTACTGTCAAATACCACGTTAAGTCAAATTCACCCTCATTGACACAATTGTCAATGAATGCCCTTATGTAGATATTTGCCACAAAGAGAATATTTCACGAGTCTCTGTTTTGCACTGATTTTAGGCAAGAGTGTCCGAATGTTTGTGAATTTCAGCGGGATGCATCATAAATGTAACAATCTAATTTTTATCCGTACTTTACATTGCGGTTTTAGCGAAGGGGCGAGCAGTGTCTTTAAGCTAACATGACGTCATCAATCGTACGTTGTTCCGTCATTGTTTTTGTGACTACAATGGTCTTTCCAGTTTTCTTATTCAGTGCATAAGAGTATGTGAAATCCTTATTGGTGCTGGTTCTGAACCTTACATCTATGACCACAAACAAAAATATGCGGCCAGATATTTCGCCAATTCCATGGTTTGACAAATGACATTAACATGCTAAACACTAAATCCACCATTTAGATTCCTGGTTAGAATTTGACCCCAGCGAGACATGGGGGTCGTATGAGGCTGAGTGCGGTCTTAAACCAAATAACAACCTTGTAACAATAATCTTACAATCGTTACATTCGTCTTGTGACATCTAGCTGCAGGGATCTGCTGGTTGATGGTCTTGTTAAGCCGTATACAGTCCTTGAAACCACACTCGCCTCACTTTTCTTGTAATCCAATCTGGACCAGACAAACCATTGATTGATGTTACGTACAGCTGATGTGATGCACAATATAACACCAGTACCTTTATACCGGGCCGACTGTATGTCTGTTAGCGTGTTGTTATTAGATGTAAAGTTATGAACTTAAAATAATGGGATGTTAGACTAAGTTGTTAAATATCCTATTCAATTATGCAAAGTTTTGATATGCATCAAATATTGATTGCCTCTTATTAATATGCAGGAATCTTGTTTACCCCCAATGTTATAATGTGTTTATCTTTGTACGATGAACAAGGCCATGTAAACTGGGTAACGAAAAATAACTCTTATTGTTTTTTAATTAGAATGTTGTGACGTCTGCCTGTCCTTTTCAAATATGGTACTAAAACTGCATTTTTGAAAATGGTACATGTGCTTTAGCGGATTTTTTTTTACAGTTTTTGCATTGTGATTTATCTGAAAGTGTTAAAAGAGCTCTCTATCGACAGTTTAAAATATCCATTTCATGTGAGAACTATTTGAATAGTATTACCGTAAATAAATTAAGGACAACATTGA
The DNA here is from genome assembly GCF_022045235.1 of Haliotis cracherodii. Lineage (NCBI taxonomy): Eukaryota > Metazoa > Mollusca > Gastropoda > Lepetellida > Haliotidae > Haliotis > Haliotis cracherodii. The sequence continues at coordinate 36,871,077 of NW_027266265.1, forward strand.
CGCATTGATCGCATTAAGTTTTCACAATTTAGAAACTGAACGTGGTCGCCATTTAACTATTCCTTGCGCCTGCAAAAAAAAAACAATAGTTCAAAACGTAAACTATATCGAAAATGAATATCCCTTTTTTCCAGCTTATAGTTCGAAACTCGAAACTGAACACCTTTAAATGCAGTTAAGCTAATTTAACCGAGCATGTCCGATTTTACTATGCGAGGGCGTTGGATGTGTTCACGTTAACTTAGCCAACTTCGCACCTTTCCGCTAGAACTCTCGGCTGTGGACGTTGGAAATTTATCCACTGCCATACATGTATATATGCATAGGTATTGTTTGCGATATTTCTGGAGCGCTGAGGTCAGTTATGTTATACCCCCAGCCCAGAAGTCTTCTTAGCATTTGGTGTGTTTTTAAGCGTCAATCTGGTGAAATGTGTTTTTACTTGTTTGCATCGTTGGATGTTTAACATAATGAAATATATAAACCTTAACATATTTCCTGTGTGAGATACCAATCTAGCACCCGATTGTGTGCATAAATCTCCACAGAGAACAAACATTATTACAATATAGGAGCCTGAGGAGTTGTGTCCAGTTATAATTATACATGGATGTGGTTAGTGATATTTGTGGAGCGCTTCGGGCAGTCAATTTTACCCCCACTTCAAAAAGAAGTCTTCTCAACTTTTTTTCTTTTTTAGAGCATCCGTCTGGCGATTATTAAAATAAATTGTGTGCATCGTTGCATGTTTATAGCAATGAATAATATATATCTTAACATGTTTCTTGTCTGAGATTTCAATCCAGCACCCGATTTGTGATGAAGAGTGATGACATTATTACAATGTCGGGGCATGCAGAGTTGTGTACAGTCAGGTGTGTCAGGATTCACTAAAGCACTGGAACCGAAACGTCGCTTTGAAAGAAGCTGACGGCCATAAGTCAACTCTTCATTCTCAATACCAAGCGCCTTCTGTATGCTATCTTCAGTTAGCTTTGTGGATAATTTTGATGCAGTAGGAAACTCTTAAGTTCAGCAAGGCGGGTTTTATTCACTCCCGGAAAAAATGGTAAAAAACATTTAGCTATATAAGCTAAATTTTGATCATGAACCTACATTTTTTCAAAAAGAGCAAGATTTCAGTGATAATTACGCGCCTAAGTTAAATGTAAAGGCGTAAGTTATTTGTCCATTGTCACCTTGGTATTGTGACGTCATCCTAAATGTTATGACGTCACGTAACTATATGTTACAATTTCATGTCCGTTATTCAGTTATGGCCTGATGAGACTCGTACGTGGTACTAGTTGAAAGCGCTAGCCAATTAAAACTGTGTTCATATTAGAGTCTCTTATAGTAAGATGTTCCCGAGTTTTTTTCAGTGGAACAATTTACTTGCCTTTGCTTGTGTTTGTGACGGGAGCCATCGGTGAGGTAGGATACGTTTAATATTCTCGAACATCTGGTACTATCATTATTGATAGTATTTCATAAACGCATGCTTATGACATATTCGGAAGCGTACAATCGACCCTGCATTTTGCAGAGATTTCTTGTGATTGTGGAATGAATAATGTCGCTGTTGCTTATTTAAATTATGTACACCCACATGTAAAGTATGTACATTTTTATTTGAGCCAGAAAATACTTATTCTTCTCGAGGGTTGAACTGCCTTTTGTGACAGTGAAGGTTGAACTCGACGAAGCTTTACTACCAGAACAGAGTAGTCGCCCTTCCACCGCGTCAGTCGTATTCTACCAGCTGTGTGAATTGAGCATGTCTCGTGGGTTCAGTTTTCATTGTTTCGTTTTGCCACGGAAACACCTAGCAGCTTTCCGATGCTGTGTGTGCATCAAAACATTAAACAGGCTAGTAGATTGTAGGACTGTTTTGTCAGAGGTTGCAAATCACAATAACAGGCTTCTGATGACACCAGGAGATTTGACGCTTCATCGCGTGTGAATTCATACATACTGTGCTAGTTCACAGTTCGTATGTCATACCAGTCTTGTAAACACGTGTTTGGAGTTGTGAAGCTTCCATGATATTGATAATATGTACTTTTGTATAGCGCTAATTCCACAAAATTCCCGCTAAACGTGTGTACAAATGTGGATTTGTGTACGTTAGGTTTGGATTTCCAGCTTCCTGGGGAGTATAGAAACAAATGTTTCATTCACATCTCAGATTGATGTGACCTCATCTTTAGATTTTGTTCATTTCAATACTTACTCATTTCAACAGTTGTGAGGCTAAATTGTGTTTAAAATTGCCAGGATACGTCCTTCTAATAATTGAACTTGGCCCAAGATTACTTTCTCGGTAGATAATGATGGTACAGATTTTCGCATTTTTTATCAATTTCTCGAAATATTCTACAAAACTGCATTTTTAACTTATGATAAGTTTTAAGTATTCATGTCAGCTATCCAAGACGTACATGTGTAACAACAGATACAGACCATGTCTGATAATTGTCATATGTCAACGTTTTCCGTTATTTCCTTCCAAAACTAAAATGACACATTGCAATTTGCCACCAAAGGCCTTAATCCTATCTCTTTGTAGGCTGAAATCCTTATGTTGTACTTTCGGTTTCAAAATTCAATTTATTAATGTAAAAGTACATAATCATGTATTATATATATGTAGCTCTACATGCGTAAGTGGAAGACGAATTGAATAAAAAATACGCATCTCTATCGGAGAAGACAAATGAAAATGTCAGTAAAACAAAGATCCTGGGTCTATGATATCCACAACAAGCATCGAACATGACTTTTGAGTGACCGACAACACAACTGCTGTCGACTCTCTGCTGACACTATGCATCAGTGTAGGTCGTTTATGAAACAATAGAGACGCGACTTTTGAACGCTGGTCCTTAGTCTTAACATAGTGATAAATGTCAACGACATTGTTGACATTCCTGTAACATTTATCTGGCACGGCTCTACTCTCACCTCACTCACTATCACCACGAAGTGACCCGTTGAGATCCGGAATAGAATAGGTCTTCAGCAACCCATGCTTGCCGTAATAGTCGACTATGCTTGTCGTAAGAGGCGACTCACGGGGTCGGGTGGTCAGGCTCGCTGACTTGGTTGATGCATGTCATCGTATCCCAATTGCGGGGATCGATCCTGATGATGCCAATCACTGGATTGTCTGGTCCAGGCTCCAGGCTTGAAATATTGCTGAGAGCGGCGTTAAACGACAAACAAACAAAAACAAAAATCACCACTAAGTCTCGTAACACAGCAAGTGCGTTATCCGCTGCTGGGTCTTTTCCATGAATGTCATCTGACAGCAGAAATAGGCGTCACACATTGTACCCATGTAGAAAATCGAACCTAGGCCTTTGTCGTAACGCTTTGACCATCATGCCACCTGGGCCTCACTCTCCCAAGTAATACTATACAACCAGATTTCAGAAGACTCCATATCCGTTTAAACTGCCGCATCTTTATTTGCCGCAGTAGGATGTAAGATTGTTGAGCTCAGATTCCACAGCAGCAGGTACAATCTATCTTTCAGCTATATCTGGGAGTCTTGTTAGAGCTGGAACTTGAGAGAGAAAGCCGATGGTTGGTCAAGTGAGCAAACTGATCCATGCCGTCGAAGTGAAAGTCAGTTAGTTCCTGTGGTAATGCATCAATTGATCTTTTCCTCCTGAAGATTTTCGAGAGCAGTCCGGGTTCGCAAATCTCAAACTGAACTTGGCTTTAGCCTTTTTGTAGAATTGACACTGTCAAAGGATTCCCCCGATTCTGTTAAACACGTCCTTTTTTTTGAATGAAGGTCAAATAAGAACCGATCTAATTAATGAACAAAATTTGAGGAAATGATCTTGGAAGTAAAAGTTGCACCAGATGAGCTCGGTGTCCGATTGATTTTAATCACATAATACCAAGACAGCATGTATCAAATCAAATTCCCTGACAAACAGAAAGCTGTTCATAAGATTGAAACTGGCGAATGGGAGTTTTGAAAAAGAAACTTGTGCACCAACAAAGACATGTGCTCATAACGAATGGACAAAAATGTCTGCATCAAACTTTGGAAATGATGCCATTAGTATAGATTTGTTTTTAACGCCAATTTTAGGCCAACATATCGGCTACAAGGTCAAGGAGGTGTAGCCTAGCGGGTAAAGCGTTTGCCCGTTACCTTTAACTCTCGGGTTCGATGCCGTATACGTGTATTATGTGTGAATACATAAAAGCAACAAAACTCTTTTCCATGATAATAAGATATATCTGTTAAAAGCAGAGTCTATTGTATGATACATAACATGCATGTATTTCTGAATCGCTGTCCAAAAGTTATCATTCTAATGCCTCCAACATTGAAGCTGCTAGGATATATATTTTTACAAATGGGTATAAAATCACTCATTTAGTATGCAATGTTAATGGATGGGAAAGTATGAAAGCTATGACTGCATACAAGTATTTGAACAAAACGCCCGTGAAGATCCGGTTTGGAATAGGTCTTCAGCAACCTATGCGTGTCGTTAGAGGAGACTAACGGGATCGGGTGGTGAGGCTCGCTGACTTGGTTGATGCATGTCATCGTTTCCCAATTGCGGGGATCGATGCTCATGATATCAACCACTGGATTGTCTGGTCCAGACTCGATTATTTACAGACCACTGTCATTTAGCTTGAATATTGTTGATTGTGGCATTAAACAAGAAACAAACCATCAAATAAACTTCTATAACGCCTCTTTAACTTGACACTTTAACTGGACTATTGCAAACAAACAAAGACACACAAGTTGAACAAACCCTGGCCATGCCTTATGCCTTATAAACCTATAGTGACAACATCCTATTGTTTCTTCAAATAGTGGGAAGCCCACAAACTCATTTGCTGACATACATGGCCATTATATGCAAAATGTGTTCACGAGTCGCGATTGTTCCAGTAGGACACGACATGCTTACCTTTTCGCGAACACATTGTCTCATGACTGAATTTTTATTTATCCATGCATATAATTTTCAACGCTATTTTGCCTTTTACGCCCAATGGAATTCAATTCCTGCAGATAACCGAGACTGATTATTCTCTGTCGTTGACGTTTTGATTTCACATCAATCTTTGCAATCACCTGCTGCCGTCCCTGTCATGTTGTGGTCTGCAAGTGATGACATCCTTGCTTTGTCACGCTATATCGCGATTGTGTTAATGCTTGTGACGAGAGCAAATGTGAAATTGTTAATAAATAGACAAGCTGCGTAACGATGGGAAACATAATTATCTGTCTGGATAGCATATTTATTCAACATAATTATAATCTTCTTGATGATTGCATCTAAGTGATGATGTATATTAATGCATATCTGTCATTAATATTTGTAAGGTATAATAGTAAAACTACTTAACTTCGTGGGGGCGGTCGGGTAGCCTAGTGGTTAAAGCGTTCGCTCGTCACGCCGAAGACCCGGGTTCGATTCCCGACATGGGTACAATGTGTGAAGCCCATTTCTGGTGTCCCCCGCCGTGATATTGCTGGAATATTGCTAAAAGCGGCGTAAAACCAAACTCACTCACTCTCACTTAACTTCGTGCCCCGTGAAACCTAAGTTCATGGTGACAATGTATTGCTTGTTTGGAGAAGCGATTGTACTGGATCAGGTGGTCAGTCTGTGTGATTTGTCGTGTCAGTGTACCCGATGGGCATGTGGCGTTGTTCATAACATCAATCACCAGTTTATCTGGCCCAGGTATTTAGTGGTCGCCGTGATATAGCTGGAACTTTCCTGACTGTGGCGTTAAACAATATTGATTAAACAACACAAAACAACCTCGCGAACCGTCTGTGGATTCAAGGATGCGGAATCTGAATTGATTAATTTACTATCAGTTTAAATATTACTATAAACGATAGCATCCCGTCGTTGCTGATTGTGTTTCTTCAAAGGGGCTTAGCGACAGTACTTTTATGTAGATAATACTGAACTTGTTTGTGATTTGAACAGAGTCCAGTAGGTCTGATTACCAGTCTATTTCATCATGCTCATGATATAGTCGGACACCCTTGTTTAATTGGCTTTCTGTTTATTTGCTTCCTCGTCTCTGTGTTCTCTGTCCATCATGTTGCAGTATTATCCATTTGTTGTTATCATTTAGCCTATTCATGTTAATCTCTCTCGAGTGAGGTTAGGTGAGGTGCAATTGGGTTTAACGTCGCATCCAAGATTATTGCACTTATATATAGCGACGTGCATGCACGTGTGTGTGTGGCTGCTTGTACCAGTCCGGACTAATGACGATTTATAGTGCTAGCTCACTGAGATACCATGCCGCAGTTTAACATGAATACCCCACTCAGTCACAGTATACCGACTCCGAGCCGACCAGTCCTTGTTTTGGCCCCAAAATGCAGAACGCCAGGCAGGGTAACAACAAGCTCCATCTTTTGATATGACATGACCGGGGATCGAACACTGGATCTACCGCTCTCAGGGCGGAAGCTATACTCCGAGACCACGGAGACGGTTGCTTGTCATAGGAGCCGACAAGGAGCCATGTTACCATGTTTGAACTTAATTTCAGAGAGTGGGGTGCCTGGCCCAGACTCGATACTATCAGGCCCTGCTAAAATTGTTGAAATATTGCAGCGTTATACAACATTCACTCACTCATAAAACTGATACCCGGGTTTCGAAGTCTTACCGAAAGTGCTACCTTTGGGCGAAAGACATACAATAAGCAAATGAAACTAACACAGACGCCAAGGACATTCTTGTAAACTGGCCTGAAGAGAACTACAAACAAGTTACTCCCTAATTCAAAGAGAGAAACAACGGCTTCCAAATAGGTAAATCAATCCAACGTTTATATCTCACATGGATTCATATTTTAGTGCCTTCATTGGAGTTAACTGTGGCAGTTGTATCAACAATGATGTCACATGCAGTCACGTTCCTTTTCGTCAGCAGCTTATTGCTCGAAATATAGCAATCGAAAACTCGGTTTTAATTTTCTCAGTGGGGACTATTTGAAATCATTAAATTCTTTAACTGGAAACCCCTCAGATATCTGGATTTGAACCACAGTTGGATTTCAACCACAGTTCTGGGGTTGGTCATTTTGACTTTACTTACAAAAAATGTAATGATGATTAAAACCCCAATCGACACTTGTATACGCTCCAATACTGTGTTTAATGTTTCAAGTAATCACGCAGTTGCTAAAATAGATGCTCACGTTGAGCTGAGACAGGTACGAAAATATATCTAGCCAGTGGATACTTTTATCATCCTTTGAAAACGTTTTCCTCAACACAATGATCCATCGTATTGACTTCCTTCGCTGTGTACACGTTTCGCGGCTTCAGTTTCTCTGCGTGTATGTATATTTATGTAACACGGCCTCGAGGAGAGTAATGTTCAAGCATAAAAAAGTAATTGCATAATTCATTATGCATGCTTCATTGGGAATCGTTGCTTACACGAACATCCTTGACTTCTCTATTCTGTAAAGGGTGTCGTACTTCACACTCGTCATTGTCACCTGTGACGATTAGCTAGTAAAGTTAAGGACAGGGTGGCCAAGACGTATAAGAAGCTGTTGTCGATGTACCTGGTTGCGTCACTTTGTCGGGTTAGGATCTGCTGATCGTGGGATCGAATCCCGGATTATTTTGATCTTGGTTTGTCAGCACCATATCCGTGCTTTTTGGTTTGACCAAATTGGTAAACGGCTACCGCTTCGTGACCACTTTGCATTTTCGTCATACGTTTTCCTGACACACATAGTTGCGTCCCTTTGTCGGGTTGGGATGCACTGATCGTGGGTTCGAATAATCCCGGATTCGTTGTCAATATAATCTTGGTTTGTCAGAAGCATATTCCTGCTCTTTGGTTTGAGTACATTATGAAATGTGTACCACCCGCGTGAAAACCTGCGGGATATTGTCATTCATTATCCTGACACGCCATGACATCCCGGCATAATATTCAAAGCAGTGTTCTGCCCACACACTCACACAAGAAGTAAGTGGCAATGCCAGAAGTCTTTGCAACATAACTATTCCAGACGTAGCGCTGGAGGTCAGGACTTTCAGTTTCAACATGCATGGTCATTTTCAACTAAAAATGAGGGGCAAAATAAAGTATACCTCTCATTTATTTTATCATATGTTTCATTTTCAATAGAAAATATCGTAGGTTAGTGCGTCCACTAAGTGCCACATCAAGCCCACTTTCCTGTGCTAAATATGATTAGACTATCGCACATATCGATAGTACAATCAGAATGTTTTACAAAATCAACATCAGCGACTTGTACACTTTCGTATGAAAGTGATTTTCCGCTGCCTGTTTATGTTGACGCGAATATGTTTTTTCCATCTTTTAAACCCTCCAACGATTGCCTATTTTTTGTGTGAGGGATGAAATCGCGAGTGTTTTCGTTATCTGACTGACAAGGTGGTCGCCTATGGTAGTCGCCATCTTTCTGAAGCCAGGGTCGACCTCGAATAGTGGCCTTGATGTGGCCAGGGTAGAAACTAGGCTTTGATATAGGCTAGTGGACACGCTTTCCTCAGGAAGATGATGGGTATCTTACACTTCCTATCTTTGAAAATCAATACATTTCGGAACAAATTTACAACATTTCAAACATGGTGTCAAGTGGTTGCAAATTCAATTTCTACCCCAGTCGTCATTGAACCAATTTATTGGTACACAAAATTACCCAGGAACAGATTAGATTTTCCAAACTGTTGCAGGAATGAGTGCTGGTCAAATATACATATATACATACATACATACATACATACATACACATAAAAATAACAATAACTCCTTCAATTTTCAATTGTTATTAAAAAACCATTTTGGTATACTTTCCTTTGCCCTTCAAATTATGTTTCGGGAATATTATTTTATTTATGAGAGAACATGATGGTCCAGCTTACTAATGATAGAGACAACACGGTAAACCTTCTTTTGACCCTGAGTTAAAACAGTACCCACGAACTTCACTTACAGTTGACCATAGATGTACGAGGGGATGCTGAAAAGTTTAATAATTCTTTCCACCTCCTCCCAAACTTAAAAAAACTAACTATCTGGCAAGAAATGATGACGTCATTTCTGCATTGGAGGGCGTTTTCCGGCAGGAGTGGAGCCAGTGGGATGCAGTGACTCCAGCATCGTTGGGAAACGTTAGCGCACCTTGGAGGGAATTATGTTGAAAACTGACGAGCAAACAAGACCACCGACGCCGTCCATCATAGTTAGGCTCAAAACGTTTCGGTCACCGCTTCCACGACCGTCACGGTCAAGAAGACTGATGCCTGCATGTTATTGTCACTGGAAGGTGCTGAAGGTGGGACAGAACCTTCTTGCCCATTTCGCGAACGCCCAGTGTCATCGTTTTCGGTGGTCAACTCGTATTGTGTTCTGCATGATTTTGTCTTTTACGCCAATGGAATCCTGTTTCGCCAGATAATCGAGACTGATTGTTCTGTGGCGTTGACGTTTTATATCCCAAGTGAGTCGTGCCGGATGATACTTCGAGACTGGAGAAGTCTGTAGGTTAACGTTCCAGATGCGTCCTTGATCCGAGTGATTCAAAATAGTTCTCTTATTACGTTACTGAGTGAGTTTGATTTAATGCCTTCTGACCAGTCGCCCAGTAATGTCACGGCGTGTCAGCTTGATGTGGTGGGAGTGTAGCTCAAAGTGACGCAGGTCTTTGACGCAAGCACAGAGATGATGCTGACAAACTTAGAAACGTGATGAGGATAAGTCGGGGATTCGAGCCAACGACAAAGGGACACAGCACTGCACAGTCACCCATGACCTGAAATGAACCACATCTCCGACGTATATGTAGGTATAAAAACAAACTGAGCGAAAAAGCAGTTTCCCTGACATCCTGGCGCAGCACCAGGTTCGTGAATCGTTATGATCATTTCGCACTTGGCAGAGGCATGTCAGACCCGTAGACTGTTTACTATGAAACGTTGTGAGCCTGTCATCGAGACCCATTACTCACGCCATTGACATCGGGTAGATTCTGGGATCCTTGTAAAAGGAGTCAGCTAAAAGGTATCGGTTGGTCCTACCCTGTGACTAATTGCATAGATCATTGTTCCTGATGCGGGGACGGGTTTGTCTGGTCTAGACTCGATCATTTACGTGCTGCTATGATAAAACTGACGTATTGCTGACCGCGGCTTTTAACAACATTCGCTCTTAAATCTTAATATTTCCGAAAATATATTTGCATGGTAGCCCTCTACCAATAATACTTCTGAACGTTTACTGCTCAATCAAAAAACCGAGGCTATCCCTGTACCAAGGAGATTACGTAAACAATATAGCTCAACCATTCGTCATAGCTTTCTTGAAAACCACAAAGATAATGTACTCAAAACCATAGATGCACTCTTCCACCTGAAAGTGACTTAATAAAACAAACAACACTTTCATGATGTCATGATGTTTATTTACAAAGAGTTTGATATTGTGATAACATGTAATTTATGAAAAATTATGAAAACCATTATCAAGTGCACGTTCAAGTATTCACATCGATATAAAATCCATGTACATTATTGTCAGAGGTATTTTTTAAATGAGGTGATACATTGTACGCTGTGTAAACATTCATATTCTTTGAAACGTTTAACAACAGAAGTACACATTTCGGTTTCCTTCGGGAAAAACTTGATAAACTCTCCATGTCGTCGATTAGATAGGATACCTATAGAATCAGTTATAGGTTTTAGTATTTAGTCATCATTTGCACATGACTCTTTCAAATATAATCCTCGACAGCCATTAACTTTCAAATCCTGCTCCTCTATTATGAAGGTGTTCGTTGCGAAATAATTGTTGTCATGATACTGTAAAGATTATTTTCAAGCTTCCCGTGATGGTCAGTAAAATTACTTAAACTATCAAACACATACATTAGACTATCCCTTTGTGATAATTTATGTCACCTAGCTCGCCAAAACATATAACGTAGTGGAACGATGGGATATGTGAGAATACGCAAGGCTGAATCACATTTAGATTATATCATGTGTTGTGACACGCAACTCCTGTGGTATATGAACAATATACAGCTCAATGACATGTCTCGTTTTGTCTGTGCATTGTGAATCAATGCCCGCCTGTCTTGTTTTATAACATAAAATATATTTTATATTTATATCTTTTCATTTATTAAAGAAGTTCAATATTAACGCGTAAATGATCGGGTTAGTCATTACGTTGTAAGAAGTTTTATTAAAACTTAAATATCATATTCACTTACCACAGTTTTCAAATTCTAGACGGTTAAATGGTTTATTCCCGACACAATGAAAAGTAATATGCTTCCGTTTATCTCAAGTATTTTTTACAGACAGTAAGAGACCGATCATTTCATCGAAAAAATATTTATGCTTCAGACTATTTAAAATGAAATAGTCAGCCACAAAAGAATTCTTGCAAGGTGATTTTTAATTTTGTTAACAAGGCTCATAGATATAATCACAAAATAGATACGGTTTTGAAGCTCTAGCTGAAAAAATAGCCACATATAAAATCCAAGGACACCCAATATCAAACGGTCTATCTCTAAACGAATTCATACTGTTTACCGATGCCGAAGAGTTTCTGACAAAAAACCCACATGATAAATGCATTCTCGCGATATATAGACAGGAAATTAGTGATTTAGAAAGGAACAATTACCCCCGAAACGTGAAAATTGCTATCAATATGCCAGTCTGGATCCTTGTAATGAGATATTCAAAATAATGCCTTTTATGGCAAGCAAAATCAAAATGATCAAATAGCACATCAGAGTTCCTTAGGACTTGATTGTGATTAATCTCTGGTCAATTAAGTCATCTCATTGTGAGATAGAGATATGCACAGGTCATGTGATCTCAACTCAACCTCTTGAGTGGCCGATAGTCTGCGATGTGCGCAATGAAAGTGACTCCATGCCCGTTCCTGCAGTTTTATCAGATAGCCATGATGGCGTCCCTTTAATGTACATTAACCTACTCTGCTATGAAAGACACATCTGAAACCAACGTGTGCTCTTGATGACTGTATAGCTATGGAAAGATCGTTCTCGGGATACTTTGATGTGATCTGCAGCCAATGGTTAGTAAAGGAGAGCATTTAACACTTCGTTCACCACGTAACGGGAATACTGCACGACATCTTCATCTCAATCATTCTCTTCAGTTTAACAGAGGCGAGGAGTTTCTATCGTTGAGGCAAAATGGTATCCTATATTAAAATATCCTTATGATCTTTCATGTACATGTTAAATCACTTCCGTATTCTAGATTCAAATGTAAAATAATCCCCAACCAATGTAACCGTGTACCGTCACAGCGAAATGTCTGTATCATCAAAAAAGGGCAACAAAACTTTTTCCATCATTCTGCTGAATTCAGAGATCTTGATACATGTACATGTTATAGCAAGTCTAGCCAGCTATATTCCACAGCATAAGCAGAAACATACAAAATCGAAATGGATGGTGGAATAAAAGGTTTCAGAGACCTTTTCTAGTCTCATTGGCTACTTACGATAACTTATAGTTGCGATGGGTAATCCTGTGATAGCAGCGTTTGGTCATTACACTGAAATCAAAGTTTCAATCCCCTACATGTGCGAAGCCAGATCTTGTTGACCCTGGCTAGGTTATTGCTGAAAATTGCTACAGGTACCGAAAAACCATACTCATTCATACTCACCCAGGGATGTAAATTTTAACATTATTTTGTTATATTAGAGTGACATAAGATGTATTATAAACATGCACAGTCGCACATGCTTGCACAAAAATACTTGTCTGTCTGGATTTGGGGAGTACCTTGTGGTCAAAGCATTGGCTAATTATGTCGAAGATCCGGATTTGACTTCTCAAATGAGTCCAAAATGTGAAGGCTAGTGTGGCTGGAATATTGCTAAAAGCGGCGTAAAACAATATTCCCAGTGAACAAATCAATAGGAAAAATCTATACATATGTTTTTTCAATATTTAATATAATAGTTTCGAGGTTAGGTAAGTGGTTCACAATCGAGGGATCATTCAAAAATGGCGAACCGATGCTTATAGTCTTCCCTACGTTTAAGAATGTTTGAGACAGCCTGCTTACTGATACCATACTTCTCGGCTAAATCTTTCTGCTTCGGTTTTTGCACTGACTTAAATTCCTCAATTAAAGCAACTTTCTAAGCAAGTGTAAGTTCGATACGCTTTTTCTTTGCCGTTCCCTAAGCCATTGCGATTGATAACAACAAGCTGTGTTTACCGTTATTTATTGACACGCTCGTGACACTGTTTGTTCTATATTCAAGCTATATGACGGCTGTCTGTTACTAATCTAGTCTTGATCCAGTGACTGACATCGTGAGCATCGATCCACGCAATTGGGATACGATGACATGCATCAACCAAGTCAGCGAGCTTGACCATCCGATCCCGTTAGTCACCTATTACGACAAGCATTGGTTGCTGAAGAGCTACATTGTATTCTAACCCGGGTCGTCACGGGTCGCTCATGACACTATAATAATCAAATTGAACTGTGTTTCTCATTAACAGGTGAGTAAATTCTAATTAACAATGCGGCCTACAAAGTGTTAAGATCAAAAGGACTACATTCGTAAAGATCCGGGGTAGAATGGGTCTTCAGCAACCCATGCTTGCCGTAAAAGGTGACTAAGCTTGTCGTTAGAGGCGACTGACGGGATCGGGTGGTCAGACTCGCTGACTTGGTTGATGCATGTCATCGTATCCCAATTGCGTGGATCGATGTCCATGGTGTCAATCAATGGACTGTCTGGTCCAGACTTGATTATTTACAGACCGCCGTCAAATAGCTGGCATATTGCTGAGGGCGGCGTTAAACAACAAACCAACCAACCAATCATGATATCAATCACTGGATTGTCTGGTCCAGACTCGATTATTTACAGACCACTGTCATTTAGCTAAAATATAGTTGATTGTGGCATTAAACAAGAAACGAACCATCAAATAAACTTTTATAACGCCTCTTTAACTTGACACTTTAAGATTACGCAATGATCAACAAACATAACAGGGTAGGAAATATACAGTGTGTCCATTTTGTTTTGAAATGTTGTTTTATTACAGTTGACACGGCGTCTCAAGAAGATACACACCGACTACTGAACACCTTGTTCCACAACTACAGTGTATTTATCAGGCCCACACACGACCAGGACATGCCAATCAGTGTGAACGTAGTGCTCGTTATGGAACAGATGCAGAGTCTGGTAAGTCGGAAAGATAGTCGTAATTTACAATTCCACGAACAGATCGTGACTCTTGACTCGCAATTACATGTATTAAGTAAGAATATTAAATATCCTGGAGCTGGAGGCGGGCACTTTTGTTGTCTTATAGGGAGAGACAAACAATTTCTTTTAACCACAATACATTATTTTACTCCAAAGTGAAAGAACTTCAATACGGTTTTAGACAGCTTCTTTTCAATAGTAAATTGGTTGTTGGGGCCGTAATTTTATTCCTAAGTGTAAACAGTCCGAATGAGAGAGTTGTAGGTCAGTTTGAGTAATGATATTAAATTAAGAAACTGATGGGACTGGAGAAAAAGTCCGGTTTTCGCAGAGTCCGATTTGGTCAGATTTCACTGTAAAGCGACAACCCCTTTTCATAATCATGAGAAGTCTCTGCTAACAGTTCATTGTAGTACGATTCCGGCTATATCATGAGCATATGTTTAAGAATCACATTAACCATAGTGATAGGCTGTGGAAAGTAACGGTGGTATGGGTGGCCTAGTGACATCACTGAACACCGACCTTTGCCTTTATTTTTGGGATCGTTGAGTTGGCAGGATTCACTTTGTAACACTACAATCACTGCTTAGACATGATTAATCTCAAATTAAGTTGACCACTCACTCTATCACTCACTTACTCAACATGTAATAATATTTCTATACACAAATGCGTCATAAAACAGTGTTAGTTCTGCTTGATTTATATTGAATATGACCAAACATAAATATTATTCATGTATACGCTTAAATCCATTAGCAAGCACCATTCTGGTACTTGGGAGCCACGTGTCGATGAAATGGTCGTTTTGATGTATGGATCGTGTACCTTAGTCGTATCAATTACTACCAGTCATAAAACGTATTTAATCAATAATGCATGAAGATATTTTGTTTGATAGGAATTTCATGTGCGTAATTTGGAATGAAAGGACAAACCCCACTGGAAAATTGTAAAGTTCACCATTTCAGAAAGGAGTTAAGTGTTTTGAACTTAAAATTGGCAGACCTTTAATATATTGGATTTAATAATGTCAACTCTTTTAGAATCCATGGTAAATCGGCATTATAAAGACGTTCAACAAAGGAAAATCTTGTCTTTTACCAGCAAAAATTACAACGTATTTCAAATTTAAAGTCGTTTGATGCTCGTGTGCTAGTTATAATAAACAGTTCCGAAACAATGAGTACTGTATAAAATATAGGTCATTGTCGAGATAGTTGAAACCTGAATCCTCACTCATGCTTGCTATTACTTGCTATTATTACTGGGGATTTTAAAGCTAATATATATATAATAAAATGATAAAGTCCATGTTAGTCCATCATCTTCTTTATATCAGGAAACTGATATAAAGAAGATGATGGACTAACGTGGACTTTATTATTTTATTATATATTACATGTACACCGAGTGAACATTTACCTCATTTTTGTATATATATATATATATATATATATATATATATACGCCCTATTTACATGGACGTATGCATTTTACATGTCCTTAGTACTGTCACAGAGCGTGCATATTGGATATAATTGCAAATCTCCTGTGAGGGTAGGACAAAATTTGAACGGTTATACTAGTTATGGACATAACAATTTTGGACATAACAATTTTGGAGAATTACTAGCTTTTAAAGTCAAAGTAATGGTTAAATGGATAATGTAAAAAGCTGTTATGTTCATGAAATTGTAAGCAAGTAATTCAAATATTTATCACCTGAAATGATGGAATGCTTCCATGATCTCATGATGTTTAATCAGAACAAGAAAATGTTGCATTAAACCCTGCATTCTCGAAACTAATGACTGTTTAATCCGTAGACATAATCACGGGACTAAGAAGAATGACTTCCTAACAAATCGTCCGCTTTCAAACTCAGCCTCCTAAGTCAATTCATGAACACGAAACGCAGCGATCAATCCTTCGCATTCCCGTAAAAACAGTATTTGCTCTTTTAGACATTCTTTATTGGCTGTAAAAACGTTCAATTAAGATTTTGCGTGGACGTTAGAAACATTCAATAACACTTTTCAATGCAATTCATCAATCCAAGGTATTCAACCAGGGGTGGCCTTCTTTCAGAAGCAAACCTGAGTGGATCGACCTACATGACTTTCATAGATTTTATACAGAAACCTCAGAGATTGCTTTTATTCTGTCTAAGAGTTTGAAAGGGTCAAAGAAAAACACCTAAGGTACTGACAAGATGCTTTTTACTATGTAGATTCTTCACTGTGGTATCAGTGCTTTAACAAGATGATCTGTTTCTGTCTATTGCCTTGATGTACCGGCATTGTCGATTTCAAATTGTACTGTTACAGATATTGGAGGAAGCAGTCGATACGTAATGAGATTCTCGAAAACAGAAAAATCCTACTTTTCTTTTCAAAGCTTGAAACATACACGTTTTTCGCAATTTGTTGAAATTGAAGACATTACAGAACCTTTGGCAGCTCTACAAGTCTATCGATGAAGTGAAATTGCAGTAGACGTGGCCTTTTGTATCTATACAATGTACGTCTCCCCTTAATGGTTCGGTTGCTTTAAGATCCTCTAAGATTAACCGTTTTTCACAAACATGCTTCAAACGATTGATTGATAGATGAGAAAACATTGTTTGGCAAGCAAGGAAGTTCTTGTAAACGAGTGACAATGATTCACTGTGAAAGTCCAATAAGTCCAATAAAAGAAATCAAATGTGCTTTTAAATTATCTTTTACAGAAACAGCTCTTGAAATCGTCGTAACCATAACTGGCAAACGTGTAACGCTATGATTACATATCAAGCGTGTGATGTTAACTTGCGAATATATATGTCTACATTATTACATTTATCAGTTCTATCAACATTATCAATTTTATAATTACTGTAAGGTTATATTTTCAATGTCATTAAAGCGATGTGTTATTTAGTAAGGATTGATTGATAACTGCATAAAGAAGCATACACATTTGTTGTCTAGATATAATAATTTTCTCACTAATGATGCAAAACAATCAACATTTAATCGAAAAGGTTGCTCAAAAAAGGTAAAATCAATATTATATATTTTATATTTCAATATCGAAAATACCAAACTGAAATGTTAGGTCGAACAAATATATCATCATGACAGTTAACCCGAGAAATGATAATGTCGAACAGTTGCATTGGTCACCTGGTCCTATTTTCGCCTGTGTATGTATCATCTTAAGCATGTGGCTATCACAAACCGTTCTTATTGTCTTATAGGCAGGAGCTTCAGTGGTGCCTGTGTTAAATCACTGACTACCTATGTTAGTGTGGTGTTTCCCCTTCTACCTCATTAATGGAACATCCAAAACATTATCAGATAGTCTTGAGACACTTCGGCTATGTACAGAAGAGGTCTATATTCACAGATTGTCCCATACACGTCCCATACGGTCCCATACGGTCCAATACCGGGAACATTCGGCCAGCACTTATTTAATTGGAGTCCTCATTCTTGAAAAAGCTCTGCCAGCACAAACCGCAGTCCTTCCGTCGTATTGAAACACAAACTCAAGTGTGAAATATTGCATGGAATAAAATTCAACAGAAGTATACCCAATAACAACTAGCTAACAAACAACGTTAATATTATACATGTTATTGTGTTTGTAACGATAAAGAACACCCAGAACAATGCACCGTCCAGGGACTTCCCAATGTCGTGCCATGAGATCTCGTGAGATTTAATCTCTTCAACCTCTTTAACGAGTCTTTGACATTCGTGTGGAAGAACTTTTTCACTATTATTGGGTTCACTTTCACCGTTTTCTTTGCACTTGCAGTCATTCATATCGTCTGTGTAACGCCTGTGCGTGTGTATGATTATTCCTTCATTCAGCTGTGCATCCGCTTCGATCATCTTATCGCGGATGACTGACCGTCGATGTTGACCACCAAGAATATACTTAACAGAAGCAGGGATTGGCGTCTTGGGATCCTTATGGTGAATATTCAGCACCATTCCCGCACATAACACTGACAATGTACTCATTGAAAGAAGGGAAGTCAAATATACAGCTGAAAATAAAAAAAAATTACATTACTTAATTTAACATTGAACGATGATACAATGTACACCTGAATATTCAATATCCAACATTCAATATCCATTGACACAAGTCTTGCAATAGCAACGTGAAGTGTTTCTGTTAATCTATATTCATTGCATGAATCATAAGAAGAAATATCAGTTCAGAATATATGCTTCCTGACTACCATTTGCAGAATATGCATTGCCATCAGCTTCATGACTACGGTTGGTTGGTTGGTTTGTTGTTTTACGCCGCACTCAGCGATATGATTCCAGCTATATGACGGCGGTCTGTAAATAATCGAGTCCTGACCAGACAATCCGGTGATTAATATCATGAGCATAGATCCGCGCAATTGGGATCGATGACATGCATCAACCAAGTCAGCGAGCCTGATCACCCGATCCCGTTAGTCGCCTTTTACAACAAGCATAGTCGCCTTTTACGGCAAGCATGGGTTGTTGAGGACCTGTTCTACCCCGGAATCTTCACGGGTCGACTACGGAGCAGAATTGATAAGGTCTAAGACGTCGCAATTCCCAGCAGCGTTACGTATGCACCAGGATCGGCTGGTCATGGGTTCGAATTCCAAATTCGCACAGATTATGACCCTTGAATTGTTGGCACCAGAGCTGTACTCATAGGTTTCATTAACGTTATAAACTTCATTCAGTTTCCGGGTCAGAATTGTTCCTCTGTACCTCATGGTTAACGTTAGAGCTGGCTACCATTGGTATCTGGTCAGACTGTCAGAAAATGCCGACTGTGTGTCATCGTATCACGACATTGTTGCACGTCGATCACGAATCAAGCATTTCCCCAGACAAAGATTATTTACAGGTCGCGATATGACTGGAGGTGAGATGAAGAGAAATGGGGTTCAACGTTGCGTTCAAGAGATTGTTGCATTTTCATATAGAGACGTAAACGCACGCGCGTGTGTGTGTGTCTGTCAGCTTGTACCAGCCAGGATTAATATCGGTTTCATCGTGCTAGCCCACTGATATACCATGCTGTAGTTTAACATGGATACCCAACTCAGACACAGTATACCGACTCCGAGCGGACCTGTTCTTGTTTTTATCCCCTTTATGGCCAGCGCCAGGCATGGTAACAACAACTGCCATATTTTAACGTCTTATGGTATGACGGGGCCGCGTATCGAACCATCGACCTCCCTGCCTCCGGCAGACGCTCTATCCACAAGACCACCGAGGTGGTCCATATGGCTTGAATATCGCACACATAACACAACAAACAAAGTGTAATTACAAAGAGTATAAAAATGTGTTGTTTTATACATACCCAGTAGTGACAAACTTTCCGAAGTCTTTGGCATAACGTCACTTATAATCCCCAAGTAGACAGTAAACGACAGCAGCACGGTGACAGCTAAAGCCATACGTTCTCCACAATCAGCAGGTAAAATGAATACCAGTACATTCAGCAGTGATAGCATTACCACGGGGATGATGGTATTCAATATGTAAAATGTCCTCTTTCTACGGAGGTGCACTTGGAACGTAACGCCAGTGTGTTCTGTCCCGTTACGGTACGTGGAGGGGTATGCATAGCGTTCTGCTTTCGTATTAGTGATATCCCATTCGCCATTTGGTAGCGTTGGTTCCAGGTGAATTTTATCATGACCTGGGTCCACCCGTAGAGTTCTGTTTGTATGCATCCAAGTCAAGAATCGAATATCACAAATTTGAGAGTCAAATGGGTATTTTCCTATATTAACTGCACAGCTGGTTTCAACGACAATACCGGGTTCCCAGACTATGAGGCCGTCACGATGAACGCTTATCAGCATGGCGTCATTCCCCAGTTCACGGTAATTTTGTGCTCTGAAATGATAAAGAACAAATACTGTTTCAATTTAGTTTATCAAAGTATGGAATTTGAAACCGCATATCCCCGTGTTATTGGTTTTCGGACGCTAAAGAAACATTCGTAGTTTTCTAGGTAATCACAAGAACGACCGTAAAACATCCCCCTTTCTAAGTATGTAGAACGTATGTGACGTCACACCCCGATTAGCAATATACATGGTCGTCCGAAAACGTATGATGTCCGAAAACATATGATCCTATGTTATATTATTCTCAGTACTTTGGGTAATATAACATCAATGTATGCAAAGTTTAAGTTTTAATGGTCATTCCGCGTCATAACTCCATGGATATTTGAACATTATATATTGGGATACAGCAATAGAAATGACGTGTTAATATGCATTGACGTACCAACACTGTGTCTTTTCTTAAAAAGCACTTCATCCGATAATTACTGGTTATTGGTTACAAAGTCTGCATTATTGGGTAATTGTATTAAAACAATTACAGGTAAGTAAAGATATGTAATCATAAAAACGCGGGAGAGTTTATTTTTCTTCTTTTCGATGAACCCTGGTATTTACGTTTCTGAAGTTAAATTTATTTGCAATATCGTAATAGCACACCTGAGACACAGAATAGCAAATATGTGACATTATCATGTAGATACGTGATATGGGATGATGGATATTTGTATTGGATACATGAACACATAGTTTTCGTAAACTATATCAGAACATAATCCAGTTCAAATTACTTAGTTGACATTTGTGCTTGACGATCACGATATATAATTTGTTTTATGTACTTTAGTGTTAACGACTGAGTTTTACGAAGTTGAGAAAAGTGATATTTTCATTGCAGTGAACAGAACACTTGATATTTTACTGCTGTGAACATAACACTTTGACGGAACTATTGTGATACAAGAGTTACCTCCCCGCAAATTGACTCCTTTTGTCGTTAGTGTCTGGGCGGTAAACAAGCTGTTATCTTCCTTTTTACGTTAGTTTTACATTGGCAAGGTAAAATAATATAGTGACAGATGGTCATTTATGAAGTTAATATCACTTCTTGCCGTTTGTTATTCTCTTGAAACTGTTTCTCATCAATCGAGACTGTTCGTTTCGCAGGCTCCATTTTCGTTACTAGACCAGCGTGTATTCTTTCGCTTCCAACAGCGACCTTGTAGATTTCAAGAATATTTTTGGTTGAAGTTAATTTTATATTAATCATATCTAAATGTACGATAAAGACCATTCAGATGTCGTGACCCTAAATATTTTGGTTACTTTTGTTTATATTTTTTAGATGTCGCAAACACGAAATTACTTTTTAAGACGCAAATAAAAGGGGTGGTGAACCGTCTCTGTGTGTTAGGTAAGGAGAATATGCGTTTCAAGGTTTTGCATTTGTAACGAAACATTGTCATGTCCGTTAAACAACTACACAAACGGTACATGTGTATAATAAAAAGGTTATTCCATGCGTCTCTCGTGAGATAACATGTTTCTCTCATCTCCTGACTGGGAAAATGAAATATTTACACACGTGAAGCAATGTTTTCCCTCTCCCCCCACCATCCCCAGTCACTCGATGAGAGAAAGTTGATATTTCACACGACACGTGAAATATTTTTTATACCTGTATATACTACATACTGACAAGGACACTATACATGTATATGCCAACGCATAAAGGAGTTATGTATGCCAACTGTATGGACAAAGAAGTTATATCTATCAACTGTACGGACAAGGAAGTTAAATATATGTTAACAGACAAAGAAGTTATATATGCCAACAGACAAGGGAGTTATATATGTCAACTGTATGAACAATGAAGTAACTGTTATATCTTAGAGCCATATGGACCAATGTCATGTGGAGTCTGTTTTGAGAAAAATTATGAAAACATAATATTATGCATGTTAATGAACTTTTTTTACTGATAAATTCCTGACAGCAGAGACATAAATGTTGTTATAACAAAAATTCAAAAAATAAATTTATGTTTTTAATTTGTGTAAGGATGTAAAGGGCCAATGTCTGTATTTTGGCTCTTTTTGACCCTCAGGCATTTGCATGGGATTTAACATGTGAGCTTGACAAACTACTACTGAAAGTACAAACACATACTATTGAAGTACTTTTAAATGATTTAAACTAAAGCCAACTTTGTTGAAATAGTTGGAATATAATAATAAGGTGTCTAAAATCTCAACCACACACAGAAATGAGAGCTAAAAGGGCCAAAATCTAGCAAACAAAGAAGTTATATCTAGTATGTCAAAGGACAAGGAAGTTATATATGTCAACTGTATGGACACGGAAGTTTTACATGTAAACGGACATGGACAAGGCAGTTGTGTATGTCAACTGTCAACGGACGATGAAGCTATAAACGCCAAGGGATAAGGGCGTAATATATCCCAACTGCACGGACAATAACGTTGTAAATGTAAACGGACATGGACAAGGCGGTTATATATTTAAACGGACATGAACAAGGCAGTTATATATTTAAACGGACATGAACAAGGCAGTTATATATTTAAACGGACATGATCAAGGCAGTTATATATTTAAACGGGCATGAACAAGGCAGTTATATATTTAAACGGACATGAACAAGGCAGTTATATATTTAAACGGACATGAACAAGGCAGTTATATATTTAAACGGACATGAACAAGGCAGTTATATATTTAAACGGACCTGGACAAGGAAGTTATATTTGTAAAGGGACATATTAATACAAGGACGTTATATATGCCAAGGGAAGGCAAGGAAGGTGTATATATTAAGGAAGTTATATCTGTGCCCTCACAACAAATACGTACGAAACACGCGTGTCATTTCTTTACAGACATAAGCAAGCCTGATTACAACTGGTGATTGCTTGAACAATCTCTTATATTTGGTAACTGCATTAAAAATACAACATGAGTAAATGGACTAAATCATACAACCCCCTATTACACGAAACGCATAACAGTTTCACTATTCTTATTTTCGATGAACTTGCTATCTAAATTCCAATATTCTAACGTTATGAGCAATATCGAAATGGGACACTAATTCCCATGAGCGTTATATAGGAGCATGAAGTGTAATGAGACCCGGAAGTGCCATCAAAGTGGTATACTCCTTAGGTCCGCCTGGTACGCATTTTGGTTTTCCTCCTTCGACATGCTAATAAGCCGTGGTGTAACTGAAATACTGTCAACTGGAATTACTTAAATTAAATTATGTTAAAACAATAATCTTATGAAAAATATTAAATAATTATAAATCCAACTCGATCCCTCATTTGAAGGAGAACGCAATATTGAACCGTCGCTGTATATATACGTCCATACCCCGACACAGTAATACTGTAGAGACACAGGCTATCTAAGACTATTGAAAGTATTTTGTCCATAACCATTGATGATTACCAATCTCTGGAATTATTTTAGATATGGTAAAACTTATCAGTTATTCCTATATGTAAATGAAAACAGTTACTTGCTACACAAGCAAAAAAATATTTTGTGTACGTGTTGTGTATCCAGTTATGGAACGTGCACAAATAAAAATAATATTTTTTCATAAAATGACGTCGTTATTCTCCAACATGGCATGACATATAAATGGCATCATAGTTAATCGGTATCCTAAGATGCAATTATGTGAGCAAATCCTTGGCTTCGTCGCATCCATGTTTATGACAGTGGAGCTTTCCGTGACTCTACATAGTGTAGATTGGTCATATTAATGGCTCAGAGATGCAATTACGGCCATGAATTATCATCCACTGGACGTAATGTGGTTACTTCCATAACAAGACCATCCAGGAGGACGACAATGCAGTCAGGACAAACGGAAGAAACGACCCAGTGGTCAAGAGACGGTAATTATACAATGGTCTTCGCGGTGGTCGAGACCATTAACTGACCAATTCATTGCAGCGGTTATTGGTGGTCACTTTGACCACAATATACAAGGCCAGCCATTATATACTTGCGGCACAAGCGAAGGCAATTTACACAGTGTATTATTTACCGATTTTACCCGGTAGTAATTTTCTTCGTATGAACTGTTTCGTAATCTATTGAGATGGCGTGTGCCAAAATACCAGACATTTTACAAATCAGTTGACTCATGTCTTTGCTCTGCGATTGTTTCGCTCAGTTATCCGGACTCCATGTCCGGCAATAAATGGCAAGTAATTCATTTCAATTACAGTTAATGGACATCATTACGATTCTATTTACATATAACACTATGACGGCATTTCATATCGTTTTCAGTGGAATATTATTTTGATATGCGACCAATCATTAAGTAATTTATATCGACGTGCATGGGAATTTTATCCAAATCACCCTTCAGCGTTGTATAAGAAGTGTCAGGAAATTGTCCTTTGATCTCAGACTAGACTGTATGTCTAATGAACTTATAGATTCAATAGTACCTGATAATCCAGTAAGCTTCCAAATTACACCTACCGAAGAGACACTCGCCTGCTCTTACACGTTTAAACCGTTGGTTTAACATTGCGTTTATAGAAACATAATTCATTTGAAACTGTCACAGATTCTTTACACATTTTATCGCGATGTACAATTTATTACATTCGAACCCCGTTGTCCAGAACTCGGATGTGTCGAATCCGGTCACGACAAACGCTCACTATATTCGTCACTATTATAATGGGATGTGTCGAACGGGATGTGTCAAATTCGAACTCAATTCTCACGCACACACACACACACACACACACACACACACACACACACACACACACACACACACACACACACACACACACACACACACACACACTCACTCACTCACTCACTCACTCACTCACTCACACGTGCATGTAGGTCGCTTTATAAGAGTATTAATCTTCAACGCGACCCCATGTCATCTCATCTGACCTCTGACGCGCCTTTGTGTATGGAGAAGACATGTAAGCGTAAGTAAGTCAAATGTAACGAGAAACACGGGGTATGATAAATTACTTAAGTTTCTATTTGTTTCAGTGACAAATAGTGATGACAATACGACGCGATATTTCACTTGCGTTGTTTATGCTTGAAATGCTCCACATTCCACTTGGTCCGGCTGACAAGAAGGTATTGTTATCGACCACTTTGCGTTTTACCTTTATTTCGGCTTGTTCTATTATGCAATCCTATGTAAAGTTACATGTTGCAACGCTATGATTCATGCAATCCCATGTAAAGTTACATGTTGCAACGCTATGATTCATGCAATCCTATGTAAAGTTACATGTTGCAACGCTATGATTCATGCAATCCTATGTAAAGTTACATGTTGCAACGCTATGATTCATGCAATCCTATGTAAAGTTACATGTTGCAACGCTATGATTCATGCAATCCTATGTAAAGTTACTTGTTGCAACGCTATGATTCGTGACAGGCGGTAAGGTAAAGTTAAAGTTTTTTATAGCAAAATGTGACAAATATTACATTTATAATCGATACATGTTTTATATATGAATCAGTAATGACAATGCAAAACGCGATGTAATTTTGCGTTGCATCGATGCATTGGTGTGTCGTGACGCCCTTAGTTACAAACATACTTACGTGTTCTCCACAAATAAATCTGGAAGCCAGACCTCCCTTTGGAACACGATGACTTCATCAATGCCACCGTAGTCAGTCTCGTTCCAGGTAAGAAACTGGTCTTGCCATTCCTGCAAGTAAAAAGAAGGTAAACAACACAGGAACAAATATAGGATTTTAAGTTCCCGTGAATTAGCCCCCATCAATAAAAGTCGACTGTACGATAACAACTACATAATGATACAGTAAACTACGGTTATAACGAACACGCTTATAACGAACTGACCGATATAACGAACTTAATTTTAGTCCCGGCCATTTGATTTATATATGCTGTATATGTGCTTATAACGAACTACGGTTATAACGAACTAAAATTAGTGGTCCCTTTGAGTTCGTTATAACCGTAGTTTACTGTAGTTTGATGATGAATCACTATCAAGTAGTGATGACACCAGGTGTTCGCGAAAGATGAGCTTCCTGACACACCTGTGCAAATGCAAAGGCTAGTCAACTGTTCACCTGAAAAAACACCGGAACATATCATGCCACAAATTGAATCGGACATCATTCTTGTCACTGATGCGTCAAATTTGGAAACATCCTCCACATTTCTACCATAACACTTCTGATAGTTGAGACCTTGAATATTGTAACCATGATCAAACAGATTCTGAGCAAGAGTTGTTTGACGCTCTTTGATATTTTGTAGATAGAGCATGCTCGGTTGTACCTCAAAAGTTGTGCAATGTAGACACCAAAGGTTGCTGCTCCTGTAATATTGAATAGATTAATTTGTATTCATTGGCCATTGGTATCGAATGAGAACAAATAGATAACAACGTGAAGGTGTTTTTGTGTGTAGAGATAATGTCCTTACCAAACTTAAACACCAGCAAAAGAGATATTCTCGATGGTTACCAGGTATATTTGCATTCGTAATTAAGGCTACATGATGCTTTTCTCACTAACGTCTCCCTCATAATTGTAATTATTTATTTGTTTTTCATTTCTTTTGTACAGCTTAAACTATTTTAAGTTTTATCCGAATACAATTGACAGGTTACCTCTCTTTATTGTTTCAACTGGAACAGGTGTAAGTAAAATGGTGAGTGAGTGAGTGATTTGGGTTTAACACCGTTTTGAACAGTATTACAGTTATAGCACGGCGTGTCAGCTTGATTAGGGAGGAAAGCCCGATGTGATGCAGGTTTCAAACGTTTACCACTTTGGTGAAACCCACGAGCACGGGTATGGTGCTAACAAACCTAGACACATAATCGGGGCGAATAATAGGTACGAAACCCTGCACAGTGAACTGCGGCACCTTAGACGACTGGGCCACCAGTGCCCCCAGAAGTAACATACATGTGGGTTATTAGTGCTATAGTTACAAAGTTTTCAAACTATTCATAAATGCCACAGCGAGACATAATAACTCAACTCATCTATCAGGTTTAGGAGCTGAAAAAAATATTCAGGACATAACGGATTGACAAACAGAAGTCTATCCTTGAGTTAAAACTAATTCCATTTCTGTCATTCTAGGGGTGTCTGGCTAAACCTTGATATCATGATTCCAATTTAAGATTTATTGTTGAGAAGGCTCATTGCTATCTCACTCCTCCGCCGTACTGGATAACACCGGGATTCTCCTGCTGAACGTTTCTCTCAAGTAGCAGAAATATTAAGAAAATTACAATTGCGCCTCGCTTTCGAGAGAGAGTCGTACATCACGCAGAGACACCGTCTTGCACATAAATCAAAGAGTCTGGTGCAGCTTTCGGATAGTCCTCCCAAATGTTTCCCATAAACAAGTTTTTGTCCTCGCTATTATTTCGCTGGTCGATGGTAACTGTCTCGGATAACAGACATTGTGCCTTCTAATACTTTATACCTTGAACTGGCATGTTTTAATCGAATTAGACATGTGATAGATTTCCTTCGCAAACCGATGTGCGCATAGAATAGGATATTCCTGAGTGATTGCTTACGAATAATATGATCACGATTTAAGATGGATAAGTTGCTAAAAGAGCAATACAAAAATGACACTGTTGAAACATTTATATATTTCGACCATGCAATACACTCATTTGTATTAGTTATAGGCGATTGATATACATATACACTTTTTTAATGTGATTGACAGTTAGAAGAGCATTTTGACAAAGATTTACTTTGTTTGCCATCGAAGATAAAAGGATTGTCACATGTTGACCAAAACTGTTATCACACTGGTTCATATAAATGGGAATTAAACCGTTGGCTTTTTAAAAAAAATAATAATAAAAAACAAACAAATGTAGACGTACATTGTATATGATTATATGTTTCAATGTCATTTAGAGGTTTTTGACCAAAGACAGCAGGAACATATGGGGGTAAATTGAATTGAACAATTAGATATTCTATTGCAAAAAATCGACATATATATATACTTATTTCAGCTTTCATAAAAACGTTTTTGTGACTACGAATTATTCATTTCCGTTTCACCAAAACGTATTTTCATCGTACATGTACCTCGTTCTTTGACGAAATTACTACCCGTAAAATTTAATGACTGCTATGTTGTCGTCTATGTATCGACGCTGCAATTATAATATACCATGTAAAGCCGTGTTTATCAGGAAACTAATGAAGTCAAAATTGTTCTACACAATCACCATAACGACAAAACGATGTTGTCGACCATAACTGTGAACTGGAGGCGCGGTAAATCCTGTTCAGAACTGTCAATTATAATAAGTTGACATTGTGGAAGGATTCGAATGAGACTTGCCAAAATAATGTTCCTTTGTTCCCCACCAGCCAAAGCCTGGCCTTGAGATCTAGATTACACTCGTTTGTCGATTCCATAAAAAAGACACATACATAGTATACAATGTATATCATGGACAATACCTTAGATGCGTCATTAGCCGAGTTTTGAAGCAAGGAATAAACATCCTTTCACTGACGCAAAACAGTAAACACTCTGGACCACCGGCAAGATAGAATTGTCTTGGGGGCGGGTACATGTTCACGAATTTCGATCTAAAACTTTACTCGAGGACAGTACCAATTTGCATAGAGAACAGTTGACAGTTATTGACTTTTGCAAAGGGGACTATATATCCATGGTGCCAAGGGCGGAGGAAGGCATTAATTGGGGGCGGCTTAAGGAGGAAACTGAAGAGACGTGACTAAAACAATAACTAAAGTCCGTCCTCAGTCTCCCCAGGGAGCATGGGAATGTCTGTTATAATTCGAGGATGGGAACTGGAGACTTTATGGAGGAGACCTCGGGAAAGGTCCTTACAATCAATAGTTTCCAGGCGATGCGTCTGTGGGTTGAAGATCTTATTGTGCCTAGCCAGTTAGCGATTAAGTAATTCTGTTTGGCCTGTGTGTAATGTGGGTGAATTTGTAACAAGTTGTTTGTCTTATGAATAGAGTCAACAAGCTCCAAGCTTGGCGGATTTGTCTTCTTGAAAGTCACAATTCTCCTTCAAACTGAATTTCTGGCTTACCCTTCCGATCGATTAAGTAGTTCTATTAACAGTTGTCATCTCTGGCATTAAGACTTGTCGAGTCAACCTTCCCATGACAACTGATTTAATACCATTATATTTATGTCCTTATATTAACTTTTGAGGTTTCCACACGTTCATACGTTTCAAGGATTTCAGAAATTTTATGGTAAACATATCGAGGAAATTTCCAAATTTGACGTATCGGTGACAAAAATATATCCCTATTTTGACTTGTATCTTATGTTTCCGTGTGTTTGTTCAGGGGAACAATTGACTTGCCACTGCATGTGTTTGTGACGGGTTCCCCCGGTTGGGCAATTGCGCTCGCCTTTTCGCGAACGCGTCGTATTAATTTAAAGTGATTCACAGACGCAGGCTCATGATATAGTTTGAATAGTACAATGGCCTTTGCTTTTTGAATATATTTCTTTTGATTTTGGAAATGTTTTTGACGTTGTTTTTTTATTTAACTTGTCACAATATCTGCACACCGTTCAAGGTTGGATCTATTTTTGTCTATCTTGGTTTTCACGAGCACAGTACTAAACTATATTTTTCCAAATCAGTGTACTGTTGTATTAAAACGTCAGTGGCAAGGGGATATACATCCTCGAATACATGCCGACAGAAAAGAGTCGTTATCAAGAGTCGATACTAGTATATCAATATGATCAACAAAACACATCATAATTGAATGATGTATTCCTATTTCGGACAATGTCTGGCAATGTCAATCATCAAGACAAGTAAAATATTCTGCATTGATGTTCCTTAAAGACAATGTAGTATACGGCCAAAGGGAAACAAATAAAAAAAATAAGATTTATAAAGTAGGACACCGTTTATCTGAAAGAGCTAAACTGATTGATTCAACTAACGGCACTCAGGATAATGTATGCTAATGATGATAGTTGGCTGAACACTGGCCTCTCAATGTAATTACTGGGATCAAGGAGCAATCTTAAGTTCAGTTCGAGCATAGCTTCTAAACAAATGGGCTGAATAAACACAGAGAACCATCTTCACTTAGTTATGTACAATGATGATACTGGGGAAGTAGAATTTGTGGCTCTTGAGATATTTGGCACTCAGTATGAAAAGTCGTTTTTGGGATCTGCTCTATATATTTTATTTCATAGCTATAGAAAATAATGTTCAATTGTTTGGCTATTATGTAAGCTTGCCTTTTCCCAAAAGATCAATTACCGCCTCCACCGTCTAGTGGTAGAGCGTCCGCCCGGAGAGCGGAAGGTCCGGGGTTCGTTGTCAGGCCGCGTGTCATACCAAAAGACGTTAAAAGATGGTACTTGTCGTACCCTGTCTAGAGCTCCGCATTAAGGGTCTAACACAAGGACTGGTTGGCTCGGAGTCAGTATACTGTGTCTGAGTGGGGTATCACGCACGCACGCACGCACGCACGCACGCACGCACACACACACACACACACACTTGCATGGACGCCGCTATATAAGTGCAATAATCTTGGACGCGACGTTAAACCCCATTTCACCTCACCTCACCCAAAAGATCAATTACGTGAAAAATCAGGAATATGTCTTGCCATTGCAAGCAGACTGCCTGTTTGTTGTTTAACGCTGCACCCAACAACATGATGGAGACTCGGTCCTGTAAATAATCTAGTCTGGACTAGAAACAAACAGTGGTTGATATCATGAGCAACGATATGGGGGTCCGATGACACGTATTTAACCAAGTCAAAGAGCTTGACCACCCGGTCCCTGTAGTCGTATCATAGGACACAGACTGGGTAATATTTCCCACCGCTTCATGCAGTGTGATTTGAAGAACATAAAATAATTTTATCAGGGAGAAGATTCGTGTTGGTTAATCATGACAACGGGAACACTGATTGGATGTGTGTTTCGGTGAGACTATGACACATGTCTGGAATTACTTTCTTTCATGGCATTATCGACCCCGTTTGGATTCAGGCGATTCTGCGAAGATTTCAAAGAGTCTCATACGACTCTTGCTCAAAAGTTGTTTGAACAGAGTTATTTCACGCAAGACTTCACTAAAGCTTTCGAAACGGTTATAGTAGACTTCATTTTGATTTAAAACATATTTTTTGTTTTTCAGGTGAACATTTTCAGGATACGCTCACCTTTTCGTCACTATTTGATAGCGATATATAGACACAAAGTCGGAATCGTACAATGAACTCTGCGTTTCATATGAATATGGGAGGGTTTTGTCGTTTTTATCTACATAATACATACAGAATACGTGCAAAACGTTACGCCTTTGCCCTGTCTGATAATCTTTTAAAAATAGATAAGATTTAATGGATGGACGCTTCATGTATCATGGGTTATGGCATGGCTTTGGCAAGGTACGGATGATCACCAAAGTGACATTCCACACTGATAAATAGCATGTAACGAATGTTATATTTGGGATAACACTTTCTTAGTAAAGTACAGATTCTCGTACTTTTTGGGGTCGGATGGGACTCAACCCCAAAAACGCAGAAGAAACTGTACTTTACTAAGAAAGTGTTATCCCAAATAAAAAAATTGTTACATTTGATCACTTTCTAAATGGCATTGTGTATTCATTGATAAATAGCATGTTATTAAAGTAGTTTCACATTTTTGCGAACACCCGATGTCGTCACTATTTGATAGCGATATATAAACACATGCTTATGTTAAAGTCGAAATCATACAATGGATTCTGATGTTAGCAGATATAGTAATGAATTTCATTGTCGCTTTTATGTATTTGAATTTGTCCCCAGCACCCTTTTCAAGCCAAGAGGCAACTGAATAGACGTGAATAGGTGACCCGATGACCTGTATCGTTGTTCAAACATCAGTGTCTGGTGAGGTGGGGTGAAATAAGGTTTAACGTCGCGTGCAAGTTCTGGCACCTATATAGCAACGTGCTTGCACACGTGTGTGTGTGTGTATGTATGTGTGTGTGTGTGTGTGAGAGAGAGAGAGAGAGAGAGAGAGAGAGAGAGAGAGAGAGAGAGAGAGAGAGAGAGAGAGAGAGAGAGAGAGAGCGTGTTCTAGTCCGGACAAATGCCGATTTCATAGTCCTCGCCCACTGAGATATCATGCCGCAGTTTAACATGAATACCCCACTCAGACACAGTATATGACTCCGAGCCGACAATCCTTGTTTAGCCCCTTTATGCCGAGCGTCAAATACCATCTCTTAACACCTTTTGTGTGACACGGTCGGGGATCGTATCCCAGACCTTCCGCCTCTCCGGGCAGACGCTCTACCACTTGACCAAGGAGGCGGTTGCTTGTCACAGGAGCCGACTTGGAGCCGTGTTATCATGTTTCGTTGGCGTTGGACTTTGATCTTAATTTCAGAGAATGGAATGCCTCGTCCAGACCCGTCACTATCACCACCGACCACGGAGGCTATTCCTGCTATAACTGTTCCAGAACTGAATCCAGTTATTTACAGGCCGGCTTAATATTTGGTTGGTTGGTTTGTTGTTTAACGCCGCACTCAGCAATATTCCAGCTATATGACGGCGGTCTGTAGATAATCGAGTCTGGACCAGACAATCCAGTGATTAATATCATGAGCATCGATCCGCGCAATTGGGATACGATGACATGCATCAACAAAGTCAGCGAGTCTGACAACCCGATCCCGTTAGTCGCCTTTTACGACAAGCATAGTCGCCTTTTACGGCAAGCATGGGTTGCTGAAGACCTATTCTACCCCGGAATCCACTATCTGATAGTCATTCATACGCACATGCTTGTGATTATTATAGTCGGAATCGTACAATGGCCTCTGCTTCGAGCACAGCTTTCGAATGATTCTGAAAAGGGTTTTGTGGCGTTTATTTGCAACTGCGTTTCTTGAGAGAACTCTCTTATCTTCAACATATCATCAAACACATCAACAAATGGACATGAGAAATAAAACTATACATATCCACTAAGCATTACAAAGTACACTTATCTACATTGTACACTGTTCAGTGGAATAACTATATTTTGTTGCACAATATCTTGCTTCGCTAAGGCACGCTCAATCCGTAAATATATATGGAGCTCAATTACATGCCACGTTAAATGATTAGAGTCTTCGTTAAGTGATCGGTTGAAGGGACTAGCTGTGAATTTATTGACTTTGACTGTTAGCGTGGTTATGTGCAATAACTGCGTCAGTGTATGGCTTCATACACTGAAGAACTAAAGCAGAAAAGACTAACAACAATGTAAAGTGGAAGAAATCATTCACAACAAACAAAGACAAAATGATATATTGTATCATATACTATTTAATGATGAATTGCTATATTTATTTGAAAATAAAAAAATCTATATTTTTCCTTCAGTGTAGACCGCCCCCGTGGGTAGAGCGTCCGCCCGGAGAGCGGAAGGTCCGGGGTTCCATCCCCGACCGCGTCATACAAAAAAAACGTTTAAAGATGGTACTTGTTGTTACCCTGTCTGGCGCACGGCATATAAGGGGCTAAAACAAGGATTGGTCAGTATACTGTGTCTGAGTGGAGTATTCATGTTAAACTGCGGCATGGTATGTCAGTGGGCTGGCACAATACATCGGTATCAGTCAGAACTAGAACAAGCAGCCACACACACACACACGTGCATGCACGTTGCTATAAAAGTGCAATAATCTTGGACGCGACATTAAACCCAATTTTACTTCACCTCTTATTTTGTAACCAGACCAATATTCCATTTTCACTCGTGACTGCACCACTCGTGGACGTATCTACTTTGTCAGGTCCCTCGATGGCCAAAACAAGCCAAATATTCTCTTTGTGAGATACAAAATAATGAAATATATATGAAATTGATATAATAATACATGGGATCCACATGTACAGAATGTGTTTCCAAACATCAAAGAAACAGTTTTCTTTATACTTCCGTTTCATTTGTTACGGACATGTCGTGGATCTTACGCAATTGTTTGATGGATAGACACGCATCAGTGGAATTACTTTTGTATTTTGAAATGTGAATATTACACATCGCTACTCGGGGACATTAATGGAACAGTCCAAAAGCTCAATATAGGATGAAACAAACTTCTGAAGTTGTTAGACAAACCCCCACCCCTCAAAAAGATAATTATTTTTTTAAACTATCTTAATGATTCATAAAGCTGGTGGTGCGCCAGAGCGGCCGAGTACAAGTATGCCACGTTGACTATTTTTCATTGACCTAATTACACGATTTGTGCGGTTTGTTGTCAGCGTAAAACATGACGATTATAGATGTTATTTGTACTGCTTTGTGCTGTGAATTTCCTGAAAAATTGATTTCTTTGAATGAAAAAGTTCCCCGCTCCAAACCTCCGAAAAGTAAGATTTTTTTTATGTTCCATGTTAATGCTCCCTAAGTTACACCTAATGTTTTATTACGTTGTAGCAATAAGGAAGTATGAGAAAAGTTATATTTTTTCATATTTACATGTCCTTGATTCGACTCTTGCTTACAAGTCGTCAGTAAATAGTCGAAAACGTTTTATAGAGGGCATGTGGGGGACAAATTTGACGCATCAGTGACAAAAATGACCTATGTTTGCTCCCGTGTTTGGTCAGGTGATCAACAGACTGGCACATGCGATTGTTTGCCACCGGTAGGGTAGCATACGGTCACCTATTCGCGAACACCAGGTGTCATCACTATTTGATTGTGATTCAAGAACACAATCATGCTTATGGCATAGGCGGAATGGCACAGTTGACATGATTTTAGTTCCGATGTCTAATGATTATGGAAATGTGTTTATTCGGTTATATTTTAAAAAGAAATATGCAAACACGATGTATGCATCAATAGTGCCAAAACGGTGGAAATGTGGACATCATACTTACTATTTTTAACCAACCACTTGCTGTGAGCACTTGATTTTTCATATCCTGAAAGTATAAGGGGAAAGGTACATTCATGTGTACATATAAACACTAATGAGTCGGTGAGTATGGTTTTACGCCGCTTTTAGCAATATTCCAGCAATATTACGGGGGAGGACACCAGAAATGGGCCTCTCAAATTGTACCCATGTCAGGAATCGAACCCGGGTCTTCGGCGTGACGAGCGAACGCTTTAACCACTAGGCCACCCGACCGCCCAGATGAACATAGATGTACAGGTACAATTCAAATAAAATGATACCCCGTTAATCCGCATGGTACCACTCACAGTTAAGCTGTCCGGATTAACATATGTCCGGATTAGAGAATCACAAGTTATGTCCCATTTATTGTAATTACACGTTCTCTACCCCCAGATTGCGGGACTACCGGATTAAGATGTCCGGATTCACGAGGTTTCCTGTATTCAAAATATTGAAAATGACCGTTGATCTGTATTCAGGGCATTGAACTTTTAATGATATATTTATTTTAAAAACCTATCACATTACTAACATGACAATTGAAAACAAAAACGAGGTAACTGTTCATTCTATTGCACTAGGCGCGCTTATATATTGCGGTAAATTCAAACATGACTACTGAGGCATATACTTTGTTAGCAGTTTTTTCATAAAATATAAGTAATAGTATTTAACTTTTTAGAATATTAAACCTCACATGGATTACACAATCACCTGAAGGGAAACATAAATTTCTATAAGAATATCTTGAGTGAATAGATAAATATGTTCGCCATAACGTTACTCTCAATATGTAACGGGCTGCGACATCCTATTGATGGCGTCATACAAGGATATGATATCACGCAACGATATCAGTCTCCTTCACTTTTACCGTAGAGCGATAGGCGTATGATCGTAAAATTGGAAATATCTCACTTTTATTTTAAGATATAACGCCAAATCTATACCGCTTTGTCTTACCGAAAGAATTAAGATATGTCTTGAAGCACGACAGTT
The DNA here is from genome assembly GCF_022045235.1 of Haliotis cracherodii. Taxonomy (NCBI): domain Eukaryota; kingdom Metazoa; phylum Mollusca; class Gastropoda; order Lepetellida; family Haliotidae; genus Haliotis; species Haliotis cracherodii. The sequence goes on from NW_027266265.1 coordinate 36,907,247, forward strand.
AGAGTAGAGCAGTAGCTCAGTGGACACAAAGCCATACCAGCAAAAACTCTAAACATTCAATATATAGAATGAAAGGATTCGTGTACACACCGTACGCTTCCATATAAAGGTCAGTTAATGCCATATACTTATACTATCTAGGTTATTGGTGACAAAATGTGCTCTTGAGGAAATTAAAATGATATGGTCAAAAGATTATCGCGTCAGCTCCTCACGAGGCCAGGGGCAGGAAATTATTGTCCATGTTGACATTATGAAGATGATGAGGAGAACGATACCATCACTGATCCATTTTGAAAATAATAATAATAATACTCTCACGCAGTATCACCAACGGACACAGAAATATCTCGTCCATATTTGTAATCTGAAATTATGATCATCAACAAAAGGGTCCCTGGCCACTGGAATCTTAATCATAAACGCTAAGGGACATAAGAGCGTCATACGACTCTTCCTCAGAATGTTTACAAATTACAAGGTTACAACATTCAAGGCCTCAGTAAAGCTTTCAAAACATTTTATGGTAGACATGTGGAGGACATTTCCAAGTTTGACGCATCAGTGACAAAAATGATGTCAGATGCAATTCTCTATGTTGACTTGGACCATATGTTCCCATGTTTTCCAGGTGAACAATTGACTTGCCTTTGCATGGGTTTGTGACGGGTGCCCCCGGTGGGGCAGGATTCGCGAACACCTGGTATCATAACTATTTGATAGTGATTCATAAACACACGCTCATAATATAATCGGAATTGTACAATCGAGATTTTTATTGGATATGGAAAGGGTTTGTTCGCTTTATTAACATGCATAGAATGATTCTTCCTATATTGCGCTGTTCGCAAATACAAGCTGATAAAGACGATTGGATTTACTGACGTCTTTTTTGAATGATGTCAAATTATCAGCTATGACAGAAACGGTTTAATGTGATGTAAAATACAGGCAGAGAAAGCTGGTTTCTATGAATTACCAATCTGATAGCCATTAATCAGAGACAAGATGCCAAGCTTACCAATTCGTGGATCATAATGAGAAAAAAGTCCATATGAACTTGTGCTGATTCGCTTTGGTTATGAACAGGCACAATTCCACGACTATAATTTGAGAATAAATCCCTCCTGAGTCGTACCATATCCTGTGCTGTCGCCGTGGAACCTGTTAAAGAGACAGAAAGGGACATTAGAATCGGAAAGGTACACGAACGCTTTCCAAGGACACAAGTAGCTTCATAAATCGCACCCATACGCTGTCCTCAACTGTACGATTAGCTTCCTGATGTTATGTTGGGTTACTTAATATATTTGTGAAATGTGTTTTTTTAATAAAACCTGTTTTCTTAAATTGAGGTTTATGTTGTGTTGTCGCTCCATGGACTGATTCTAGGGGATCAGTTTCGAAAAGACCTGTTTTAGAAATCCCAAGGTGTTTTTTCTTGTAACATACAGCATTAGCTAACTTTGTATAAATTTGGAATTCGGAGTATGGCCATGTAGTTTTCATTTTAAGTGAACGATGCCTTCTGACGTGTGGGGTGAGTGAGTTTTGGGGCGTAAAGGAGAGAGGATTGGTGTTTTCTCATTTGCGGTGTGTTTGATCAAGAGTATCTAACGCACAGATACATGCAGTTCATGTGGAATGTAAAATGTCAGTATTTCCGTACATCAATACTCAATAACATCTGCTTATGGGGGAAACTGTTCATTGTAATTATTCAATACTAACATTATCAGTAATGTTTTGTCGCACTGAGTCTTTGATTTTGCGGGGGCACGGGTGGCCCAGTCGTCTAAGGCCCCGCGATTAGCTGTGCAGAGTTGCGTCCCTTGGGTACGCCAGAAACCTATGATTGTGGGTTCGAATCCCGGTTCGCCCCAATTATGTTTCTAGGTTTGTCAGCACCATACCCGTGCTCGTGGATTTCACCGAAGTGGTAAACGTCTGAGACCTGCATCACTTCGGTCTTTCCTCTCACATTAAGCTGACACGTCGTGATATAACTGGAATACTGTTACAAGTGGCGTTAAACCAAACTCACTCACTCACTCTTTCATTTTGCTTGAATTCTCAAATAACGTCACTCTTGAATGCTATCATGCTATCATGTTCCGTGAACCCGTACTGGTAGACAAATCGACATATCAGTTGCTCTGATAAATATTGGTTACATTTTATGCATAATGGATGCGGCATCCATTTCGCAAATTCGGAATTGATAAAAATATTAACGAAAAAGTATTCATACGCTGTCCACGAGGTTTCTGGGTTTCAAATTTCACGTGACAGTTTTTTTCATCAATGAAGTCAGAATGTAGCACACTCCCATTCATTTTGCAATGTTATGTGACTCCAGAGTTAAAAATAGTGAAGCTGTTTTACGGTGGCCTGTAAATAATCTTATCCGGCAAACCTTTGACGTAGGTATGATCATCAAGTATGATCAGCGATGCCACCAAGCCTGATCATAATGAGTCGGCTCATGCCACACGCATGAGCTACAAGAGGGCTGATTGATCAGTACTGCACGTAGAAGAAACTTAATATTGAAATCTGTTGTGGACACTACAAGGTGACATAGAGGTATATCCACAAAAACTTGGGCCAAATGAGGAGATTGTTTCGATGTTGCAAGTCAGTGAAAAAAGCAGGGATCTATGAACTTTGGAGAATGGGCACGCTTGAAGAACGTGCAGTTGTCAGATTTGCAGATTGTTGTTGACCAAGTGTGACCCTAACGACAAGCAATAATGTATGGGGGCTGTTTTAATGTCAATGGAGCGATATGTATGGATAAGCACTTGTTGGGTATTGGTGGGAGCATAAATTGATATGCAATTGTTTGTTTGTGGTTTAACGCTGCTCCTAGAAATATTCCAGCTATATGACGGTGGTCTGTAAATAATCAAGTCTGAACCAGACAATCCAGCGATTGACATCATGAGCACCGACCTAGGCAATTGGGATACGATGACATGCATCAATCAGGTTGCCGTGCTTGATCACCCTTTCCCGTTAATCACCTCTTACGACAAGATTGGGTTGCTGAAGACCAATGCTTACACGGATCTTCATGGGTCTATGCAATTGAGTATTATTGGGGACACGAATGGATATTTCTGGAATATTGCTAAACACAGCGCAAAACCAAGTCACTCACACGTTGTTGACTTTATGACGTGGTCACTTCAAGTTAAAACCATGGGGTGTCTATCTAAGATCAAAATATATTGGAGTCTGGAGAATGTATCAACATGATTAGAAGTAATCATGATGATTTAGTCATAAGCCGTTAACACGATTGATACAAACCTATATCACAGACATCGGTCATTTTATCACCAGCTGATCAAGGTTCCATAGGCACTGGGCTAAATGTATTGTCTTCGATTTTCCTCTACGCAGATTCATGCATTTGTACCTCTGAACAAGACTCCCCAAAGCTACAGGATAAAGTCTAATGAAGACACAGTTGCGCCAAGAAGAAGGTCCTACCTGGACCAGAACGCAATTCACTTCTACGCGAACAGGGAGCATGATTAGCTTCGACCGAACGCTAGGTGATGTGGGTCAATAATTATATATCTGTCCTGTCCAACTACGTTTCTACGTTGGACAATGTCTGTTGACATTATATGAATTCTATCCGAGACCACCACCGAATTCAGTTGTTGTCCACAATGTCGACGCTAATGCTTTCTCTTACAGACTTCGGGTCATGCACTAACTCGCTGGGAGATGACACCCACACAAAAGTCCAGCCGCTCTTGATGAGGTAACAACGTGTGGTTCTTCAGATGACCATCTATTCCTGTGTGACGTATGCACACTTACAGGATGGTATAACAGCGTTTGATTTCATTCAATCCTGAAAATTTAGGGAAAGTGTTCGTTTGTCACGAAGGCCCAGGGTTCGATTCCCCTCATGGGAAAAATGAATAAAGCGCATTTCTTTGACAGACCCCCACCCCCTGAGGTATTTATGGACTATTTCTAAAAGAGTCGTAAAATCCATTTCACTCACTTATCCCTAAGCAACATGTATGACTGTAGTAAGGTACATGTATGACATGAACTTTGACGGCCTCCGTGGTGTGTCCGGAGAGCGGAAGGTCGGTGTTCAATCCCCGTCCGCGCCTTACCAAAGGCCGCATTTGTCTGCACCTGTACACACAAAGCCACAGCCACACACACAGCCACACACACAGCCACACACACACACACACACACACACACACACACACACACACACACACACACACACACACACACACACACACACACACACACTTACACAGACGCGCGCACTCACACACAGGGGTAGACAGACCGACACGTGAATGCTCTTCACTGTATAAGTTCAACAATCTTGAATGCTACTTTAAACCCCATTTCACCACCACCACTTAAACTGTCCATTAATGGTCCCGTGAGGCGATTCTCGTGCAGAAAAGGTCCCATGCCATGTACCTCAATCTAGAAGTAAGAGCCGAATGCAATGAAGATATGGTGATAACGGTTTGTGAACCTAGCAGATTTGGTGTCAACGTGCCCCGACGGTGTGGATGGCTCATTCTATCAGTTCGTTACAAGTCTGCTAGGCTCCTTTGATGAGCTGGAATATGTATGTGGCGTATACAATTCACTCGACATTCACTATCTCGCTGTTATAATGATTCTATTAAAAAAGTATCTGAAATAAATGAAATATTTCAAAAGTGAAATAGATTAGATTCCAAAAGTTCTCAATTCCAAAGAACTATTCAATATCCAGGATTTGTTTTTAAGAACGTATTTTGGAAACAGACACTGAATTCAGCTAACTCAGAATTGACAGAATGTGAATAACTCCTTGTATGGCTTGAATCTAATAAATAGACTGATTCCCTGTCTCACTCCCACTTCCATCGGGCTGTAATCTAATGATTCAACTTCTGGGTGGCGTATACAACACTAAACGTGTCAAGTAATGCACAAACTACAAGGAACAGAAGATCATGGTGACGGACTGGACGCTCAAGCAGACCAGTAATTAAAACAAGTAATTATTTAACGTCATATAGTCTTCCACTGCAACCATTTCTCCAATCCCAGAGGGGTTATCAGAAAGGAATTAGGCAGATGTGGCTGCAACTCTCTGGATTTGACAAGATCTAATGGGTTTAAGGGCGACTGTCTCACTAATGAACGTGGTTAAATACACCTTCAGGCACTGGTTTGTGGGCACTATCTGTGTCGCTTGACTTCACTGATAGAATGGACTTACACAATGTCGGATATGTAAGGAAAAGCGCTGTTTACAAGGGCAAATCGAAATATAGTCTGTTGCCACCGTTCGTAAGGGCAAACGTTGCTTACAAAAGCTCATCTAGATACAGTCTGTTGCAACTATTGGTAAGGGCAGGCGCAGTTGGCAAGACCTAATCTGGATGCAGTCTGTTACAACTGTAGGTAACGAAAGGTTCCGTCTACAAGACTCTGAGCTAATCTGTATACAATCAGCTGTAGGTAAGGACAGACGCTGTTTACAAGAGCTAATCTAGGTCCTGATCTAGATACAGTCTGTTGCAACTGCAAGTGAAGTCAGTCGCTGTTTACAGCAGCTTATCGAGGTACTAATCTGGATACAGTCTGTTGCAACTGTAGGTAAGGACGGGCGCTTTTTACAGTAGTTAATCTAGGTACTAATCTGGATACAGTCTGTTGCAACAGTAGGTAAGGACGGGCGCTTTTTACAGCAGTTAATCTAGGTACTAATCTGGATACAGTCTGTTGCAACTGTAGGTAAGGACGGGCGCTTTTTAGAACAGTTAATCTAGGTACTAATATGGCTACAGTCTGTTGCAACTGCAGGTAAGGACAGGCGCATTTTACAGCAGCTATTCTAGGTACTAATATGGCTACAGTCTGTTGCAACTGTAGGTAAGGACAGGCGCTTTTTACAGCAGCTTTTCGAGGTACTAATCTTGATACAGTCTGTTGCAACTGTAGGTAAGACAGGCGCTTTTTACAGCAGTTAATCTAGGTACTAATCTGAATACCGTCTGTTGTAACTGTAGGTAAGGACAGGCATTGTTTACAGCAGCTAATCTAGGTACTAATATGGATACAGTCTAATGCAACTGTAGGGAAGGACGGGCGCTGTTTACAGCAGCTAATCTAGGTGCTTATCTGGATACAATCTGTTGCAAATGTAGGGAAGGACAGGTGTTGTTTACACGATCTAATACAGTTTGTAATACAGTTTGGTGCAACTGTACGCTTGGGCAGGCGCAGTTTAGGAGAGCTAATCCTGATAATGTCTGTTGCAACGGTGGGTAATGAATGGTGCAGTTTCAAGAGCTAGTCTAGATACAAACAGTTGCAACAAATGAAGACGTTGGAAGAATGATGGACACAATGCGTGAAGCCCATTCATGGTGTTCCTGTGAAAATGCTGGAATGTTGTTGAAAGAGGCATAAAGCCACACTCGTTCAATCCCCCACTCAATACAAGTATCCTTTATATAATTGGTAGTTATCTATGTATAGATTGTGATGGGAAGTAAGAAGCCATAAACGATGTCAAACGATTTGAAAACCACATGTAGCAACATTCAACAATCTTAAACGAAAACAACACAATCCGAAATGTCTTCAGACGGAAATACGGGCTGTGATTTGACAATGATCATTGATAGTCTTGTGTGAATACGTGTGTACCCACTAAGCAGGTTGCAACCATGCTCGGACAATCAAGCTTGTTAATCCGACCGGTGCTAACCTAACCGCCTAATGTCTATACAAAACAGGCCTGTCCTTATAAACTCCAATGCATCAATGAAATTGTCTACATTAAGTTACTGGTATGTATTTGTATATATGTATGTGCTCACACATACTGTGTATACATCTTATATATGTTATTACGATACAGATTAAAATAAATAAATGCAGCAAAGAGGGTTTGGGTGATCCTGGTTGGTTAGGCTCATCATCAGCTCAGGGCCTTTGCCCCCTCTACACGCATCCCAGTCAGCGAATGGGACTTCTCCCAGGAAGCGCTGCCTAGACAAACCCACCCAGAACTTTCCGGAGAATGTGAAGACTCCCCAACACTGCAGCCTTCTGCAATACCCAGACAGAAGAACTGTGTTCCCGGAAGCAAACCCAGGTACTCCCCTTTCGTCAGTCAACAGATTGGGAGCTACCAAACATTAGGCACCGAGAACAATGGGGAGTCGGGCACCTTCTTTGTATCACATGTTGTGATTTATGAGAATAAACTTGACTTGAATTGACTTGAGAAGATGTCGTCTGGAGAAGCAGATGAGGATGATGGTTCTCGTTTTCAGCGTAAATGTTTGTCTTGAAACTGTTCATCAGACAAGTAAAGCTCCATGCTATCTGGAGTGGTTAAAGATTATTCCTATCAACTCTTTAGTATCCCAATGAGCCAAATCGCTGTTGTCTGGAATGAATACTGGCAATCTATACTATATATAGATTGAGACATGTCTATTTGTGAGTGTGAGTAGATTATGGCGTTGTCCGGTCTTGAATTTAACATACAGTATTATGTCTAATATGAACTATAAGGAAATTCATAACACCCGCGAAGATGCTGATTGATATAGCAGTAAATTCAGCCAGACGATCAGCACTCTGAATATCTACTGGTAATCTGGCTGGTGCGTTTTTTCGAGCGGAAAATTTGAACTTCAATTGTAAACTACAGAATTAATTTCCATTTATCTGTAAAAGTACAACTTGTTAAAACCAGTCGTGCATATGTGGTAATTACAAACAGTTATGAAGTAATTACGTTCTAAATTGCATATCAAAGTACAAACCCGCTTGAATGCGCCGGGAGGTGATCTGGTACCTCATTGATATGGATTTCCAAAACAAACCACCTACTGTGGACCCGATCAAAGCTATCGCGTCTACTAAATCTATGTAATTACTCTACTACATGCCACCATAGATCGCTAATGGCAACTGATTGTAATAAATCCTTCGAAATGTGCCAATTTAGCTTTCTAGTCAACTGTTTTCATAATCATTTGAACTCTTAATTTTTAAAGCAGTTATTAAAAACCCACACACTTATGAATGTCGTAAACCTTGTACCTTGCACAATGCTTGTCTGGCAGTCTGGTTTACGATTGTCGTAAATCGGTAACAGCTTAAAATTTACAAATTTATGGCAATACAATATTGCTGTTATTACAGTGAATGATGAACTCTGATTTCCCCTTTAATCCCCTTGTGTTTAAAGTGACAGCTTTATATTCAACAGAAGCACGTGATTGCATGTGATAATTAAATAGCGACGAAAAAAAGGATTGTTCTTTATACATTTACAGCCCACGAGGTTTACATTATAGTGAAGAATAATTATTCATTGCCATGGAAACAATCGCACAACAACAACGAAATATTTTGGAACCATAGCTGCCTTGAACCATTTTATCCATTCAAGTACTTTGATGACCTGGGTGATTTTTAATGTGGCCTCAGACCTTGATTCCGGTGCACGAAGATCAAATATCTCGTCATATATGAGTCTATCTGTTTCGTAAACACAATCAGTGACTGATATATGAAAAATGTCAACTGGATGGTTTGGTGAATTAGTGACTGAATGAGTGGGTGGGTGGTAGGTTGTTTAAATGAGTGAGTGAGTGAGGGTGTTTGTTTTGTTTGTTTGTTGATTAACGCCACACTCAGCAATATTCTAGCTATATGACGGTGGTCTGTAAATAATCGAATCTGGACCAGACAATCCAGTGATTGATATCATGAGCATCGACCCACGTAATTGGGATGCAATGATCATCAACCAAGTTAGCTGTCTGACCACCCGAACCCGTTAGTCTCCCCAAACGACAAGCATAGGTTGCCGAAGACCTGTTCCAAACCGGATCTTCACTGGCGGTTCGTTAAACTACGTGTATGGTTTGCTGAAGACCTGTTCTAACCCAGATCATCACGGGTGCAATGAGGGTGGGTTAGTGAGGTGTGCTGACACTTTCTCTATAGCAGTTACGTAACGATTGCCGATAGGTCATGTAGTAGTGAACAACAAAGGAATCACAAGCAATATTCATCAATATAGACAACCAACCACATTCACATATTCCACATTCGCACAATCCAAGAAGACTAACGGCCATCAATGTATACGGTGAAAGTCTTGAACCCAGGAATTCAAAGGTACCCCAGAAGTCGATCATGCACGAAATTACCCAAATGGATGCCACTCCAGATGCTTTACTGCTTACCATTTTCGCGAACACCTGGTATCATCACTGATTTTTAGTGATCAATTCACATACTTTTCACCGTTATTTTACCTGTTATGCCCAATTGAATCGGTTCACTGACATTTTATATTCATTCGTAGGTCTCAAGTCGCAGTGCATGCCCGCAGTGGATTTTTGTACAAATGATTCACTTTGTTAGAATTCGTCATTGGCACTCACTTCATGGCACTCTATCTGTTTTCAACTCGACAGTCTCACTACCACGCTCCATCACTCAACGTCATACTTAACGTCGTAACTGCACGTTTCAAGTCTACAATAATGTAATCCTACAATCTCGGGGGACATATAGTCGTCTAAGGCGCTGCAAATCGCTGTACAGATTGGTGTCCCTTAGGCGTGCCAGAATCCTTTGATCATCGGTCCGCATCACGGTTCGCCCTGGTTATATTTCCGGGTTTGTCATTACCGAGGTTTCCCCTCTTGTCATTACCTTGATTTCCCGGTTTGTCAGGTTGGTTGGTTGGTTTGTTGTTTAACGCCGCAGTCGGCAATATTCCAGCTATATGACGGCGGTCTGTAAATAATCGAGTCTAGACCAGACAATCCAGTGATTGATATTATGAGCATCAATCCATGCAATTGACCACCCGATCCCGTTAGTCGCCTTTTACGACAAGCATAGTCACCTTTTACGGCAAGCATGGATTGCTGAAGACCTATTCTATTCCGGAATCTTCACGGGTCCGGTTTGTCATTACCTGGGTTTCCCGGTTTGTCAGGACCTGGGTTTCACGGACGTGATGAACGTCATTTCGTATTTTCCTCCCTGACGGAACTGGCACGCCGTGATATGACTGAAATAACTGTTGAAAGCAACAGAACAAACACACTCACTCACTCACTTACTCACTACCATCCTCTCCGGGGGCACCGGGGACGAAGTCGTCTAAGGCGCCGCGAATTTAGAGTTCCGTCCCTTGGGTACGCCAGAAACCTATGATCGTGGGTTCGAATCCCGGTTCGCCCCGAGTATGTTTATAGGTTTGTCAGCACTATACCCGTGCTCGTGGGTTTCACCGAAATGGTAAACGTCTGAGACCTGCATCACTTCGGGCTTTCCTCCCACATTAAGCTGACACGCCGTGATATGTAATACTGTTAAAAGCGGCGTTAAACCCAACTCACTCACACACTCACTCACTACTCTAAAATACAACTATGATTGTAACTCTATTGTTTCAACTGTAGAGGGGGGCGGTCGGGTAGCCTAGTGGTTAAAGCGTTCGCTCGTAACGCCAAAGACCCGGGTTCGATTCCCGATATGGGTACATTGTGTGAAGCCCATTTCTAGTATCCCCCGCCGTGATATTGCTGGAATATTGCTAAAAGCGGCGTAAACCCATACTCACTCACTCATTCAACTGTAGATGATCGGTAAAGAATTGACTACTTTATGCAATACAAATGTTAAGCCCACACATTAATTCTAAGCACGTGCATTACGAACGTTCTGGGTACAACGATCAAATCGCACGTAATGCACGTGCAGTGAATACACGGGCCAGTTCAAATGCAGCATGGGTATCGAAACACGAATTTTAATATTCTTATGTGTTACGAAAGTACTGCATGTACTGCATTTCATGCAAGCTAATGTTGTATTTGTTTGTATGTTTTCAGGCTGTATTATAAATCTGATATGCAGTATTTAGGTACCTTGGTGCTGTACTTAAAGTCAGATAACGCACGCGGACATTCGTTACAAATAATGATACTTGCAAGCTTTGCTACTCATACATTAAAGGAAACAGATGCACTGGTCAGCACTTATAACTTGTCAACTTTTCAAATGTGCGTTGTGTCTTTTGATAGATCCTTTCAATCACAATTATAGGCTACAAAACCTGCCAAAATTACATAAAGACAAGTACTTATCAACCTATTCACAAGGCACATAGCCTCGTTCACTGGACATTTAGACAAAGGCAAACAACCACGACACCGATAGTCACAAGAATTTAATCAGGCGTATTTCACTATTAATTAATAAGATGGTCGCGATGGGCTTCCGTACTGCACACATCAAGTTGTATTGAGAACGTTGTGCTAAAATGCCATGATTTAATTAGACGTTCCTCGCCCATAGGCCAAGAAAGCAATAACAAAGAGAATCTGACAAGTTCACATCTCGCCAAACAGATATGCCCCAGTGCGAGATGAGACCTGTCAGGGACGCCCGAGCCGGAGAGAACTCTACGACAGACCGACCCATAGCGTTGCTTGGATGATACCAAGCGCAGCCGGGCGTAGTTCGAGAGCCAATCTGACAAGGAATACAACTGACCTCGATTTCCTTCTTCTGGAATTAAGACTCGGCTGAAACAGCCCAGAAATAAGCTACGAGCATGCTGTTATAAGCAAGTTCAATTCATTCTTAATTAGATTTGTTGTTTCTACTGTAACATACTTCATGATGTCGATCTAAATATTTCGATTTCAGAGATGAATATTGTGAATTTGAAAAATTGAAATGGATTGAGTGTATATTGATTTTCTAAAACTATTTCAAACAAAAATGTAAATTGACCACTTTACGATAATTCATAAAACCCCATTGTGATTTGTATGAAAACAGCCTTAAATCAACAATCTGTTGTTGAAAGCCAGATAACAACCAACGCCACAATAAACGTACTGTTCCCTTCGTACACAAGGGTCAGTATAGCAGCTACAGCGTTGGCTCAATCTTAACACATGTTCGAATCTCGAATGCGAATAATTTCAGAAATCCTTTAAGGTGTAAAACATTCCTCTCACTTACTCTTGTATAAGCGGGGCAGCAATAGGTGTCACACACAAATATTGCACTGAAAATATGTCTTTCTACTTTTGAACTCGAAATGACAGAGACCACTTAGCTCCTAAATCCCGTACAACCGCTAGTGACGTGACATGTAATTCAAGTTTTCACAAGTCTATGTTGACCATGTATGTTCCTAAAAAAGGGGGGCACGGGTGGCCCAGTCGTCTAAAGCGCCGCGATTCGGTGTGCAGAGTTGCGTCCCTTGGGCACGCCAGAAACCTATGATTGTCGGTTCGAATCCCGGTTCGCCCCGATTATGTTTCTGGTTTGTTAGCACCATACCCGTGCTCGTGGGTTTCACCGAAGCGTATGCCGACCTGCATCACTTCGGGCTTTCCTTACACTTTAAGCTGACACGCAGTGATATAACTGGAATACTGTTAAAAGCGGCGCTAAACCCAACTAACTCACTCAGTCCTAAAAAAAGCGACAAAACGTTTCCAAAATACTCAGAAATCTCTGCTAAATCTGTACGGTCCCGACTATATCATAAGATAATGTTTGACAATCAACAGATGAAACCAGGTGTTCGCGACATGGCGAGCGTATCTTGTCCCACCGGTAATTCTCATCAAAAACACGTTCAAAGACAAAGTCAAGTGTTCACCTGAATCAAATCCACTTGAATGTCCTCCTCATGTCTACCAGAAAACCTAGTAAAAGCTTCACCCAGGCCTTGAATGTTGTAACTATGACCAAACAAGTGATACAGACAGTACGATACGTCTAAAACGGGAATCAGTTGCCAGATACAGCTAGACAGGATAGTTATTAGTATCAGATGGAGACAATCTTGGACGAGCAGTTTGAGTCAGTGACCTGACTCTATTAGTCTATCTTCATACCCTGTCCAAACACTCATGACCAGTCTTTCAAACTGAGTCTGACCAGACTGACATACAGAGATTGCTATATTACACCTTTAACATTGTACACATAGTTTTCATCACTGAGTATAGTCAAGTCTCGTTAATCCGACAATCGGCTTTATCCGACACTAATGATGGGAACCGATTAAATCAGTGCTATTTAGACCCGTTAATCCGACAGTCTCGCACTCCGACTCCGACACACCTAATTTGCAACGAGTTACCGAAATCACTCATTAACAGCCTCGTTAATCCGACACAGTGATCAGTGTACTCCGTGGTCATCTGCCCGCGAGTACACAGCCCGTGTTTTGATGTGAGACGAATCGGCCGGTAGCAGCATATTACAACGGGAAGGTATGGCTGTGATAGTGCCCAAATATTTGCAACTATAACAAATCGGGATACCTATATCACAACTTTTCGGGAACGCCAGGCAATGGCTTGTTGATCAAGGATGCATCTAATCGATTTTTGTTTGTTGTTTTATATTTAACGCTGTATTATGACGGTCTGTAAATATTCGCGTCGGGAGTCGATAATCCAGTGATTTATATCATGAGCATCGATCCGCTCAATTCATATACCATGCCATGCAATCAACTCTTCGGTGTATGAAGCTTTTCAAAACTAGTTCTCCCTAGGTGACACCCACGGAATGGTGATGACCAACGGGTGAATGGCTGATATACCATGACATGCAATCAACTCTTCGATGTATGGAGTTTACCAAAACTGGTACTTCCTTGATGACCCTACTTGAATATTTATCGGATAGTGATGCCATGTTTATTAGATTGGTTTATTGTATCTATCCATAACGCTATCTATCATATAATGCAATATGTTAGCTGCTGTCGCTTTCCATGTTATTTCAGTGTGGTGAAATTACCCATATAATCAAATATCTACTATAGGTAACTATCTCTCTCCCTCTCCAAATGTTTCACTCTTGAAATCCCCCTCATCCGTTCCTGACCGCCATTCAAGATTTACTCTTCCGCTGTGATTAAACGCTTCAAACATGCATGGATCTGGTTTAAAGCTCATTTTCAGCAACTCATGCTTGCCGTAAGAGGCGACTAACGGGATCGGGTGGTCAGGCTTGCTGACTTGGTTGATGCATGTCATCGTATCCCAATTGCGTGGATCGATGCTCATGATGTCAATCACTAGACTGTCTGGTCCAGACTCGATTATCTCCTAGAAAGTTGTGTGGTTATCGACTGGAGTGCAGAGCTAAACAGCAAACAATTAAAACATTATGCATGGCGTAATCTCGCCGCTTGTTGTTTAACATTTATCTAGATTTGAATTTGTTTAGATACATTGAAAACTAAAAGGAACAGACTGACAGAAGACTAAATATAGACTATATAACATATATTTACACATATAACGATAACATTTTGTCATATAAGTGATAGTGTTATGGTTAGATGCGATAAACCGATCATATAAACTTGGCTTCGATCCAAATGACGTCACCAAGAAAGTGCTAGTTTTGATAATGTATGTGTATGTGTATGTGTATGTGTATATATGTATTACGTACATACGCAACTGTCTGTATGGCTATGGGCATGTGTGTGTATGATTCTATACATGCTTGCATACACACACACACACACACACACACACACACACACACACACACACACACACACACACATACATAAATACATAAATCAAAACGTCCAAATCTTACTCTAATATTAATCTTACTCTAGTAATTCTGGTATAACTGATCTACACAATATTTTCATAGGAAGTGGAATGCTGTGACCGTGCCAGAATGCAGTGAAAAAGGTGCATGTAAGGCGACAAAAGGGATTTATCAAATGTATCGTCGGATCATAAACTTACTCACCCTATAACGGGGATGTAGCATCACACAGACATTGTAAATACTCAGATGATGGCTTATTAGAGACATTTGTCTTTAAGAAGTGCATGAGATGTTTTACACTTGTTCATGTGATTAGAGAGAAAACTATGTAGTTTCTTAAGCGTCCGAAAACACATAACGGGATAAATCCTCAAGTTGATAAATCCTGGCAGTTCAATACCTCAGTAGAAAGCTTTAGCAGGTAATATACAACAGCACACGGTCATCACAAACTCTGTAAATGTCACAGGACATCAATAGGCAAGATAACAGTGAGATGGCATCAGATATTTTTACATTGATGGTAACGGTAACTGACAAACCTGTCGTTCAAGTCAATACCTCTATATTAAGTCATACACCTGATACATGTAAAATCATCAGGTGAACTGACACAAACGCGGGACATGCCGCCGAGTATCACGAACCAAGATAATAGTAAAATGACATGAGATATGTTTTCATATTGATGGTCATTGCACTTCAAAGTGAATACCATCAGGTCCTATACCGTCCCCGGTGAAAGCATTTCAATCATCAGGAAATATCACTGATCAAGAGCCAAGATAACAGAGATTTCAGAAATGAATAATTATATCATGACACGGGAAGAATAGACACGTCAAAAAAAAAAAAGAATAGACTGTTGATTTGGAAGAATGTTCCTTCACTTTTACCTGATATTACCCATTTGGACGCTTATACAGGAATAATTATTTTCAGTGAGCATTATAATGTTTCTTTAATGCTATTGGATAGTTAGTTTCAGTTGAAACAGTTGAATACGATTTTGTGTAACGTCGTTCCACCAATAGGCCAAGCTTCGGATAACCCCTAATTCCCCGTAGGTCATAGGCTATTCTTTAAATGTGTAACTACACCCATCTAAAAAGTGAAGATCACCTTTCTTTTGTGCAATTCAAAACTGAATGAAACAAGGCTGGCAGCTAATGCTACTCTTTATCGTGGTATTTAGATATGGGATATACTGCAATTATATTACGACAAAAAGTCATGGCAACGTCAGCAAGAATTACTGTTTGTGTGCAGCGTTCCTTACCAGATCATGTAACGTGATCAATAACTATTGCGAAGGCATTTGACTCAAATATTTGACATTCTAAAGATTTGTTGATTTCTTGCAAAACTGAGAGGGCAAATAATATGAAGTTTAATGGGAGATCGCCAAGATGTTTTTCGAAGTTAAGCTGATTGACGGTATCACTGTTTTTATTTGGAAAGTTTATTGATGCGTATGGTTTATCTTTGTCAATGTAGATGAAAAAACAAAAAGCAAACAACCAAACGAGTAACAATTGTCTTTTAAAGTATTCAAGGAGCAATTCGTGACTTTTTCAGTCCAGACACCTTCATACTGACATATGGATTTCAAAAGGAACAAAACAGGCAGATTAAGCTACAGTGAATTATGAAACTACGAAACTATGTCTACATATGGCATTAGAGTTTGTTTGTTTTCTTATTTTTTTTAACGCCACACTCAAATAGTTCAGTAATAAGACGGCGACCTGTAAATAAGCAAGTCTGATCAGACAAACCAGTTCTTCATATTATCATCAACGTCAGGTATGTGACAAGCTATCGACCAGGTCACCATTTAATCGCCTCTCACGAGGGGTGTTCGGGTGGCCTAGTGGTTAAAGCTTTCGCTCGTCAAGCCGAAGACCCGGGTTCGATTCATGACATGAGTACAATGTGTGGAGCTCATTGCTGGAATATTGCTAAAAGCGGCGTAAAACCATACTCACTCATTCACTCACTCAATCTTACGACCAGTACACCTTGCTGAGGATTCCCTACACGAAGTGTGTTAAATGATTTATTTCTGTGACCTTATTTACAGAAATGTTTGGACTGGCACACATCCCTACTTTGAGTTCCAAAGCACAAAGTCATGCCCCCAAAGTTTGTCCTATTTGAATTGATCACCATCTTTCGCCATTATTAGCAGAACTATCAACAATACGGTTTTACTATGTGATATCTTTCACTCAGTTTAATTAAAAGCCAACCATGTTTTCAATACCAAGTTTTGTTCAGTAATTGGTAATGTTATCTCTGCCCTAGGTCAGTTCCTCCTACAAACCGATTCCGATAGCTAAGTACTGAATGTACACATATTTGAACTGATTTTAATCCATCTTATAAATTATTCGCAAGAGTCACCATTGATCACGTTGGAGTACCTTTCCCACTATGTTGACTTAAGAATATGCTACACTATTTACAGGTCTGTTGCCCCTTCCTACAAAGTTGATTTCAGAATATGCTTCCACAACATTTACAGGTCTCTTGACCCCTTCCTACAAAGTTGATTTAAGAATATGCTACCCTAGCATATATCTGCAGGTCTCTTGCCCCAGTCAATCCATTGTGGGCCCCCTCTTCTCAATACTGGCACTATTCATGTCAAGGAATGGATAATATGTACCTAGAGAGGCTGATAACGACATCCCTTACTGTTGCGTGAATAAACGTTCAGACGCTTGTTACTTGTTTGAGCACCGAATAAAGATAATATTTCTTCTGTTTCAGGCAAACGAAGTCAAATCAGACCACCGTCTACAACGGATACGACGTCTTGAGAAGTTACCCGGAAAATAAACATATTGATGAAGTTTGACAATAAATGAGGTATTACTTAGTTGGGTGGCGATAGTATGTGTTTCTAACACAGTGGGTGTGGTTGGTTTAGCGCCGTAGTAATATCAGAGCGTGCAAGCTTGATGTCATAGTGAAGCCCGATGGGATTCAAGTCCTTGACGTTTGACGTAGTGACAATCAGAAACAATCAGGGCACACGATAATAGGTTTCTGTCACGTCTAAGGGGTGGAACTCCCCCCCCCCCCCCCCCCCCCCCAACACACACACACATCTAACCAACTGAGCAAGTTACAATTTTTTACAATTTCTAGGACTATGAGTTGTTTTAATCATGGTTTACTTTAAGAATAGATGGCTGGCATAGTGTCACGGAACTGTACGCCAATGATCAGGGGTGTCATTAAACAAGAATAAAGCAATAATGAAAACGTGGTTATAGGTTCACAGGTTTATTAATAATAGCTAATTGTACCAGTAGATGACAATAAAAGAGCAGAAAAAAACAATCTGCGCTGACAAAAATCACTGATTATTTACATCAGAGCAAATACACAAGCGGCTTAGCTAAACAATTGTATTACAGTTATAAAATGAGAGTAGCTAAAACAACACTTTGACAGGATACCGACCAGATGCGTAGACAGCCAATTAAGTCGGCAGCGACCAATTAGCACCTGAGTCAATTAACCCAACACTCAAATGAATGGATAACCGCAGCTGGGTTAAATAACGGGAAATAAACACCGAGGGCCTATCCCTAAAATAAGTCTCTTGGACATGAAATAGACGAGTACGGCTGACAAACTAAAGATTCAAAACCTTTGACTGATCAAGGAAATACTAAAATTCCTAAATAGCTAGACAATCACGGGAAGGTTGGTTATCCACGGATTACTAGAAAATCGGAGTATTGGAAACAATGGCTACCAAGTTAGCTCAATACAAGCAGAGAAAGTCATTAGACGATCAAAAAGTGTCCCGAAACCACTTACTAACGAAACCCCACCCCGTGGCATACCGACCCGAACAAACGGCTAAACCAATCCTGGGGGGTAAAGACACAAGTTGTTGTTGTTGCTTTAAGTGTTTAAGAGGTCGCCTTCTTCCTCAGCAATTTCGGCTGACCTGACCCTCTTTAGGACTCATGTGTGTGAGTAGGGTACACATATCTATTGTGAGTTTGGTATTCACATAATTTCTGTTTTTGTATTGATATGATTTCTATTTTCGTATATTGATATAATTTTATTTTTATCTTTGGCTGCTCTGTTTATATACGTTCGAGTAGCTGTCCATCTCTCAGAAATAGAGCATGTTTGACCTTCGCTAGTGCATCTCCTGGCTTTAGGAGATCTACGACAGATAGCGGATCTAACTGCTATTCTTGTTTTAACCGAGTCCGGTCTGGGGCGTAAGGGCACAAGATCCTGACAGAAGTATAGTTACACTGCGCGCGGACCTCAGAGAGAACAATCTCTCCTTGACAGCCGGAGAATACAACAGAATGGGGCGCGTAGCCAAAGTGTGTTTTTAAACATGGGAAAAGCACGAATAGCAAACTAACTACTATATCCATACGGAAAATGTAAGCGTCATAATAAAGCGCTGCACATAAGCTATCCAACGGTATCATTAAGGATATACAACAAGCTATGTACAATTATTGAGGAGGCATAAATGATCATAAATACCTGAGAAATACATATACATTCTCTTAATGTTTGAAAATCATAGTTACAAAAACATTTTCAATACAAGAATAAGGTAGCAAGCTTGTTAGAGAGAACATACACCAAATCAATACATAGTTTGAGAGTGCCGTTAGATCACAGGAGAATGAAATAGTTGGGCCACTAATCCCCTAACATAGAATGTAATGACAATGACGACCACCGGACTTGGCCGAGCAGTGTCGGAAATAAATCCGGGGAAGGGAGAGGTCACTAGACCGTGACACGAGAAAAATAACGACCCGCTGACACATAGGTTACATGATATGTTGGAATCTGTAAAACATACCTAGTTTTAACCACAAAAAGACAAAGAAAGGGGAGACTTGACCTAAAGCCCGTCTCCGTGTTGCAGTGAATAGAGAATCTGCCCCACAGGAAAGTCAGTTGTTCGATCCCCTGACTGACTTATACCAAAAGATGTTAAACGATGGAACGTGTTGTTACCCTGTCTGCAGTTGGCGCTTGGCATTGATGGGATAAAAAAGGACTGATCGACTCTGAGTAAGCATACTGTGTCAACTAACCTTACTCAATACAAACGTTAAGTCATCATGACATATTACACTACATTTAGTAAGAATTTGTACAATAATGTCTGTCAATGATTTTTTCAGTGATCTATTCATACAAAATTTCACCACTGTTTGTTTCAGTAGAAACTCGAGACTGATCGTACTCTGGCGCTGACGTTTTATATTTAATTATATGCACGAATTTGAACGCATCAAAATTGTGATGCATAGTTGATACACTTCTGTCTGCTTGAATACGGATGAAATATATAACTGACAATGGAAACTACAAATGAGTGTCTTAAATACCCTTATCACGACACAAATTTCCGAATTATCACTTGTCGTAATACTGATGTTCATTATTGGAATGTGCTATTGTAGCCGGACATACACAGTTTTGTTTGAATAGATTTAGCACCAACGTCTTTTTAGGGATAATTGCTCTGTTCAATCCTGTTTCCAATTGTCTTGTAAACCAGCTCACAGTGTTTCCGCAAAGAACAAACACCAGACAAATCGGAAAGGCAAAAACCAAACCTGTAGAACTGAATCAATTATTGCACTGGTAACGTCTTTCGTATCTGCACCAATGTGCCACCAGCAGAACCAACAACACTGGAGCTCATAGAATACGTCAAAGTGGGTCATTTTCATGGCTTTTAAAACATGTCATAGAAGCCACGCAACAACGCATCACTTTACAGTCTCTCCACAGCTACACCGGATAACCTTTCACTCTGAAGGACGATAAATTCATCGAAGCCCTTTCCAGACTATTCCAACAGACAAATTTTCAAAAGCCAGTCGGTGTCATCTCTCACAAGGGGTGCGCACATCTCCTTCAGAAGGGTCCAACAATGAAATACGATGTAACAGAAGTGGTTCACTTTAGAAATGAGGTTCGACCCACACCCTCCTCAAGACAACCAAGTAGGCTATCTGTCTGCTTCCCCATTCTTGTGCTTGTTTGCCTATTGATTTTTTATCACGCATACATCATTTGACCATTGATCAAGATGGCTGGAAATTACTTGGGTATTAGGCAGTTTAATGCCCAAAACAACAACAATGCAATAAACGCTGGGGCCCAGAGATGGTAGACTGATATAGGATTAAAAGTTAATGAAAAGGTCTTTATGTGTATTTGAAGTAAGAATGTTCTTCTTCATCAAAGAAATAGGCTGTTAAATGAACACGTATGCACATAGTAAATTCTCATTTAGTTTCAAATCTGTAGTTCCAATGGCAGTAAGACGCTGACATCTAATAGAAAACACGATGCTTCATCAACAACGCGGCCCTTTAAAACACATTTTGGAATTAAGAAATGATATGTGGTGCAGATACCTTTAAGGGTGATCTTCCGTATGGCAGCAAGTATAATCAGTGTTACCACAGAGTAGATGGGATGAGCGAAATCACGTTAAACGTTGCTTTCAAATTTATTTCACTTCCATAGCGACGTGCATGCACATATGTGACTGCTTGTGCAATTTATGCCTGTTTAATAATCCACTGATATACCATGCCGTAGTTTAACATGGATACCCACTTAAGATTCATTATAAAGATTCCTAGCCGGTCAGTCCTTGAGTTATTCCCTTACCAACTTGAGACAAGGTAACAGCAAGTATTGTCCTTTAACATATTTTGGTATGACGCGGCCAGGGATCGAACCACGAACTTCCGCTCTCCGGGCTCGTTCTATCCAATACACCACGGTGACGGGTATAATAGAGTTGAGGTTATCCGGCACTATATATGTCTTTCTCATTTATGATTCAGCCTAAAATGTCTATCCGTGATCATTAAATGTTTCATACAAATATTTAAGTATTTAAGAAGTATTATGGATTTCAATCGCTATCAAAAGGTATATAGAAACGTCGCTAAAGTAAGTGTCATCTGTTTATATGCCGGTAGCTTCATAAAGGGTATGCCACAGTCACAACTAAATCCGTGATATCCGTCTATATTAACATTGAGAATATGTAAATCCTATGATTTTTCTTTTAGAACCATGCACTTGTTCGACCTGTACATTGCATGTACATGTACTGAGAGTCTGGTACACAGTTCTAATACCAGCCTTTTTTTAAATACTATTTTATATGTAAATACTAATTGCTACTTATGTCCAATGTAACCCATTCTTTGGATAATGACAACCTACTAGGTTAGTGTTACGTGGATTCTGTTCATAGAAACAGCTTCGCCTTCACTCATTATCCATTCCTCGTGTTAGTCAGATTACAAGCACGTCTAGTCGCGTTTAATGACTTTAACAGCAGGAAGATCGTGGGGTGAATCAGTGTCTACAGTCCATATTGGGTTCCTGAGGACAATTATAGTGCTAAAGTGTACGATTTAGACAAGTCCACATATTTGCCAGACATATTTGTTGATATCTGTTTGTATATGGTAATACAATGTTAACTTTGCTCAGTTTTATAAGAGATACACGTCTGTTTTAGAATCCCCATGATGACAGCATGCAAATTATCTAGGCATCCATATATATGTTGTAAAATTTTATAAATATTACATAAAGCAGGGCATGCTTACCTTTTTCGCGAAGACCAGGGCCCACTTGCACAAAGCGATCTAAGCGCTACAACTATTTTAAGCCTATGTTAACGTATGGGAGTTACGATCATCTTAGCCCTAAGACCGCTTTGTGCAAGTGGGCCCAGGTGTCATCACTGATTTTCAGTGATCCATTCGTATTGTTTTCAACGCTATTTCACTTATGCCAGGCCAAAGTCCGGATTCGATTCCCTATATGGGTACAATGTTTTAGCTGCTGCTCCCTCCTTCGTATTGTATAATAGCTTTAATGACATATAACGATAAAACTCACCCACTCTCACTCCAGGGCCCCGTCGACAGAAAACATGAGAGGAGAAAATACATGCATCCAGTACAATTCCAATGATGGAATCAGCGGATCAATGTCCTCGCTTAAAGCCAAACGATTTAGAAAGACGTCTCATGATGTCCATTGTTGGCAATAATAAGGTAACATGTATTACTATCTGTAAACTATGAATTAGGGCCGAGGACCTAATACGCAACGAATGTCAATATATCAGACCCAACGAAACAAAATAGAACAATAGGGGAAGTTTCCAAAAGAAGGCAAACACGGATACCATGTGGTTTCAAGAGAGGCTGACAGGGAACCTACCTTGGAAGGGTGACCAAGTGAGAAAGCCATTTATCAATAAGTGTGTGACCGTACCGCATTGATTCAAATTTAAAGTAACTGCTATACTGAATGTTTCTTCTAAAATCTACGTCTTGCAGTTGTTGAGCAGAGAAGCTTGGTATAGCATGGAGCAATCGGATGGTCCCTTCAATGTGAAACATTAGTATGTACTTGGACTTGGACTTGGACTATACAAGTGTTATATGTAAAGAATTACAGTTACAATACAACAGGATTCATCCCTGTATAAGTAGACAAAGAGCGTGGGCAGTCGCTATCGTGATATTCAGCAGCTCTACGACGTCTAAACAGTTGTGTCTGGTGCAGTATTAGTGGCAGGAACGTATGGTCATAGATTTAGACAGATGACCTGCACTTGCTAATACAATTATTCATGAACCAGATGATCCGTTCTTGGAAATATATATTGAGAAAATGGTAATATTTCTCGATAAGCAAAGTTCCCACGGTGCTGTGTATTATACCCTCGTATAGAATGACTTCGTTTGCCCCACGAACTGAATTAATCGGAAGACCGCTACAAATTGGACAGCGGGAAAGTTACGAAAATGTTATTGTCATCGTATCATCGTATCCCAATTACGTAGATAGATGCTCATGATATTAATAGTGAGTGAGTTAAGATTTAACGTCACATCGGCAGTATTTGAGCCATATCATGTCGAGTCATGATGTTGATAACTGGATTGTCTGGGCCAGACTCGATTATTTACAGAATGCTGTGATAAAGATGGAATATTGCTATGTGAGGCGTTAAACAACAAACCAAAACAATAACGTATTAGATACAATTTTCCAACAAGATACATACATACATATTCCCATTATCCACCGGAACCAAAAGCCATTCGCAGAATTTGAAATCAGAATAATCGTTCATTCCATGAGCTCTTTCATGATTTGGCCAAGACCAACGTATTGAGCTTCACGTATGTTGATGATCTGATATCGTTCAATAATGGTCAAATATCTAATTCCCTTCTACCGATTGATCCACCTGAACTAGAAAAGAAAGAAGAGACCACTGACACCGCCTCATCTGTTTCATCTATGCATACGATACAGAGTGAACATATCCACAAGACTGTATGATAAAAGGGATGACTTCAACTTTCCAAATGTCAACTCTTCCCTTCATTTTACTTTTGACTATATGTTTTAAGAGCGTCATAGGACTCTTTATCAAAATAACTTTGATCAGGGTTACATCATTCACAGCCTGTGAAAAACTTTAAAAAAAGTTTTATGGTAGACACTGGGGAAGACTTTTGCAAATTTGACGCATCAGTGACCAGAATGATGTCCGATGCAAGTCTCTTGTCGTACCTTAGAATCCCGTACAATGGACTCTACACTAGGTGGATATTTCTTATGATTTTGAAAAAGGTTTTGTCTCTTTTGTTTTATTTGATGTAAAGTTATTCCGGTACACGTATCCCTTCACACCGAGCACGCACCCCAACCCCCAAAGAAAACCCGTCAAATTAAGAAAACGTCACTTTTTATTGCAATGATGCAATGATGACACCACGTATGGGCCATAAAAGTAGACAGACTGGTTTCACAGTCGCGTGAGATCAAAGTCACTATTCAGTTGGCCATGGAACATTTTAGATTCGCCAGTGTCAAAGAAATGGTTCGCTTTCAAGTAGTTCGTTGACGATGACCTTTTCAATACGTGGCAAGTCTTGAAACTAATTGGCAGAAATTTTCTTTACCCGTCGATAATAAGAAGTAGTTCCAAGCGCACGAGACATCACACTAGGTCAGTATATCCACAAAGCTAATATAAGCAGTTTGTCATTACTTGTGAAATATGTGGGCGATACTGTGACGTCCATAAACTGCAGAAATATACTATCGCATGGAGCTGAGAAATGAACGACTAAAATCGACATTTTGTGTTTATTATATCATGGTAAGATGTGATCATGATCACAAAAATATATACACTTTAGTGTACGGTAGGTGTCATTAAACAGAACAGGTTCTTGTGATTCAGATATTTTCATTTGAATGAAAATATATGAATATATTGCATACAGAATAACGGACTACTAATTTTATCTGAATTTGATATTTCATCAATAAATGTATCAAAATGTCATTTTGAAAGAAATCCAATGATATCATCCTGTCAAAAATTCGGTATACATGTATGTTGGTTTCCTCTTTCAATATGTTTTTTCTATCTCAACTCGAACCAAATAACACATATTTTGAGTTATTCTTTCAAGCGTATCTCATTAGTTTCACTTGATTGTAAACGGAACTTTACTGAGGCCGTCGACTGTCGAAACTGTCCCAAGCTTCAATCTTACCAGTTATTAATCTGGCCAATGTCTTCGGGTAGCTCCAACAGCTTTAAGATTACAAGGGAGATGATAAGGGTACGTAAATCACCATGAAGTCTAAAATTACACGAGATCATTGCAAATGACAACTGCGTAAGTGTCATCAGCTTCAAGATTTAAAGTTATTATTTCAACTGTTTATAGAGCATTTCAAATAGACTTAATTGATTGTACTCCACAGAAGCCTTCGAGACTTTTCTCAGCTTCACGATTACGAGATATTAATCCATCCAATATCCCCGTAATTCCCAATCAGTTTCAAGATTACAAGGGGTTATTGGAGCCGATGAAAACGTAAACCACCATCGGCTTCAAGAATCTTAGAAATTCAACACAAACCCCAATAAGCTTTAAGATGCATTTTACTTGAGATTGTACCTGTAGACGACATAAATAAACTCCGTTCAGGTAAACATTACAAAAGAGCTTCACATTCGACGACTGCATAAACGCCTATCAGAGTTTATCAAGTGTAACCCGGTAACAGATCAGTGTACGTTCATTTAGCATTCTCAGCTCCCTGAGGAGTAAACAATCAAAGCTGCCTATCAGTCCCTAGACCGTTCTACATTGAAATTGCCATCCATCTCACTCAACCGGATACACAATAGCAGTTTGGTACACATCGACACAGTTCGACCTAGGACAGCTGCGTGAAGGTACCACAAGTTATAAAACCCGTGTTTCATGTGGGGCAGGATTCAAAACGACTCTGGTAAACTGCTGTCTCCATAAAAATATACAAAGGGACATTAATTAGATTTAAGTAGGAACAAACATGAATATGAACGTTCTTCTTACCGTTCTTTTTATTTGATTTTGGAGAACAACACCCCGTGGGAACCTCATGGCAGAATAGATCCCTGTGTCGAAGGAACCGACTAATGAAGACAGAGTTGTTACAGAAGGTGACCTGATTGATTGTCAGCGTGTCCCCGACGGCTCGATTCCTTTCTCATGTTATCAACCTGGTCCAGATTTCATTCGTTTCAGGCCGCCGTGATTTAACTGGGACTGCGGCGTAAAACGACATCTCACTCTATGTGAAATACGCGTTGAAAAGAATCATAATTTGGGGTGTGTGTACCCAAATCTGATAGATTGTAAAATGTGTTTGTGTTGGATGCCACAGGTGAAGCAGGATACGCTCACCAAGGTGATAGTGATTCATCAACACATGCATGTATATCGTCTGAATCGTGCAATGGGCGCCATATGAATTTGTAAAATGTAAGAAAAATGTTGTTTTTAATTACATTTTATTCGAAGCCCGGAAATCATCTGGACTTTCATCTCCGTATGAATACTTTTTTCAGGACATAAATATTGCGTGAATCATACGTTGCATTTGATAAATATTTGGGAGCGTATCCTACCCCACCGCTGGCACCCGTCACGAAAACATGGAAAGGCAAGTCAATTCTTCACCTGAAGAAAAATTGGTACATTTAGTACTGGTCTAAATAGGCAATTGCGTCGAATATAATTTGTGTCACTGATGCGTAAATTTTGGAAATGTCCTCATGAAACATGAGTAAATCCTTAATAAGTATGGAAACCCATTTGTGTCATCACGATATGATCAATCAAACAAACCTCCAGCAAACCAACATACATCATACGGCGTTGACATGTCAATCTTGGAAGCTGAACCTGGTATAATGATATTACTCATGATAAACTTGACATGGCTTAATACATTGCTCCCGTTTGAAAGAAGAGTTACATTACCGCCCATAAGGACAAGGGAAAATTTCGCCTGAATGTGAAAACGGCAAGAATTATATAAAGAATGCAAACTTGAAATTGTGTCATGGACATGTTCACGAGTAACGCCACTTCTTACTCTCCTGCTGTGAAGACGATCACAGCCTACCCCTTCATCACTTGAGATGAGGTTACAATCATTCCCGATATTCTCCAGGTTTGTGTGGGAGTAATTGAGTCACCTTCTTATAGTTCACTTCTGAAAATGAAGAACTACGGTCTGTTTTTCGCCATAAAAGTACACCATATGTAAATCTCCTTATATGTTCCTCAAGACCTATTAGCCATAGAAACATACTGCAAACGGAGGTGCTCCTACGTTGTGAAGACGGTGTTGGTATTAGTTGATAAGGAGGACGATATCACAAGATAGAGAGAGAGAGAGAGAGAGAGAGAGAGAGAGAGAGAGAGAGAGAGAGAGAGATGGGAACCCTCGGAGACATACTGCAGACGGAGGTGCTCCTACTTTGTGAAGACGGTGTTGGTGTTAGTATAAGTTGATAAGGGCGAAGATATCACAAGAGAGAGAGCGAGAGAGAGAGAGAGAGAGAGAGAGAGAGAGAGAGAGAGAGAGAGAGAGAGAGAGAGAGAGAGAGAGATGGTGGATGGGTGAGGTGAAAGGGGAGGGGTAGCGAGGATGTTTGGAGAAAGAATAATTTGTGTAAGTATATTCTGAAACAAATACTATAAAGATATTGCTATATAAATAAAATAAAAACATAGTTCGGCTTATTCATTCATAGAATCAAATTGTATGTTTTGTGTACTTTGGAGGACGATGTTACTGTTTCATTCGTGCTTTTAGCACATGGTGAAATGAAGACGCGTGCTTTGCTATTTCAAGTTAAATTATGCAAGGTATGAATGCATGGAACTTGACAAAATCATAAAATAGAGACAAAGCGCCTTCATAAAAAAGCAGAGTCGATTGTACGATTCCGACTACTAGTATATAATGAGCATGTGTTTATGTATCACTATAAAACTATTTGGTTTGTTCGTTCGTTTGTTTGTTGTTTAACGCCGCACTCAGCAATATTCCAGCCATATGACGGCAGTCTGTAGTAATCGAGTATGGATATGACAATCCAGTGATTGACATCAAGAGCATGGATCCCGGTAATTGAGATACGATGACATGCATTAACCAAGTTCGCGAGCCTGACCAAATGATTGATACCAGATGATCCCGACAAGTGAGCGTATCCTGCCCCACCATTGGCACACGTCACAAACACATGCAAAAGCAGGTCAAGTATTCAGGTACATTGGTACAAGGCAAAATAGGGAATAGACATAATTTGTGTCAGTGATGTCATTGTTCTAGTTACTGAGTGAGTTAGTGAGTATGGTTTTACGCCGCTTTTAGTAATATTCCAGCAATATCACGGCGTGGGACACCAGATATGGGCTTCACACATTGTACCCAAGTCGGAAATCGAAGCCGAGTCTTCGGCGTAACGAGCGAACGCTTTCACCACTAGGCTACCCGACCAGCCCACAAGATATTTAAAGATCAAACATGCAATGAACAGGAGTTACAACGTCATTTCTGCAACGAGTTTTTGCAGACATTTGCAGACTGAGCCCAGTCTAGGACATGTCCAAAATCTATCTCATCTAAGATCACGACGTTAAATCCAAGCCATCTTTCAACCGCGCTAACAGAGCTCTGTGCAAGTCGAAAAGGACTTAGCTTTGGACATAATTAAGTTGATTTTAAGCGACAAAGATCGATTGTAAAAGAGATTGTTCTATGAATGTGGGCCAAGGCCTAGGCAAAACATATTGGTATGTATCCACGTTGCTAACTACTGATAAGAACTGAACTGAACTAAAAGAACTGAATCGTGCACTGGCATTCAAGCATATATTTCTGGACATTGATGATTATGGACGGAACTTTTATGGACCGCCTTTATCAACTTTTCAACAGTCATTTTCCCCTTTGTGTCGAGCAATATTTTAACAGCTACAGTCTAGTATGGTATCCACATTTTACATTTTTAGGCACTACTAATCGAGCATGGTCTTTCTTCGATGATTGCAGAGAGTGGCATACGACTCAGCCTCAGAAGTTGTTTGATCGAGGTTACAGCATTTCCTTAGTGGAGGTTACAAGAGTTTGGAGGACATTTCTAAATTTGACAGCATCAATGACCCAAATCATGTCCTATGCCATTCCCTATTTTGTAGTCGCACTGGTTTCACACGCTACTCACACAATCAATGAAACTGTGTTTGTTGTCTGACACCAATCGCACATCAGTACTACTATCATGCTCATGAGTGTGTGTTGGACTTTACACAGCTTTCAGTAATACTCCAGCAATATCAAGACGGGGTACTCCAGAAGTGGGCTTCACACAGTGTACCCCTTTTGGGCAATGGGTATGATATGGTCGGAATCCTACAAATCTTATGATTTTCTTATGATTATGGAAAAGGTTTTGTCGCTTTTAGTTTATTCAATGGTCCCGGGATTTATTGTTAATAATGTTTGACTGTGTAATAGTAATAACAGCGTCTACCTAGTTAGCCATCATCGTTACCACCACGCTAGTTAAAGGCACCAGCTGCAGATCACGGCGAACATTACCCTACTACAACAACTCCTATCTAGAGCAATGAATGTTCCTATACCTCAAAGAAATCGATACACATGTCTGCAGAACATGCAAAACCTGAAACTGATGTTTCTTATCCATGTGCAACGACCATATAACTGCATCTTCATCTTTGTTTCATCGATTGTCTGATGCTGCCGTTTACAGGACTTACTTCCAGAACTCAGAAACACCACAGAGAAAGCAGATGCCATGAAATTTATCTGTGGTGCTACGTCAGTGTCTGTTGAAAAGTCTCTTTGATCTTTCAGTTTTAGGGAAAGCTTTAAGAAAAGGTTGATTTTTAGCCTTTTGTTCAGCTGTGTGTTCACGGATGGTATTTGCCGAGCAATGGTTGTAACACGTGTTGTAAAAGGTTAACTTAAAAACAATGATTTTACTAAGTGTTTTAGAGTTAGTGTTTAGAGTGTAACATGTTTTTTTTTACGGTTTCAGTCTAAGGATAATTTGATACATCTTTTACTTTGTTGCTGTACATGACGAACTGTGTGTGGGACTGTTTTGAAAGGTTTTCCTTTGCAAGTCTTGGATGTGAAGGTACTTTAGCTGATGTATCAGATCAAACCTTGATGCGTTGCTAGTGTCATGGTGATTTGATATAACTTTTACTGACTGTAAGAGTACAGCTAAAGTCGGATGTTTGAGCTGTAGATATTTAGTCTTCGCGATTTACACCTGAAGATTTTGATATCGTCACTTGACAAAAATCATACCTCATGCATTTCCGTATTTTGACTTGTACCATATTGTCCGGTATTTTTAGGTTAACAATAACTTTGAATATGCATGTGTGTGTGTGTTTGTGTGTGTGTCTGTGTGTGTGTGTGTGTGTGTGTGTGTGTGTGTGTGTGTGTGTGTGTGTGTGTGTGTGTGTGTGTGTGTGTGACTGACGGTGTGGCGGGAACACCTGGTACCGTCAGTATTAAAATGCAGATCATGATCATAAACGCAGTCATGATTATGATGCAGTCGGAATCGTACAACAGAGATGGAAAGTATGATTGGAAAGTATGGAATGGGTTTTTGTCGAAATTGTTGTGTATGACAGTGAGTTTAATTATAATAAACATAAATTAGTTTGGCAAATGTTTATAGCAGAGAATTATGACTTATTCCAGATTGGAAAGAAGAAAATCCGGGTAACAAGTTGGTCAGAGATTGGATATTGCATACATCCACTGCTTCAAAACATACAATTTGATTCTATGAATGAATAAGCCGAACTATGTTTTTAATTTATTTATATAGCAATATCTTTATAGTATTTGTTTCAGAATATACTTACACAAATTATTCTTTCTCCAAACATACTCGCTACCCCTCCCCTTTCACCCATCCACCATATCTCTCTCTCTCTCTCTCTCTCTCTCTCTCTCTCTCTCTCTTGTTATATCTTCCTCCTTATCAACTTATACTAACACCAACACCGTCTTCACAAAGTAGGAGCTCCTCCGTCTGCAGTATGTCTCCGAGGGTTCCCATCTCTCTCTCTCTCTCTCTCTCTCTCTCTCTCTCTCTCTCTCTCTCTCTCTCTCTCTCTCAAACACACACACTCGTTGTCAAAAGGTCGGTCCTTACCCTCCGCTGTCTAGCTTTCTTTTGGTGGATGTGTACACATGAATACACCTGTTAATAAAAGCGACAAAACTATTTCCATAATCATAAGAAATCTCTGCAAAATGCAGAGTCCGCTGGGCGATTCCGACAACACAAACTATTCCTCCAAACTCCGATGCACCATACTATTGCAATTTCCTTTACATTATCGCCAGAATCGTTACACATTGAATGATCGTTTGAGAAATGACATTTAAATACGATGTGTATCAGTGAAAATAACATTAATAGCCTTTGTGACACTGAATTCTGCTAAAGCATATTTTGTTTATGCTTTCGAAGAGACGAATAGATATGATTATGGTATGCTTCATACACAATCATTTATCAAATAATAATTGCAAGAATTCGAAAAGAATTGCTTCCAAAGACAGCCTTAAGGTTTCTAAGCTATGCGTGGTCTGACAACGGGGATTGGAATATTATTGTGGACCTAATCCAATATTGTGAGCATTTAAACAGAAGCTTAAAATACCGATATAACGGACTAATCTTTCATAATTATATGCAGTTGGTCTGTTTGTTATTTAACGCCACACGCAGAATATCCCAGCTGTATGTCTGTAAATAATCGAGTCTGGACCAGAAATTCCTGAAATGGATATCATGAGCATCGAGTGAGAGAGTGACTGAGTGTGACTTGGACAGTATGCAGATATATGGTCATTCGAATGATTTCCATATTTGAAGTAGAAAAGTGACAACTGATTCACTGCAATAATTAAGTAAAACATATATATGAGATCGAGGAGATCTGAATGCCAAATTATCTTCTCCCCAAACGTGTGACAGAATTGCTTGTTTGTTGTTTAATGACACACTCAGCAATATTCAAGCTACATGATGACGGTCTGGCAATAGTCGAGTATGGACCAGACAATCCAGTCATCGATATCCACACCATTTGAGATACGATGACATGCAAATGACTACTGGGGGCCTTTATCGTACACAGAAACCCCACGTGTTTGTGAGTATTGATAAACCTAATGCATTGGTAGTAGTAATCAATGGCAATCATCAAGATGTTGGTGTTTGGCAGATACACCTGAGCATGCAATGTCCGCATTAGCTTATGATATGCTTCCTGATTTGTTTGACGTTTAACACTGCAGGCAGAATTATTCCAGCTATAGGACGGCGGCCTCTAAATAATCTGGGACAGACAATCCAGTGATTGATATCATGAGCAACGATCCACGACGTCGGTGTCTCGTGAACATCTAAGTCAGGAAGTTGCATTTACACGACAAACATGGGATGATGTTCTACACCGCAATTCCCATGGGTTAACTGATGAGGTGACAGTTTTATTGTAGTAAATATAAGCGACAAAACTCTTTTCATTTTCATAAGAAATCTCTCCTAAAAGCAGAGTCAATTATACGATTCCGATTATATCATGAGCATATTTTTATGAATGTATATCAAATAGTGATGATACCAGGTGTTCGTAAAAGAGGTGAGCGTATATCCCACCAGCAGCACTCGTCACAAACACATGAAAGTACTAGTGAACGAAACACGGGAACATATGGTACAGATCATATAGGGAACAGCACAGGACATCAACTGATGCGTCAAATTTGGAAATGTCCTCCACAAGTCTACAAAAAAACTTTTAACTGGTGTCAATGGAATGCCTACCTCTTGTCTAAAAACCTCATTCCCAACTTTCACGTTAAGGCGTTGTATACATGTGTGAGGAAGTCAAGCGCCTCACATATTATTAAAAAAATTACATGAAAGAGGCTGTCGACAAGGAGACCCATTGTCGCCAAATATGTTCCTAGAAGCTGAAATTCTATGGTGTATGATTAGAGATAATAATAAGATTGAAAGGATTATTGAAAATGACAAAGAACACAAACATCGGGCGGTATACGGATGAAACGGAATTAGTTTTAAATATATCAAAAGCAATATGTTTTGGGTCTACAGCGAATAGCAATGATCGATAATGGCAAGCAAGACTTACAAGTAGAATGGCACAATAAGGAATTTAAAGAATTTGGAATTATATTTAATCCAAACGTAACTGATATTTGGGTAATCAACACAAAAAGCTAAAAGAAAGAAATATATTGCATGAAAACTGGATGAAATCTAACATTAATAGTAAAAAAATTACATTTTTAGTTATAAAAAGTTTAGTATCGTCAAAACCTGTTAAAATATTTTCGTCACTACCAAACCCTCCAGATGATTTTTTCTTATCACTTGAAGATTTATTTTCCAATTATTGTACATGGAACAATAATAAAGACAAAATCAACAGGAACCATTTTGACTAAACATACGAGGAAGGTGGTTCCCACAGGATTAACATAAAAGCCTTTATTGACGTACTTAAACCATTGATGGATATTGTTGAAAATAGTGTATGTAGCGTTTGTAATGCTGTCAATGAGAAGTCTGCCATGTCTTTTAGAAATGTAATGAAAGTAAAAGGATTTGGAATGATCTTGAACTTTGGCTTAATAAAGATAAATAAACAAAGATAAATTGACAAAATGTCTTATCTGGTTTGGTTCTAACAACATTTTATATTTTAACCAGTCATATACAGTACTTTTATTTGGAAAAAGGCATATTCATGTTTTTTAGAAATGTAATGAAAGTAAAAGGATTTGGAATGATCTTGAACTTTGGCTTAATAAAGATAAATAAACAAAGATAAATTGACAAAATATCTTATTTGGTTTGGTTCTAACAACATTTTACATTTTAACCAGTCATATACAGTACTTCTATTTGGAAAAAGGCATATTCATGTATTTAGAATCAAAGGAATGCAACCGGAAATAGAGAAATATTTTTAAAACTACTTAAAACATGTAAGCAACTTAGAAATGTATACTAGCTAAAAAGGAAAGATGACGAAAATAAAAGAAATAAAATATGGTCACAGCATCTGATTCTTAGCTCATTGTTGTTATATGCTATTCCGATTGTGTGTTGCAACATTTTAAAGTTTAAATAGGACACTGTTTGTTTCAAAACTTTTACAGTTTTCATTTTTATTGTGTCGTGCTATTGCAATCTGAAATATGTATTGACTGAATACTGTGGTACTTTACAACTCTGGGAACAATAACGTAATATTAAAAAAAACAACTTCAGATGACATTTGCTTTCAATTTTGACAAATTGTTCTGAACCCTTGACGATAGAGATGCAACTCTGTCTATGGTCACCGCGATTAGTAACAAATGTCTCGTGGGTCAAGGAACGACGTCGTGTGGGACAGTTGTTATCAAAGTCAAAATCAAATGTTTTCACATACTTTATCATGAACTTGGTTCTTTCCTGAGACTACTAAAATATAAGCAAATCCTTTCTTTTTGAGAATTAACATGTATTGATTCCACTTGTTTCAAAACCTTTCTGTGAATATAAAGAACGTCCATCCTTTGTTGTATTAAAGATTATGGGCAATCTTTGAGACAGGGATATGGTGATACGTTTGTTAGAGGTACATTTGCTGGACACAAATGAATAACATAAGCCATTTGCCAAATTGACAGTTCTCGTGATTTCTTAACATCTATGTTGGTCACGTTTAACCAAAGACTCAATAGTTCTTGAAAGTGTTATATTCCAAGTTTTTATAATTCAATTGGTACAAGACACTATATAATAGATCACATGTACTTGTCCGAATGTGATTCTGGTATAAAGCCGATGTAAAGAATATCGTCAGCTTGATGTGGGACGAAAGTCCAAAATGATGCAAGACCAAGATGTTTACCATTTTGGCGTATGGTGCTGACAAACCTTGAAACATAATCAGAGCGATCTCGCTCATATTAATTATTTTCAAGTTTCTGGCCTCTTTATGATGTATCATCCTTGACACAATGTTTTCTCCAACAGATTGGCTTCATCTGCATCGGTACGTGTTGGAATGGACACAAAAACACCGCAAACGTCTAAATCAAAACGAAGTCATCTAAACAGCAGCTTGCAATTGCTATGAAATATTGTGACTTTCGAACATTTTACACTTGACTTCGTCGCACTTAAATTTTTACATCATGATACAATGCGACACATTTCAGATAAAAGTATGCAAACTGTTTTCGCTTAACACCAAATTACAGATATTTTATGACTTAATGGGTATTTAAATATTCCGTTCAGAATAGAGATTCCATTGATTATTGCAGACCTCACGTTTGCGATCTTGGATGTTAATAAATTACAAGCACTTGTGATATCTGTCTTTAGATGGTTGTATAAACAATGAAGCATGCAACATCGTTTTGGAAATGGCAATTATGCCTGCTATGAGTTGGAGGCATCAACCTGCATGCCATTAAAATATTATATTTAAATAGCTCATTTCACATATTGTTCGTGTATCTTGACTTTCACAGAGAATCAAAGGGCATATTCAGGTGCATTTGGCCATGAAATCTCATCTGAAGCCTTTTGCAAGATCACCATGTTTTTAGTCTTTTTTTTCGCTGAAGACGCATCGTTAGCAACAATGGCATGGTCGCTAGGGCAAGGAAAGATAGAATTTCAGTTAAAATCCAAACCATGTTAACATTCATAAAAGTAATAATAAAGAAGAAGTTTTAGAAGACCAAATCACAAATAATTAATTACCTAAAACACACTAAACGTTTCAAATGACCAGCAAAAAAATGAAAAGTTTGTTTATATTTTAACACTGAAAACATGTTAAGCAGCTGAAATAAATGTAACATTCATTTGTAAAACACAACAATGACTTAATGGTTCCAGATGAACTTTTCAGGAAGATTAAACATGGCTATGGCGGGCATCTATATCTTCGATGTTTCCTGCTTCGCTCTTTATGTAAACATTCTTTTAACCTCAATTGATTGATCGCTATGAAATATGAGCTGTTTCTACTGAGTCTTTGCAGATGATAATAAATTGATACACATAAATGCTGTTTTTACTAGTATTTGCTATTTATTGTTAGACTGGGATTCTATGTTAGAATAAGGTGCTGACAACGTGAAGGTGTTAAGATCCCTTTCTCAAAGATCGTTCAGAGTGGCTTCCCATAACGGCTTCAGGATCCACTGATCATGAGAGCAATTATGATCACTGGTGTTTCAGCACGATAATAGTGGCCGTGTGTTACACTAAACTGAGAACGCGTACACCTGCGTCAGTATGGGCTTGTGTCCACCGCCACACCGGCATGCTATAACAAAAATTCTGTTTAAGAAGCGTCATATTCAAACGTCAACCTCATATCATTACCCAACTAACACAGTGGCAAAAATCTACGATTAACTCAATAGTCATGAAGGTAATACTGTGACACAGTTCATCAATTTAAACACATCTTCATATGGCAGATATTTTCTACAACAAAAAACACACCTAATCAATAACAAACGTGGACGCCAAACAAATTAATTATAAAAAAAAATATTTAAAACCCATGTCAAGTAAAATAGCTCAAAATATATTCTAAGCTTAAAATTCAATGTTAAAAATCCACACAAAGCTACGAATTAGTACTAAGTTGGCTTCCTTCATCGCATTCCTTGTTATGGCCCTGTTGTTTCCTTGGGGCTCATTGATTCATCGCTCTCGTGGTAATTGGATATATTGTCTTGAACTGCAAGGCACCGTGGGTGCGAAAGTTGAACTGGAGCTCAGTAACTATACGATTTGCA
Source organism: Haliotis cracherodii (assembly GCF_022045235.1). NCBI lineage: Eukaryota > Metazoa > Mollusca > Gastropoda > Lepetellida > Haliotidae > Haliotis > Haliotis cracherodii. The sequence continues at coordinate 36,944,255 of NW_027266265.1, forward strand.
GGGCTCCCCGGACACACTGGAACATCTATACGATTTAATTAACCCATTGAATGGCGATACACGACCCGGGTCTCTTATACAATGGGGCATAACGATATACAGTGATTGAAAGCCGATGGCACCAACGCTAAAACGACATGGTTGGAGCTCTGGCCGCGGGCTCACCAGTAGTGGATGAAAAGGAAGAAATTGGAGCAGCTTTTTGATTTTTGGATCTTAAAGTTATGAAATATTTACTCATGAAGGTTGCACATATCCTAAGGACAGATCAACCCTGTGTCAAACAGATGCTCTGGTATTTTTTCTTCACCGCTTATGGAATGAAACAAATTTCCTGATATTGGATCGTGCGATTATGAAGTAATATGCTTCGGAAGGGGGGTCGATATTCGTGATGCATTAAACGCATGTGTCAGAATATTAAGCTGATCTAAATAAAATGATGCGGGTTGATATTTGTCACACGGGTTTTATGATGGAATGTGTATTGTGGAAGAGCCTGAACCTATTTTAACACGTTGCGTTGTCGGTATGCTTCTTCGTCTTACATGTGTGTCAAATTGTTGTTTGTAGTACTCGTTTGATATAAAAATTACACAAATCTGATAAAAATTCTATTGTTTTCGCCATAGTGTCCTTAGTGTAGACTTTCACACCTAATATGTGCAGTTACAGGCATCCTGGGTTGTGTACACCCCAAGGAGCTGAGAATGAAAATCGAGTGCACACTGATCCATTAACCGTGGTGATAATAATGATGCAGCACTTCGAGCACACATTGTATGGAGTTACGCACTTTACAAGCGGATTATTACAGGCTGGTTAGGCTCATCATCAGCTCAGGGCCCTTGCCCCGTCTACACGCAGCCCAGACAGCGAATGGGACTTCTTCAAGGAAGTCTGCCGAGTAGAACCCACCCAGAAATTTTCGGAGACACTGCAGCCTGCTGCATTACCCAATTGTCAGAAGGGCTGTATTCCTGGTAGCAAACCCGGATACTCTCCCAATGCCAGTCAATAGATTGGTACTTGGGATGCAAGCGTGACTTTTCAAAAGCGAGGTCTGCATATTTGCCATGTTTTTCCTGAATCATTTCAATCACATTAGTGTCAAAAGGGACAGAAAATTCAATAATATAATTGATTTCATTGGATTTATGAAAAAGGACAGAATCAGGGTTGTTGGCCTTCATGCGTCTGAGGATGTAAACGGGCTTATTCCAAAGAATTTTGTATTTATCATTTTCCATGACACCCTCTATATAAATAAATAAACAAATAAATGTGTGCAAAAGTGCACAATACAATTCGATCATGAAGAGCCTCCGCGTTAATCAAACCACGCCCTCCAAGTATAATGGGTAAATATAAGCGATTGAGGGAAGAACGGGGGTGGTGTCATCAATTGGCTGACATGATTCTTCGTGTGGAGGTGTCAATACCCTGAATTTCTTGTTTCGTCCAATCAACAACACCAAAAGAATACGAAAGGACAAGTACAACATAAATATTTGTGGCTTTGACTTTATTGCGAGTATTCAGCCCAGAACTCCAGATTTTCTTAAGTCTACATTTGTACTTTTTCCCCTTGATATGGGCATTCTGGAGTTCGTCTTCTTCTTCTTCTTCTTCTCAGGGGCGGTCGGGTAGCCTAGTGGTTAAAGCCTTCGCTCGTCACGCCGAAGACCCGGGTTCGATTCCCGACATGGGTACAATGTGTGAAGCCCATTTCTGGTGTCCCCCGCCGTGATATTGCTGGAATATTGCTAAAAGCGGCGTAAAATCAAACTCACTCACTCACTCACTCACTCTTCTTCTTCTTATTATTATTATTATTAGTGTAATGATATTATTCAGTAACCATAATTAATAATCATGTTAATTTGAACGATTTACTTACATGTTCATCGATGCATTATTGTATCACTTTGCACCCCAAGGAAATAGGTTTGAATAGATGCAAGTTGCTGCTTTGATTGTGTATTCTAGCTGTATGCCTTGGGCCTGTAACAGTCTTGTCTGGACCAGACAATCCAGTGATTTTATATTATGGACAACGATCATCCATGTCTGGGTACGATGGCACATTATCATCCAAGTCACCGAATATGACAACCCGACCCGTTTAGTGGGAGACCCCTGATACCACCTGCGTGTAGTACGAGTAGAAAGGGGCGGCCACATTATATAACATGGCTGGTTATATGTTATTGTTCTCGGAACGACCGGGTAATTTGATATAAGCCACTGGGTTATCTGGTCCCAAGATTTACAGTCCACCACAAAAGAGAGATCTTATGTTCCTGATTGCAAATAAAAACATATTTTACAACCTCAACCTCTTCGTTCTTTGTGATAGTGTAAGGTGCAAATATGATTCAAGCCGTTAAACACCCACTTTCGCAGTCTACTGATTTGAACGAGCTGAGTACAAGTATATCAAATTAGCAGTTAATGTCCGTCCTTATTACACAACAACAAAGAGTTTTACACACATAACTATTTGCAGTGATCCAGACAGGAAAGGGGCTGCAGAACGTCTCCATTAAACATGTCATAGTCAGATCTGGGATAGTCATGTTCTATTAACTCAAACTGCTTGTAAATCTCTTTAAAGAATATCTTTGCAAAATATATACGTTCAGTGTCAGCTGGTAGTAATGTCGAAGATACGGAAATGTCAACACCCTTATCTAATAACAACTACAGACCCGTGAAGATCTTGTTAGAATAGGTCTTCAGCAACCCATGCTTGCCACATGGCGACTATGCATGTCGTACGAGGCCACAACCGGGATCAGGTGGTCAGGCTCGCTGACTTGGTTGACGCATGCCATCGTATCCCAATTGCGTGGATCGATGCTCATGAAGTAAATGACTGGATTGTCTGGTCCAGACTCGATTATTTACAGACCGCCGTCATATAGCTGAAATATTGCTTAGTGCGGCGTTAAACAACAAACAAATAAGCGTACAAATATATCAGCACTGGGCAAGGGTATAGGAGATGATATGGGGTTAAACGTCTGCGTTGAAGGTTCTTGCATTTCTGTAGCTTCGCGCACGCATGTGTGTGTGGCTGCTTGTACTTGTCGTCCGGTTTTCAAGTGCTGAGATAACATACCGCAGATTTAACATGGAGACCCAACTCATACCGATACAACTGACAGAGAGCCGACCAGTCCTTGTTTTACCCATTAATGCCGAGCGCTAGACAGGGTAGAACAAGTGCCATCTGTTATGGTATTTTGGTTTAACATATTTTGGTTTGACACTGCCAGATCGAACCACCGACCTCCCAATCCCCGGAGAAACGTTCTATTCACCGGACTATGGAGGCGGTTGTGAACAAACAAACTTATTTCATTTATGAACCTTCTCAATAAAATTCCAATCTGGAAGTACGTTATGATATATTTTATATTAATACAGACATCATTCATCTTATAACGGACTATATAATCTAAACCGATCGTTTGAAATTCAAAACAACCGAATGCCACCCACAACAAGCCCGTGCAATCCAAAAGAATACCATCCAATTAAAAAAACCTAACGCCACCCAAACCATCGAATGCATTTAAACAACTGAACGCAACGACATGCATATAGCAATCCAGATTTGGACACATCTTAAATATAAAACGTCAATGCCAGAGAATAATCAGTTCGACTTTCCCGCCGCAACAGATTTCATTGGGCGCAAAAGTCAAAATAGTGTTGAAAGGTATATGAATAGATCACTGAAAATCAGTGATGATACCGGGTGTTCCCAAAAAGGGTAAGCATGTCCTGGGCAGCAGCCACACACACAATTTAATAAAAAAAAAATTACGTTTTTTTGCACTGACGCCGAACAGAAAGAAGAGAATTCAAGTTTTGGATTACAGGTCGATAATAGTAAGTTTGAATAAGCGTTTCTACTTTGTTGACTAGCTTGCTTCAGCTTTGTCTTCCAGGCCAGGCTTCCACCGACAAGTAGAATCAATGATATAGCTAACAGTATGTACGTTCGTGAATAGAGCATCTGACAACTTGAAACTTCAAGAACTGTTTCAAGCAATGCAATTCGGAACGTATAAATTGGAACACGATCAATATATAAATGGGATAATGAAAGGAAAACAAACTAACTACCGATCAGTTCCGTGTCAGATTAGACAATGACAGTCATGAAGCTTCAGTTGTACTAACGGATGCACGCGAGAAGATTGATGGGACCTTAACGTAATACTGGCCACTAATGCAGTGCGGTCGGGTAGCCTTGTGGTTAAAGCGTTCGCTCGTCTAGCCGAAGACCCGGGTTCGATTCCCAACACGGGCACAATGTGAGTGCCCATTTCTGGTGTTCCCCGCCGGGATATTGCTGGAATATTGTTAAAAGCGGCGTAAAACCAAACTCACTCACTCACTGGAGAGGTGTGGGAGACTAACAGAGAGGATTAAAAAACCTCTTCTGATTCAAAAATGATTAAGACAAAGTCACATAGTAAATTGATACTGCATTTAAGTTTTTAGTAAATCGGTAAGAAGTATAAGATGCCGGTCTAGATCTCAGGAAGACCTATGGCATTAGATTACCAAATAACAAAAAATTAAATGCTAGTTCAAATTCAATCACTACAGCTGCTGTGAAGTTGCCAATGGCCAACGTGACAATCTCAGAGGAAGGGCAAAAATAGTTAATAAATTCAATATTCTTTCACCCTAAATAAGACAACCTAATTTTCATAAGAGAATTGGTAAAGTTCAATTTACTCAAGGAAACTAGATAGGATTTGCTCTTTTATTTGGACGGAAATAACTCTTCTTCCGAAACTAAATTTTCTGCGATTCTTTTTTCATCACTGGGATTTTGTTTTCGAGCCAAATTGATTTTCTTGCTGCAAACAGATCGGCCTAAAGTCAATTAAAGGTAACATAGGACTCATTTTTATAGTGTATGCTTTTAAGGAGCAAATCGATTTGGTCTCGAGAAACTAAACTCTGAAGAAACATTAAGGTTAATTTTCGTGTAAAACGTCATTGATTAAGTATTAATGTTCATTTCATGTGATTTGTAAAGCTGCTACTGGTTGTGTATGAAACTGCTAATCCAATTCCAAAGGTTTGTCTATGTTAAATAGTTACATAGCTTCAATATAATTATGCAAGAGTTAGTATAATATAAACTCATACAATTCTTACAAGGATGTGAATGAGTTCAACGACGGTTTGAAAAGTCTGCAGTTACATCATGGCGTGTGGGCTTGCTATTAGGGACTGGACATTTTCGTTTCTGGAGGGATATGTTTTGTTAGAATATCTCTCCTCTAGAAAAATCTAATGGTCCTTTGTTGAGAGTGTGTTTGATTGTTGTTTAACGCCACACATTAATTATCGCGTCTGGACCCAACAATCCATGGATTGACATCACTGGCATAGCCTAACTACCCGATCCATTAAGTTACCCCTTAAAAACGCATAGGGTCTCTATAATCCTACCCGGAATCCCCACGGGCCTTTTCCTAAAAAGAAAGATAGAAGTGAAGCAGCGCAAGCCACAATCACGGTAAATCTGTGATTTGAACCAATGATCATCTGATCCTGGCAAGCCCAAGGGACGGAACTCTGCGCAGCATTTATCCATCTATCCGTGTTAAATGTCATGTCAGCATGTATGTGATTCATAGTTACTTAAGACTGACATCAACACGTCAATAATGTCGAAAAAAAGTTCATTGATCAAAACTTGTGACCACTGAGAAGACAGGCTCTATTTTGGATGACAAAAGACGAATGTCGTAAAGTTTAATCTAACACTACATTTGCATGATCATTTTTGAGATTACACGTACAAGTATGAGATCTTTCATTTTCTAGAAAGGCAACATATATCATGCCAGCAAAGCCAAGGTTTCTCTTTCACTGCAGTTTTTTTGTTCACCATTGCTGCTTTACGGTTGTGTTTACATTCAAGACATCGCTTTGATGTCGCCCATATTGTCAGGGGAATGAATAAATGATCAGTGGTTGAAATAAATAACCAAGCTTTACTCTCGAAATGTGCCAAATCAAAAGGAAAATTTAATGAAAATCATTTCAACCTTGCCGCAATGGGTACGGATGCCATTTTCAAATTTGATAGTTGAAAGTTGCATTTCACTTAATAAAAGTCTATTGCATGTTGATTAAAACATACGTGAAGGGAGCAACAAACAAATAGGAAATAAATAACATCACTAATCTAACATGAAATTTGAAAACTGACCGAAAAGCTTTATTTGAAACAAAACAAGTTTATTACATTTGATTAAAGCATGAATTTAATCATTCGTTTGAAACACTGCAAATTTCAAATTTGAGAAAAGCCGTAATCGAGGAGCTAACGTTTTGAATCATGTGATATTTTATGAAAACATATATAATGTACTGATCAAAGCAAACTAACCTTACACAATCTGATTGTGAAACAATCTGAATATGTTTGTGTCCTTTTTGTCCAACGGCGCACATAGCAATATTCCTGCTACATTTTTTGAGTGCGATTTTGTTAGTTATGTTCACGAAATTCATTTTCCTCCTAGGACAGAATGCATGTTTTTCGCCGCTTGTGGCAATGTTCCATCTTTCTGGATGTCCATAAAGTTCTATATGCAATCCGCCCTGCTGGGAGTGGGTGAATTTAGGTTTACGCCGCTTGTAGCAATATTCCATCCATGGTGCATTTTGACTGGGGTCATAGCCTACCATTCCTAAATCGTTGTTCAACAAGAACACTGCGACCAGTGCGAATTCTATTTGGAAGAGGTGAGTATAAGTGAAATGTGGTTTGACGTCGCATTTATTGCACTTATTTATCGACGTACATGCAATGTGTGTATTAGTGTATGTGTGTGTTAGTGTGTGTTAATACCCCATTCAGACACAGTATACCGACCAGTCCTTGTTTTAGCCCTTTAATGCAGGGCGCATGGCAGGTAACAATAAGTATCATCTTTAAGCGTCTTTTGATATGACACGACCGGGATCGAACCCCGACCTTCAGCTCTCGGGGCATACAGCTCTACCACTAGACCACGTAGGCGGTCTCAATTTGGAAGAAGCTCAACATTTGCACTGTGTGTACCATCCTATTTAGATCATTTAAGTAAAATTAGTGTCTTAAACCGTATCAATGGATCTGACACAAAATACGTAAAAGTTCTCATAACGTAACTTTACTTCCTAATCATCTATTCGTGTGTACGGAACTCACACGACCAAGCCTACCATAAGATACAACTTGAAGGGAGAAATTTGGTAAACATTACACGAAAATGTTATTGATAACGAGAGAAGCAACACGAATTACACAAAGTCACCTATATTTTTATTTTAACTGATAACAAATTGTGCCATATGTTTTATACCATGTGCTGGAAATAACCGGGTCTGTTTTCGTGTCTTGTAGTATTTGACCTTGTTACTCCATTGGAATGGTCGAAAATGTAACAGTTTTAATTATCAGAAACGACTGTTTCATGGTTTCCTACAAAATCAAAAGGAGTCTTCTTGTTTTTTGTTTGATGTTTAACGGCGCAATATTGGAGCAATGTGACGGCGGCCTGTAAATAATAGATTCTCGATCAGACAATTCAGAGATTGATATTGTGATCAATGATCCACGCAATCAGCCAAGTCTCCGAGCTTGAACACACAATCAATTTAGTCTCCTCTTACTTTGGGCATAAATTGGTAGGACCTATTGTAACCCGGAATCCCCACAACGGTACAGATAGATAGTCATTATATTAGTCCATAATAATAAGATGACTGCATACAGTATGTATAGTTATTAAACCACAAGAGCTAACTTAGTAGTGGAAATCAACAGTAGCATAGCAGTGTATAAACATGTTTATAACAACATATAGTTAGGATCTCCTGTTGACATACATGGAAACCTAAATTTGTTTCACATTGAGCAGAAATAGAGATGAAAAAAGGTCATCTTCATCTTCCCAAGTAAATCACAAATTGCATTAAAAACGAGGTCTCTTTCGTTGAGGTTGATTTGATATGATACAAAAACATGCAAAATAGTATCACTGGCAAATGTGCCAAATTGGCATTCTTTGAACTGTATGGATGATGATCCTATGTGTACGAGGCTAGCAGTATTAGCAAAGTCATTTAAATGTAATTAAGCATATTTCCATAACCTCTGTGCACTTCTGGATCTGATCAAGATGTATCTGGACAGTGATGTAAGTGCAGTCAGGTAGGTGTCGAGACCTATCTGTAGATACCATAAAGCGCAATATAAATATTGTATTGAAACGTCACAGCCACTTTGAAAGTGACAAGTAAACTTCTGAATTTTTGTTCTGATGACCGATATTGGAAGAATGACCTAATTTGGAAAGACCATTTAAAGAACGTTCATTCCAAACTATCGATTGGAGTGATCACACGTTAAACTTTCCAAACATATTTCGAAATTTCGTTTGCTTGAAACTGCATTGTTTTTATTTGATGGTTGGTGTTAATGAAGCAAATAAAAGTCAGCGTTCGGTCTGTATTGTTGCACAACAACAACTTTACAAGATTTAATGCCATCTGAAAAGGATAAGTTGCTAAATTTGTCAGTTTGTGATTAGACGTGTGATAAATACCAACTGCAAAAAGCGAATATCACAGCGATCTAGATTGACAACATCGTCAATCATATCCTTCGCGGGTTGTGGTAGGCATCAGAGGTATGCCTTTTACATAAGACTTTGCCAATTAACTACATTAACTATCATCAAATCAAGTCCGCACATCAGCAGCCGGTCAGAAAATATTTTGACATTTTATCTGGAAGCATGCTATGACGCTCCAACACTGTTCGATTCAAATTTACATTCCCATCTCCTCTAAGGCCCATTGAGTATACATGTTAAGAATCGTTTGCCACTTCAGCTTCCCTTAAATCATGTTCTCTTTATGCCCAGGATCGGTGACAATTGCGGAGAAAGTGTGTCCTTTGAGGTATCTGCAATCAAGAGAAGTGCGACAGACTTCGGCTTGACGTTTCAAAGTGATACATTCACTGTTTGCCCTTTCTTACTCCCTACAAAGCTGTCTTCCTCTGAAGTCTTATTTAACACTATTGGCTTGACGTAATCGAACTTACGAAAATAACCAGACATAAATATTCATAAGACCGTATCAATCGTCTCCATGCTAAGACTTCCCATTAGCCGAACAATCAACACCGCTGCCCCACACCGAGGGGTCGGACAACCATATTTCATATTGCTTTTAAATTGTCTTCATAAAAAAAGAATTCGATATCACCGAGGTGAATAATGAGGGGCTCAGACCAATGTCGTTACATGCTGCTGTTGCGAACATATTTCGAATGATTGCAAAAGCTCCATACCCAAACAGTGTTCTAGTTTTTAAAGTATGCAAATGATTTGAAATGTGGACGGCAATTTTCATATATGTCTATTGTTATGTTGAAACACTTTCCTTATTGAGAGTAGCCTAGCCGCCTAAGGCTTCATATATACAATTGATCTGTATCACTGAGTGTTTCATTGCCAGAAACGTTAAACTATCCAGTGTTTTAGTGTGTTTAATTAAGTGTATTCGTGCAGCTACCTTCCTCTCTTTTCCAATTATCTCTTTCTCTGTCATATCCCTTCTCGTACTCAGAGTTGCGTCCCTTGGGCACGCCAGAAACCTATGATTGTGGGTTCGGATCCCGATTCGCCCCGATTATTTTTCTAGGTTTGTCAGCACCATACCCGTGCTTGTTGGTTGCACCGAAGTGGTAAACGTCTGAGACCTGCATCACTTCGAGCTTTCCTCCAAGCTGACACGCCATGATATAACTGGAATACTATTTAAAGCGGCGTTAAACCCAACTCACTCACTCACTCCTTCCCGTACTATCGCGCAGTATCGCTTTCTATCTTATAGCCTCTCTTACACCCTATTTCCTTAATTACTCCTTTATCTTACACTTTTATTTTCATTTACTTACTGTCTCTTTCACCTCACTCACTTTCTATTTTGTTTGCGTTTTTTCCCTCTCGACCAGTACTGACAGTCTCCCGTGCTCTCCTTTCCTCCACCATCTATCCCTTTCTCCTCTTTTTATGTATGTTAAAAATATTGCTATGGTTGCAATATCGATTCATATTTACTTATCGTACACATTACAAAAAGACACACACCGAACTTAGGACATCATTGGTGAAAGGGTTAAGATGGGCAGTAGAAAAAGACAGCTGACGTCAGCTGAATAAGCATTAGTGACTTCCCATTTAGACGAACAGAAAAACATTCCTGTCAGTAATGGTGCAACGTTTGTATTCTTGGATCACCGTTTTAACCTGGTGTGCTTGCTGAAATTGTTTCATTTTATTTTATGTCTGACTTGCATGTTCAACATTCCCAAGCCTTTGTTATGATAATACCAGATTTTTTGGCATGATAAGAAAACAGCACTTTGCGTCATCTGTTACGTTCACATGGAGTGACAACATGTGTGGAGATTTGTTTTTCAAATTCCAAAACGTCAACTAGACTGACATGATCATGAAATACTACACACAAGCCATCGCGTCTCAGAAGGTTGAACCTATAGAATGGCAGCCAGGGCAAACATATCATAGGAGTAGGCTGAAGACTCGCGCTTCATTGCTACTTCAGAAATACATGCTGGCAAGAAAAAGGCTGTCACATGATTAATGATTCCTTCTACCAGCTGGTGGCGTGTCAACAGCTTTTCGGCAACTTTCACCCATCATTAAACCTAATCACGTCTAGATGAAACATGAAACTATATATGTGCCAAAACCACATCATGCATATCCTATTGAAATACTTGAAGGTTAAATTGGCCAATATATTTTTTCGTAGCTTTCAGGTCCTTGACACGTTACGTAGTATAAACCTCCGTGGTTATTATTTAAACCTCAGTGGGTATTCAAAGTCCCGGGCATCTTATGCTTGTCGTTTGAGGTGACTGGGGATCGGGTGGTCAGGTTCGGTGACTTGGCTATGGATTGACATCGTACACCGACAGCATGAATTGCTATGATAATTGTGCCTGTGATTTTTAAAAATGAAACAAAAGGGTTTTGAAGAGACAAACCAAAACATACGACTTGGTTCTTCCTTTAATGGAAAAGCATTGTATGTCTTGAAGCAGCGACCGAAAATATATTCTGTCTAAATAACAAAAATCTCAGAACGCCCCCATCCTTTAACTTTAAACGGTTAGTCCCTAGTGCTTGTAAATCTCGATTTTAGGGGGGATAAAGCTTTGTCTCCAGTAGCAGCGAGATTCAAACATGCATTCGCCTATATGCCGTTGTCATTCATCTCCCTTATGAATTCAGGAAAGCACTTGATTGACAGATGTATTTCGTTATTCTGCGTGACACAGATATTGCCTATGAGAGCTCAGACATCTCCTCACAGAATTAATCCCACGATCAGCCATTGGGGAACTGGAAGCGCTTTCCTCAGTGCGTGGGATGTAAACCTGTTGCTCAAATACTCGGGGTAATACAACATACAGTTGTGAACCTACAAGGCAGAATAGATCCCCAGGTACCCCTGCGTATAAGGATTCTAGGGCAGAACAGATCCCCAGGTACCTCTGCTTGTAAGAATTCTAGGGCAGAACAGATCCCAAGGTACCTCTGCTTGTAAGAATTCTAGAGCAGAGCAGATTCCAAGGTACCCCTACTTGTAAGTATTCTAGTGCAGAACAAATCCCCAGGTACCACTGCTTGTAAGTATTCTAGGGCAGAACAGATCCCCAGGTACCTCTGCTTGTAAGAGTTCCAGAGCGCAGAACAGATTCCACGATACCCCTACTTGTAAGAATTCTAGGGCAGAACAGATCCCCAGGTACCTCTGCTTGCAAGAATTCTAGGGCAGAACAGATCCCCAGGTACCTCTGCTTGTAAGAATTCTAGGGCAGAACAGATCCCCAGGTACCTCTGCTTGCAAGAATTCTAGGGCAGAACAGATCCCCAGGTACCTCTGCTTGCAAGAATTCTAGGACAGAACAGATCCCCAGGTACCTCTCCTTGCAAGAATTCTAGGGCAGAACAGATCCCCAGGTACCTTTGCTTGTAAGAATTCTAGGGCAGAACAGATCCAGCGGTACCTCTGCTTGCAAGGATTCTATGGCAGAACAGATCCCCAGGAACCTCTGCTTGCAAGGATCCTTGAGCAGAATAGATCCAGCGGTACCTCTGCTTGCAAGGATCCTTGAGCAAAATAGATCCAGCGGTACCTCTGCTTGCAAGGATCCTTGAGCAGAATAGATCCAGCGGTACCTCTGCTTGTAAGGATTCCTGGACAGGTGTTCCTATAAAAAGGTTGCCACATACTGGTATGATGAAATATCTTCCCATCTGCGTTTACACTGAACATATATTGCAGTATCTGCATCAATAGCGTTTACAAATGATAAAAAAATTATATAAAAAATGGCATTCCACAAAAAATATAATAAATTGGCAATACAAATAAATCAAGGGTTTCCTGAATCAACGCATATAGATTTAACCGAATCAAAATGCAAACGTATGTACAAATTGCGTTTTTCTATCATCAATGTTCTTTGAAAAAACCAAACAGTTCTCTATCCACGTGGGTTCTGATTTAATTAGGCATCGATGTACCTCCTTATTAAATTTAGATTCCATTATGGTGAGACCGGTTTGAACGGTGTTCCGGATGTTCGAGGGACGCTCCAACTAACATCATCGCCTTCATCTGCAGCTCAAATCCCCAGACGGCTAAATCAAATTTAAGTTAAGATGCCCGTTCGCAATGTGTGCTTTACGGTATAGAAGCGTTTTTATGCCCAGTCTTCCCCTGAGGCTACGTCACATATACTTGTCCTAACCTGGTTCTTATATCGTGTTCACCACTTTGAAAATGGCCAACATATTCCACAGCCTATTAAACTTTGGTAGATTCATTTAATACATTTCTCGTTTAAAATGTGCTTCACAACATGCTGGTTTAACCGGACATGTGTTTTATTTCTATTTTTTTATATAGATGTTTTGTGTGTTTGACTTATATCATCGATACATCAGTAGTTGGAGTCACATATTTAGATTATCTATATAGTTTTAAATAAATATTTTTTCATTCGCAATAAAAATCATCACGAAATCACCATCTCAAAACGATATTTCGTAGACCTTTTGTAGAGGTTTTAAGGTCGCAATAATAAAACTACTTAATTGTATTAGCTCTTTGATAAGCCAGTGCGTCTTTGTATATCTTAATTAAAAAAACAATGAAAGAAAATTAGGGTAATTTGGGGAAAGGCCGTAATCTCAAACACATGACCATAAATTTCGTGTTACGTGTGTGCATGTCACTAAACTCCATTTCAGTAATGCTTTCAGATAACCTAAACAGGTTTGACATTAACTTTTACAAAGTCCAAAGATCATGCTTTGAGAGCCTTCACAAGAATACTGTAATACTACATAAAACACGGTTCAATTTCCTCAGTAAGGCGTGTGTATATAATCTCCACTAAAATAGCATTTGTGCGGAACTTTCCTAGTGTGATGATTGGTTTAATTTAGTATGGTTCTTGCACTTCACATTCAGTGATACTCCTTGATCTGAACTTCCTACTGTATTGAATTTTCCTCCTCTAATGAATTCTGATTGGAATCCTAGTTTCATTTCAATGATGTATAAGGCCCGCAGTTAAAAGTGTGTTATATGCACCAACGGTCTCCACAACAGTCGAAAGTTCAATATAACACGTCACTAAAACCATTTAATGGACACCGATTCTATTCTTGAAATGAACCATGTTCATGACTTAAAGTTTAAAAGTGGTTATTTTGGATCATCTTCAACCCAAATAATTAGATACTGAACATGCATATGTTAAGAAGGAGAAGCTCCCAGTAACCCGAACCGGTACACAAAGGTAAGGTGAACTTCTTCCAATAAAAGCCACATAACCCTTTCCACAACCATGACACATCTCTGACAAAATCTCATTTTACTGTATTATTCCGACTGTATCATAAGCACGTGTTTCTGCATCAGTACCAAACAGTGATGATACCGGGTGTTTCCTGTCCCCAAGAAAGCATTATATTTACAAGTGAAAGCGAGTAAAAGAGACATTGGTGTTACATCAGAGTGAGTGAGTTTAAGCAGAGATTTCTTATTAATATAGAAAGGGTTTTGTCGCTTTTATTAACGCCGCTGTGAACAGAATGTCACTTGGATTACGGCATGTCAGCTTGATGTGGGAGGGGAGCCATCAGTAATGCAGGTCGTTGAACGTTGAACCAGTTTTGATGAAACCCGCGATTATAGTTACATTGTTGAGAGACCAAGGGTCAACACAAGGATATCTTCTCGAAGAGCAACAACAACGATTGCATACTATAATGAATGTACACATAAGAGTACATATGCAAAAAGAACCCCGGGTATACCAATGACCAGGAGAGCAAACTTAATGGTCATTTAAAGGCTGCTTAAGCTCCTGATTTCGCTACAGTGAGGAATGTTTAGGTTTAAAAGAAGATTCGTGAATACCACCTAATAAAGGTGACTGTGTTGTGCAATGACTCTTTGAGCTCAAAATCGGATTACTGCTTCTCCTGTAGGAAGAGACTCTGACAGGCTGGATTTTGTATCGATAAGGCTTAATAAGAGGGTTTTATCTGCTGCAGAGTTAGGTGACAACATTACTACAACATTCTTTACTTTTCCTTTGCTTGGTAGGATGAGTGAGCGAGTTGTTATTTTCACTCTCAGTTGAGTCTCAATATCTCGGTTATATCACGACGTATCAACTTAATGTAGGAGGATGATATCCGAAAGGAAAGATGCAAAACCACGAATTGGTATCGGGGAACTTCTAAGATTCGAAATCGAATCATGGATTCCTGGCACACTGAATTGCAACGCCTAAGACGACTAGGCAACCTGTGCATAACGGGGCGGAGGACTAGCCTAGAGGATATGTATCCGGTAAATTCCATTCTTGGTTACTTCTTCGTGACATATGTCTGATAATTCTGCGGCGATGGGGTTGTCTAGTGGTTAAAGCGTTCTCACGTCACACCGAAGATCCGGGTTCGATTCCTCACATGGTACAATGTGTGAAGCCCATTTCTGGTGTCCCCTGGCGTGATATTGCTGGAATATTGCTAAAAGCGGCGAAAAACCGTACTCACTCACTTATGTTATTTTCACACCATATTCAAAACGGGCGACCTTGTATTTTTTCATTTTTTCATTTTTAAGTCAGCAGACTGAATATTCTAATAACGGCGTAGAACCATACTCAGTCAAAATACAACAAGACCTAAACCTACGCTAATAATGGTATTCCTTGTTACAGTTATCCATCTCCTCGGACATAGTTGTGACAACCAGCAGCAGAGTTTGGTGTAGGCGCATTAAATCCAATAACGCAACCGAAAATCTTCGTATTCACACTATCAATCCAAATCTCAAATGACACTAATTTGTACAGACGCAAACGCCCATTTTCAATTATCTGACCAACAAGAACAACATCAATCTTCCTTTGGACAAATTAAATACAAAAAAAGGTCTTGATATTTACACTACCAATCCAAATCTACCAGTGACACTGTATGAGATTATAAATAGGTGCATTGAAATGCCATACCGCAATTCAGCACGAATCTGTCAAAACCTATTGTCGTTCTGAAGAAGAATGTCATAGGTAATTCATCATGAAATGCAACGTCATGATGCAATGGAGACGGTAAACTCGCAGATGCCACAACATCCGAGACATATATCTGACTTACGGTAGCTCTCCTGTACTGGTGCGTGATTGATAGCCCAGTAGTTAACGCGTTTGATCGCTAAGCCGAAGTCCGGGTTCGATTCCTATACGGGTACAATGTACATTGGGGCGATGGGGTCCCATACGGGATATTGCCGGAATACTGCTAAAAACGACTCCCTCACTTACTGTAGTTCTCCCAGCGATATGACCTGAATACTACAAAGCTCATGTACTCAATAACTCTTTCACTGGTGACACACGTGGGAATCCCTCGTAAGATAGATCCCCAGAAACCTAAGCTAGTCATAACAAATGACTTATCAATCGTACACTGTCTTTTGCAATTATTTATGGAAAGGGTTTTGTCGCGTTCATTTACAGGATCGGGTCGTCACACTCGGGGATGTCCCCCGAATTACGTTATTTTCGGGGCGGTCGGGTAGCCTAGTGGTTAAAGCGTTAGCTCGTCACGCCGAAGACCTGGGTTCCGTTCCAGACATGGGTACAATGTGCGAAGCCCATTTCTGGTGTCCCCCGCCATGGTATTGCTGGAACATTGCTAAAAGCGGCTTAACACCATACTCACTCACTCACTTAAGTTATTTTCACACAATATTCAAAACAGGCGACCTTATATTTTTTTCATTTTTTTCAGTTTGAAGTCAGCAGATTATAACTGCACAAGGGCATATTTGAGTGGAGAGTCCACACATGTTAAACGTCTTATGAAGCCTTTAAATGAAGAGGGCCATGTGAATATCCGATCTATGGATAATTGCACGTCATGTAGAGAACTGAAAACAAGACACAAGTGGATTTCACGTACAATTACCCGTCATATTAAAGGCATTGACAAGAGCTTAACCTTTATGCCACGCCATCGTCTGCCAAATATTTCAAATCATTATAACGCATTCAAGAATCTGATTAAAAAAATTGACAGACATAAAAATGTCAAAAATTGTCGATCTAACAAGCAGACCGACATTCGTCCATTTGAGCTACAGGGAAGTGTCGGCGTCTGTCATGTCGATGGGAAAAACATAGCTCGAACCTTTGAAAGGACCCAGATGAGTAATTCCCAGCGATAAAAGCATATTGAGACCGCTTAAAATGGTCTAATTTTCACCTCGTGGTGGTATTGATCACCCACTGATCAAGCCTCTGCTTCAAAATTATTCTGGTCGTGAGTAGGGTCATAAAAATGCAAATATTCTTTTGTAAGACGATGCTCTACGTTTTAGAAAGGATGTCAACCATCAGACGCAGCATGCTGGAAAATGATTCCACTTTTACAATTGGTTTCACTTTATCTTTTTTAGCGCTGGCTCTTTGAATTAAGTAACCGTATCACGGCTGGCTAAAAAAATGAAGCTTATGTCAGGAGTGTAAAGTTTCAGGCGTTGCCTTGGAAACATAAAGTGATCAGATCAAAAAGATCCAATGAAGAAATTTAGTCCCAATATGACACAGGTTGTAAAATGCGGACTCTGCAAAACGTACTTCGAGTGGAAGAATTAGATTTCCTTGGTATGACAATCTCCTTATTAAGCGTTTCCTTGAGTTCGAGTGATTGACAAAAAACAAGCGCATAAGAGGATGCTAGTCAATCAATAAAAGTGACACGGCAGGATGAATCATTCAGGGTGAATCATATATATACGTGTAGATACATTCCTACATATAAATCATGGTGATATGAGAAATTGATAAGCACATAGTAAATTGTTAAACATTTACATGTGGTGGCACGTGGTCCTGTGCACAGCACACAGGTCCCAAATCAGGTGAAGTTAAACAACGTCGGTGGCGGAGAGTAGTTGGATGGATGACCGCTTTGATCCAAACCCACACTCAAGCACATGTAGCCTATGGGCAACCTTGTTTGAAATGTGCCTCAGTTCGTTAATTAAATCCAGTTTTACGACAGGTCGCTAACTGTTTTAGTTAAGAGTGAATGTTCGTAGGGCCGTGTACTTTATGACGTTGCTGCATTGTATGTTAGTTTCGTGACGTCATAGCACTGGTGACATCATCAATGGATATCACTGCACGTTGAAATATGAAATAAAAGCTACAAAACCTTGTCCACATTCTAAAGAAATCTCTGCCAACTAATTCCGACTAAATACGTTTTTATCCATCTGCTACAGCATAATACAAGCACATAGGAATTATTGTTTTCTTATCGTTGAACGTTGCATCCATAATATATGGTTAATATATAAAACAAAAACATGTAATTAAAAATAAGATAAATGCTATTATTTATATTTTATTGTGAAGCAGTATACACTATGAGTGATTTCCCGATAGGCCTCCATAATAAAGTATGAATATGATGCAAAAGGTAGTATGCTCCTTGCTCAATATAGATTGCACATCAACGTCCTTCTTTTTTCAATTGGAAAAATACTCTGAATTCAGACCTGTGGAGGGGGCACAGGTGGCGCAGTCGTCTAAGGCGCCGTGATTCGCTGTGCAGTGTTGCGTCCCTTGGGTGCGCCAGAAACCTATGATTGTGGGTTCGAATCCCGGTTCGCCCAGATTATGTTTCTAGGTTTGTCAGCACCATACTGTGATCGTGGGTTTCACCGAAGTGGTAAACGTCTGAGACCTGCATCACTTGGGGCTTTCCTCCCACATTAAGCTGACACGCCGCGATATAACTGTAATGATGTTAAAAGCGGCGTTAAACCGAACTCACTCAGACCTGTGGAAATCCTTAACATTATAATCCACATTGTGGATAAAGAACATGATTGAAATAGTTAGTGTGTAAATGGTGTCAGTGAGTGAAGGCCACGGGCAGCAATGCCACTATCAGGCAATAAACCTTTACGGAGAGAATGAGTGAGTCGTTCTTTACATCGGATTTAGCAATATTCAAGCAATATCACGGCGGGGAACGCCAGAAACTGGCACACATTGTACCCATGTTGGGAAGCGAACCCGGGCCTTTGGTGTGACGAGCTAACGTTTTAACCACTAGGCTAGCCCACCGCCCCTCAACACCCGAACCCTTCTTTAGTCATCTCTTTCCATCAGCATGGGATGGTGAGAAACTCTTTTGACACAGAATTTACGCGTTATCGCCTTACTCAATACATGTATGCATGTACCTCTGTTGAGATTACGGGTTATAACAGGACCACTAGCAACTTATGCATGTCGTAAGAGGAACCTTAATTGGAGGAGTGAGTGAGTTTGGTTTTACGCCGCTTTTAGCAATATTCCAGCAATATCCCGGCGGGGGACACCAGAAATGGGCTTCACACATTGTACCCATGTCGGGATTCGAACCCGGGTCTTTGGCGTGACGAGCGAACGCTTTAACCACTAGGCTACCCGACCACCCCTACATTGGAGGAGGCTCAGAGACCGCCGTCATATAGCTGGAATGTATCGGACAGTGGGGTAATCGTGTGGCTAACGCGTTTTCAGGTTCGCTTCCCCATATGGGTACAATGTGTGAAACCAATTTCTTGTGTTCCCCGCCGTGATATTACTAGAATATTGCTAAAAGCGGCTTAAAATCATACTCATACTCAAAATCACAATACGCCAATTATCTAAATCTGGAGCCTGGTTAGTTAGCCATCAGTATGGGTCCCGTATCATGTCACGATACGTGACGGCACAATATCCACATGTCAGAAACAGTTCGGCAATTATTCAGTTCTCCACGAGACCCAAATGTTACGTTTACTTAACCTTTTTTCAAAGCAGCGCAACTGACACATCTCTGGTTGGATGCAATCACGATGGTGCAATCGTTATCATCACGGTGTGCTTTAACATCGGGAGTTGTGCTCATGGGGGAAATAAGGATTCATTATTCTAATAAGACTACACGGTACCGGCCATACCCTTGTATTAAATACGACCCCAGTAGTTTTTCTGTCTTGGTCTGAGGTCTATCACTAGGTTGCACTAAAGTCCTACACAGCTCATTTTTCATCTCACATGACCATAGACCATTAGGGCCCTACTTCCAAGACACAGAAACACCCCTTCGTGAAGGCCCTCTATTATCCCGCAATAACATACAGACAAGGAAAGACTTTACATTGGGGACACAGCCTTGATCGCGGCCATTCCAACTAGAAATAGATGCTCAGTTGCCTGTAAAGGATCTAACCTTCTTCCCAACTAAAATATGTCTTGGAGATAAAGGTGATTAACCGATATTCCCCTATCTATTTAAATATAAGTTTATCTTGTTATGTAAAGATTTCCGATAGTCTCCGGAGATTCGTGAATAGGATTTCTGTATCTATAAAATAATTGGATTACACAATTATACAAGAATCTCGAACAAGCCAGGAAACTTTGTACTAGAAATGCTATTTTAAAGTAGTGCAACTCTCCCACGTGTAAAGCGGCCGGGGTGAAGCTTGTCTCACGTCCATTATAACCATAACGTATTGTCGCACTACTTGGGAATTAGGGCTGTTTTTTCATGACTAAAGGTCTTTTTTAAAAAGAGGTCAATAAATCAATCATTAATGCCATTTATCGACATAATAGCGGTATGAGATATGCGTTATTTCATTTCTGTTCACTGTTTTTATTGATTTATCGTAAAAGGAATAGAATCCGATTTTACTTTACTCAAATTTTAAGAGTAGCGCATTCCATAGAAGCCTTATTAATATTTATGTCCCCCAACAATAAATGCCTGTGTTCTCTATTGCTATAAAATGTCTGGTTGTGTTCAGTCTGCAGTTTTGAAGGAAAGATATAACTCTGCAGTGTAAATACATGCGGTTTATATATGTATATACGTGTATTGTTTGTATCTTAGTCCAAATATATAAATACACGTTCACATTCATTCCGTTAGAATGGCGTCTAACATTGCGTCTTGACAAAACCGAAGTGCTCTTCGAATGGGAGGTAAATGACGTACCAAGTCCACGGTTGGCAATTCTCAATGAATCCCTCCTTAAAATCAAAACAAGACGTCACTTTACCTGTGGCATAGTTTTGGACTTTGCAGATGCATTAAAAAATATGTGCCCCAAACTATCGCTGGAATCCATATTAAGACAGGTTTGTGATGAGTCGCCGAGAAACTTCTTTATACCCAGATAACAACGCTTGGATTAATCTGGTGTATGTTTAGTAGTGCTCCAAACAGAAGGTTAGTTTGTCCGACGCTCAAATTGGCTTCCTCCAGCAATTATTGGCAGACTTCCCGGGATATTAACAATGATATTCTCCCACGTCATATAAGATTATGACAACGTAATATCCTTGAGTGGTGCTACATTGTCCAAACATCAATATCACACTGTGGTCTTATGGGTTCAACGCGAAGACGACGCTGGACAAAATATGTATTAAAATGCCACTCAGTTGTAAGACGTTTAGTCTGTTAATTACTTTATCTATACGGAATACCCCATAGATCTTTCTCTGTTCTTTTTTATTGTTCGCTGGGCAAAACAAATACCCAACCAGAAATATAAGACACATTCTACATACACGTTCACACACGCATAAACTCACAGACATGCACACACACACATAAGCACGCGCGCATACACACACACACATGCAAACATGCGAGCATTCATACATACGTACACACATATAATTTCGATCTTTAACTATGGGAAACACATAATGCAGACACTTCTTTTACTTGCATAACAGACACCTCCCTATAAACATACACCACACGTTTTGTAACCTGTTTTTTACAGTTCGTAAGAATATAGCTCCTATGGATCAATCAAATTCCACCTCTCGTATCACTTGCATTTGTTTCAAACAAAATGGCGGCGATCTGATCGATAATCAAGATCTATATTGTAATAAAACGGGTCTTACGTCGCGAAGTGCATCAAATCAGGTGAGCACCTTGATTACAAACATGAAAAATATCTGTTGGCAACGAGTTGGCGGTGCACATGCTTTGCAAATCTTACAATCGACCGAAATCTGCACGAAAGTTTACGAACTTTGATTTTGATTGAACTATGCATAGACTCGTTAGTCCAGCCAAAATGTAACTCCATGATACCAGCCTCGTTCGGCAAGGGTGGAAACTGGACTTGTATAGTCAGTTAACTCTCTTGCCTCGGGAAGATAAACACAAGCAGATTCATTTAAACCAGCTAAATCAAAACTTCAGAATAAGGTACCAGATGTTACAAAGTAGACAACAGAGATCGCTACAAAAGTAGGATGGAAAGGGAAATGAGATACACTGGGATTTAAACTATGGAAACATTTAATGTCAAATTATTCACAGAAGCCTCAAGGTTGGCCATAATAGACATATTTTGGACACAAAACGTTGTTCCTGTGGAAATAATTCGAAAGATGTTGTACATTTATTTGTTATGTGTACAAATTTCGATATTCTTCGAAAGGAAATGTAGTTTGTATCAATATGGTTTCTTTTTACAAACAGTGCTATACGGAAATTCGTATATGAGTACGGAAGATCAAATTCAATTATTAGATTCTATTCAAAACTTCATATTAAAAAATGTCATATTTTCAATTAAGTAAATGACATGATTATTTTCAACTGTAAGTATATTTATCACTTTGCATACATATTTCATTTCTTACAATCGGGGCACAGGTGGCCCAGTCGTCTAAGGAGCCGCGATTCGCTGTGCAGAGTTGCGTCCCTTGGGCGCACCAGAAACGAGATTGTGGGTTCGAATCCCGGGTCGCCCCGATTATGTTTCTGGGTTTGTCAGCACCATACCCGTGCTCTTGGGTTTCACTGAAGTGGTAAACGTCTGAGATCTGCATCACTTGGGGCTTTCCTCCCACATTAAGCTGACACGCCGTGATATAAATGTAATACTGTTAAAAGCGGCGTTAAAACCAACTCACTCACTCACTCATTTGTTACATTCAACCTTCAGTGACGTATCAATTGTATCATGTCTTATGTGTCATGGTATTAACAAGCTATTCGCTTGTTTACCAGTCCATTTTCATAATCAGTTAACTGCCTTGCCTCGGGAAGATGCACTATACAAGGCCACATGATACCCCCCAGTCCCTGACAAAAAAGTATTGTAATGAACACTGAAACAACACTAACCGCGCCAAAATAGGATGATTCAATGAATACATGGGTAATAATTGTAACAAAAGTGGGCCATCTTGGATTTTCGAGTGGTTATTTCTTTATCAGAATACCTGATCAATTATCTATAGGAATAATCATGTAACGTTGCATGTATGCTTCACTATTTGAACAAATGCCCTATAAGTTACACTTTACTCTACATGTACTAACAATGAAAACTGATCAACAAGCATGTATATCATAATCGCATGAACACCGCAGAGTAATGTGACGTCAATAAACCTACGCCGTGCTTCATAATTACGAATCAATATGCCCATTATGCTAATTTGGCTGATTATAACTCTAAGTGCTACTTTCGTCATATTGTTAAACAGAAACGCCGTCTCCAATGTCTACGCTTACAAACAGTAACAACGAACACGCACATCATTAAATTAGTACAGGTCATCATTTAATTGCAAATTTCCATCTTTGTCACAGAGGCGGAGTAAACAAGAATATTATCCTATACACATCACGACGTGAGCTGAATCTCCACGACTGTCCCTGAATATCACCGAATCACGCTGGATCTCACTGATTCACTGAGAAATATTAACTCACGCTGAAATGGCATGTTCAATATGAAAAAAATAATATGCTATGCCTTTTTGACTAAAGACAGTACAGTAAACTACGGTTATAACGAACTCAAATGGACTACTAATTTTAGTTCGTTAAAACCGTAGTTCGTTATAAGCATATATACAGCATAACTACAGCAAATAGTCGGGACCAAAAAAGTAAGTTCGTTATATCCGCCAGTTCGTTATAAGCGTGTTCGTTATAACCGTAGTTTACTGTACAAGGGTACATACTGATACACTTGTGGATGTTGCAATAAATAAACAAATAATGTGTATACCACAATCGTAGTGTTCGAAAAGAGCTTGGTAATTGGGATTTCTACCGTTTTAAATAATCTTTACTGATTATGGTGATATATGTTAAATATATTATATATTGCAAGTGAGTCCATGTCATGCCAATTAACTGGTTAATAACGTTAATCAACAGTTCCGGACTCAAGATGAACCCTTGACGTGTTCCGGTATTGCCAGCAATTTACTTGTCCTTTTTGCTGTTTTCACACAAGCTGACACATTATTATAACTGATGACAAAATATTGAAACGCAAATAATTTTGAATTCAATTCTTAGATATGTACAAACATGCTTCTTATTCGGTGAACCGACAACGTTAGTATGAATAATTCATATGTGCTCGTCACTTTGGTTGACCATTTTCTGTTTTCTAATTCCTAGAATCTCTTGTACTGGTGAAATCGTACATCTCAAAGCCTCTGGCAAATGTCTTTAGTTTCAAAAGCCATTACCGGGTAACAAATACCAAAAAAACCCACCCGCAAATATAAAATAACACACATTACATGTATTCGCGTAATATTTCCTCCCACAACTTAGCTAGCCGTTGGTATTTAAGTCTTTCAGAGGGACTAATAGTGCCACATGATAGAAGCATGCATTTCAGTACCCAGTGGTTTGTACATGCGTGTATATTGTCATGATAATCACGTCCTTGCATTCCCTCGTGGCGAGAGAAAGAATTGATTTAACTATCGATAGAATGAATGCTTCATTAAAGTCCTTCATTTCTCTCGAGATATCAATATTGTAATAGGATCACTATCGATGTCTTAATGACACCATTGACGTTGTTTATCAAATACATGCAAACCCCAAAAGAACAATAAATCAGGATGCATTAATCACTTGTCATTGTTACTGGGCATTACTGCAGCCAAGTGGCAAAAACAGAAGTTCATAAGTTGAGGTAAAAGTGCTTTGCTAATTCATGTGATAATACAGTTCTGTGGAGCATATTTGTTGATAGAATAATTGCGCAATACAAAGTGTACAAACACACCTGTGTACAGCCATCAGGTAGTCATTAAGTGTGTTGGTGTATACGAAACTAAAAATATGTACATGCTTAGTTACACAGCAATCATGTATAACATTATAATGACATTGATGTCAATATTACTTTTAGTAACCTAGTTGTTTACATTGCAGTAATGGCACCACTAAAATACTGTCATTAGTTTAACAAGGTGTTAATAATGTCATTTTATTGCATGTTATATATTTCCGTTACTAGTATAGTTGTTTTTTTAACAATATATTGCATTTGTGTCTATTTATGTATTGATAGTGTATTATTATCGGTTTGACATGCCTTTAAATATCTCGCTGAACTCGAAATGCCATGAAATGAACAATGCTTAAACTATTTTAAAAAATAAGATAAATATGAACTAATGTAACGTTATTTGCATAAACCAGCAGCTGTTTAAATTTGAGATGTTCAAAGTAAGATAACCGATGGCAATGTTGTCACCTCATCCTCAACACAATGTGTGTTAAAACGGTTGTAAACCACATCCTCGTATAAATAATAACAATAAAAAATAATACAAATGCAATTGTGGAATCTACAATATGATGGGTAGAATGGTACTCATGTCAGTTCACCAGTAGAATAATACATCAGCGCCACATATTTCATATCATATTCTCTCCTTTGTCGCAGCGAAATGCCTATATTTATCACACAAAAACAAAATCCAAGGGATGTTAAGCGGAGGTGATCCATGGAAACGCTGTTAGGAAGAGGTTCAAATTATCCACGTCAAGCTATCGTATAATTGTTAACACTGCACGTCCAGTGAAATATTATTGACACTTATTAATTAACATGACCATCAAATGATGCTGACATTTGCTAACCTACTTTTGAAGATGAATTGCAGCTCACTCACAACAAGTACTCGGTATCAAAATACTCGTATATCACGTTACCCCAAACAGTAAGAAAGAAAATGCTTTCATTTTATGTCTTTACTGAGGCAATCGTGTGGTCCGGCAGACAGGCATTAAACTGGGTGAATCACTCATCATCTAGTAAATAAACTTTCTGTACTTTTAATGTGGAGTGTCTAAAGAAGAGTTGATAAAGAAAACCTGAATGATTAAACTATCCTTGGCAACGCGGAGATTTCGAGACTGATAATTGAAAGTTATGCATTTCGTTTCGCTTTAATATTTGAAGTTATTGCGGATGTCACTGCACGTTACTGATATGTTTGTGCATCGAGCGATGAACTGAAAAATGTAATTTTGTAGCAAAATGTAGTCCAATATATTTACATATGATCTGAATTACAGACGGTTTACAACAACGGAAGAATTTGGCAATTTGTAAGCTCTCTGCGTGACCATATTCCAATGCCCAGTAGCAATACTGCAGGGGATTAAGCGATTAAACCAGTGATAGTATAAGCAACGTTCCATGACGTCGAGGTACGAAGACACGTAATTAATCAAGTCACATACATGCACGACAAGCATTGGCTGCTTGAGACGTATTCTAACCTTAAATCCCCAACGGGGACCTCACAGAGTAAGCAGAGCAATTCTCAAGTCATGGTTTCTGTTGACTGATGTCCATTTTAGGATTGCGACTATGTAACATGACAACTCAGGCTCTCTACATATTAAATATCATGTTCCAAATTTACTTTAGAAAATTTAAAAAAAGATTATCCACTTCACATTTCGCTAAACAGCAATGTATCCTACCCTGATTTGAAAGGGTAATCTCTCTCGAAATCACTCTTAAAAATGTATGGTGTTTGATGTACACGGTAAATATCAAACAGACAGGCGATAACACCATAATGCACTGGACCCAACATTTCTGCACACTATTGTTAAATTGGAGACATTGTTAGAATCAATGCTTTACAAACAGCTGAGAAAGATGATTGTTGGTATGTCTCGAATAGATGAAAGAACGCAAGCATTGCTCTGTTGATGTTATCGATACAATTGGAGGAACAAATGACAGGATTATACCAAAATATCTAAGATAAGATAAGACTTTAAAAAGTCCAGTTTTGGTACGACACACAATTCGATAAAAGGGACACATCGCTTAACAGCATGATCTCATCCTGTGGAGGCTTCACACCTTCTTATAAATTACTCGATGGCATTTAACGTTTTATTGAAAATTGTTTGAGTGGCGGGGGATACGGGTAGTGTGGGACTTGCTTACCCGTTTTGCGAACACCTGGTGTTATCACTGACATTCAATGAGCCACTTATTTGCCTTTTTCGCCCTCTGGAATCCGTTTCGCCCAATAAGCCAGACTGTTTTTTCTTTGGCTTTGCCCTTTCATAATCTTTTTACAGATGAGCATTTAATGCAGATGTGGTTAAATAATGAAAAAAAAAAATACTACTGATATTACTTTAATTCACATGTGTGAAGACGATTATTGATTATATTGTAAATATCTAAATAAGATGCAGCAGGCAAAGAATACACACCCGGTGTCAATACTGTATATATTTTACAATGACTCTTAAGTGTCTGTTGTTGAAGTTGTCGCCTCAAATTTTGTTATTGAGACCAGGGAATATAAATTTTATATAATAACTTGCACATAATCCATGTTTTGTCACTGTATTATCTGGTCCAGACTACTTCCATGTCCCAGTCATATAGCTGGAATATTGCTGAATGTGGCGTTAAACAAACAAACAAACACACAAACAAACAATATGAAAAAAACCTTGACGATTTTAGATTTCCATGCGCGAAATGCGATAACCTTGCCCATCGCATTAACACTCGTCCAAATCATTAACATTGCAGAGTCTATGCACTGAGTTAACACGATTCTCATGGTGACTAATGATGTTCATTTACTCCAGATTGGTAATTCCACAAGCAAACCTAAGGTAGATGTGTTAATTTGTTGTTTATTGACGCTGAGGGGCAAACATGGCACAGTTGCGTGCAAAGAATCCGACCAATTTGACAATACCGTCTGATACCCCCGGACCTACTGAGTAATGACCTCAAAGACATTGGAACAGAAGGAACGTGATGTCCATGATAATCTGAAAATACGGTCACTTTAGCTACTGGCTTGCCTGTAACTGTGCAGACAACATGTGGTACGACTGCTTAGTAACAGAGCTGGTGCTAGTTAGATAATGACACAGTCTTTTGAGAAATAAACAGAGTGAAAGAGGGAATTCGTGAGGTTTGATGGTCTTTTTGTCACCTTTGGGGCTGCTTAAAGACGAAGGAAGTGGACATTGCAGAAGTCGCCCAAAGCACATATTGTTTATCGTTTCAGGGGACAGTGGAGAAAATCGTCCAAACAGACTCTGTGAGTGTTGAAGTTAATGTCACTCTTGGGCCTGCTTATTGACAAAAGTAGAGGTGGTATTTGGTCGAGGAATATATTGTTTCGCGAAGCATTCCTCAGGAAAATAGAGCAAAAAGTATAAAACAGTGATTTTGTGAGATTTGATTAATTTGTTTATAGACAGAAGAGGAGGGAGGTACAATGTATCAGTAGTCACGCATATATAGTCAGGGTTTCCGAAGTCCTCTAATATTACTTTATTTTATCGATGAGTTACATGTGATAATATAATGATATTGCTTAACCTTACGTTCACAACGTGCACGCCAATGCAGCCAACAATACAATTTCATTTCTGTACTGTTTTTCACGATGGCAGGTAGCTGTCGACTGGTCTAGCCATGCCAGGATCTGAGGGTCCCTGATGTGCCCCGAGTAAGATCTTTGGTCTTCCAGCACAATCCCTATTACCGTGGGTTTACCTAAGTGGCGAACTTCTCTGACTTTGAGAGATTTCTGTTTCCCCTCAGTTTAAGCTGTCACGCCATGATGTAACAAAACAACTTTCAAAGAAGCTTTCAACGAAAACCCATTCACTCGGGCAACTATCCCAAACACGACGGTTTACAAGTGTGGCCATGATCGATGCTATGTTATCATTAGTATTAAAGTTTAATACTGAAAACGACTGTACAAATCTTATCCAATTGTAGTTTTGTAGTTTACTAGTTTGCCAAAGCCACCTCTAACTTAGTTGACCATTTTGGAATATTGCACCGCTAGTTTAATAACCGAAGTCTGAAAAACTGTCCAACATGTTTAAAATGTATAGCATCTATGTACGAATCACATATAAAATGTCTTAAACTGCCGATATAACAAAGTATACTCCATTAAAATTTGATGGTGGCTAAAAATGAAACTAAACAGAAATCGTTATTCGATAGTGATGTATTTTATACGTGTTTAATCATAGCTGTGTTTTGGACGCTCAGTTTGCAAAGTAACGTTTGATAACGTTTTGGTCACATCCAGTTTGCAAGTGTATACTTTTTATTTGCCCTGCCGTTTAGCTCTCACTCTGTCACAAATATTTCGTCATAAGCTGCATCCGTATTATCATAACACAGTCTATCGGGCAGACACTCCTGTGCCTCGTATATCTAATGTGTGGTAATAGCAAACATTAACGTCAATACGTACAGACATTTATGCGGTACATATACAACATCTATTCGTCAAGAAGAGTTATCAATGGGACTATTGACAGATATACTGGGGTCTAGGAATAGCAATGAAAGATACAAAGCACAGAAATAGTCTGGTCTATTTTAATGAAACTTCAAATAACTCCATGTCGTCCTGAAATATATTCTTACCCTACAAGACACGGTGTTCAACTCCAGCGATCTGAAATTCCAAGGACCCTAAGACAAATGCATGACCCTTTCTTAATGCGGAATTTGTATGCAGGCAAACTGACAACATCTTACAATAGAGATATTAATCCTGAGCGCGCTTGCAGGCGGGATGACTGGTTGAAGCAATAGTTTAAAAGGTTACACGTTGCTTTAGATGAGAGAGGTCTGCACAGGTCCAAAGGGGTCGATGTCTCGACGCTTTTTCTTTGTGTTAACATGTATCGGGCGTCATTCGTTGGGAAAATTGCAAGGGGGCAAGGACATGGTCCCGAGAATGTATGTGATGAAAATACACAAGAAAAGTAACCAAAGACTTTTGAACCCCCCGTGATTGCTTTGATATTTGGGTAGGGTCTGTCTACCGTCTCATGTCCTAACTCGATTTCACTTTATTATACAGAATAATATACTGTATGCGTCAAAATACCAGGAAAATAATACCAGCAGATTGATCTTGTTGGTGGATCGATCAAGCCACTGCCGATATTGCTAGTGCAAAAGAACGATATTGTAATTGAAATAAGTTCGTAAAAAGTAAAGTTGCATATAAACCAAGTATTGTGTAAAACAATATTTCGTGTGAGTTATTGTTACCGAGCAAGCCTTGTCCAATTACCGCTGTTCCTGAGCAACATTTATTGAACTGGAATGTTGGATGAAAACGAATATACATGACCTGCATGATGAATGAAATGCAGGAAATTCGTGATAGCAATGTCAAAAAGGTACACGTGTATTTTGTGCCTTTTTTAATACACCTGCAGAATGCATACTCCAATAAACATATGTATCTACATTTTCTATCTCCTACAGTGTAGGTCATACATGTGCGCATCATAAACCATATTTTCGTAATGAAACGAACTCTTACAAATTTACTAAATATTGTTTTTGAGACTAAATAATCATGTACTTGATTGCTATTTGTTTATCTAGGCCAACAAATCGGTAAGTTCTCGGCTTCCGAGTGCAAGAAGACGATGAAAATAGTATATATTTGACATTAACGATAAAGGACCTCTTTGTAAGGATTCAGCACTAAGAGCATTAACCGAAAGTAACATGATTTCTTCTTTCATAACACACACGTTGTATACATAATATCATTAGGGATTACAGAGTACGAGCGCTGGGGTAGAAGGGACACTATGGGGTTTCTGACTGTATGAGGGACAAGTTCATGTTATTTTAATTGAATACGTAAAAACGCGAAAAAGCAAATTAATGTTTTCAGTGCAAATACATTGGCTCATTAGTTTTGATTGAGAGCCCCTCAATACAATCTCAAATTAGAATATCTGATTTTTGTGGTTGCGTTCAGGATGTATTCGAACCTCTCCTGGTCTGTGTAATTTGTTGTCTTACAACTAGGAACTGTATTCTAACTCATGAATTATTTCGTTCGTACCGAGTTATTCGGGGAAAGAGATGAAATATTATCTTGATTTCATTCGCATTGAGCTCCTTCGTTCTTAAATACTGATGGACGTAAAGTCCAAGTGAAGATCCGGGTTAGAATTGACCTATAGCGAACCATGCTTGTGGTAAAAGGAGACTAACGGTAACGAGTGGTCGACGTGGTTGATGATTGTCATGGTATCCCAGTTGCGGAAACTGATGCTCATGATCACTTGATTGTCTTGTCCAGACTTGATATTTTACAGACCGCCGCTATATCTGGAATGTTGCTGAGTGCGGCGTTAAACAACTAACAACCAAGCAAACATGGACATAAAAAAGCCGAATGTCATATCCTGCAGGAAACGTTCAGGTTTACTCTTTTGAATTAATTGTTTTGTTGATTTAGTGAATTGACGTCATATGCTTTCTTAACAATCCATATTTGCTATACGTAAGTTATTTTGTCCCTTATGTTATATTTGTTTTTATAAAATTATTTCCAGTTTTAAACGATAATCAAAAGAACTTTTGAAAACAGGATGCTATTATTAGTAAACAGATTATTTGCAACATTGTGCATGCAATCAATTAAGCTAGACTTTAACAAGTCTGTAAGGCAATAACTATTAGTTTAAAGCATAATTTACAGATTAAATAAATAATAATAACAAGTTGACCCTATAATCTGTGCTGTCCGCTCATCTAGACTTGCCCATTGTTAGGATGGAATTGCAACACATCCATGGACTTATCATTCAGTACAGCAAGGCTATCAATACAACATGCAAGAAGAATTCCAATCATGCCAATGCATAATATGCCTTCCACAAAAAATGAAAGTCCGACAACTGGTAGTCTACATCACGTACTTTGTGTACCCCTCCGACTGGAAGCCTCGGTTGCTGAGTGGGTTTGATCGCTGACTTTGTGTGCTGGCGATTAGGTGCCTCATTCTGGCAGTGTGGGTTCGAATCCCTGACGGGACTGAACCCACAAAAGTACGAGAATCTTTATTTCACAAAGAAAGTGTTATCCCAAATATAACATTTGTTACATTTGACAAGGAAGTTTGAAAATTTGAAAGTTTCAAACAACTTTTCTTTCTCGCCGATGGATAAAAAATGCAGCGGCTTTTTGGTTTGAAAACCAATAACTTGATACTCCTCATCATCAGAATACTCGAAAAACAAGCCATTTCGCCGTCACTGACGTCTGTGTTGTTTCTTGTCTGCAGCCAGTTGCATGGGGAATTCTTGCACGAGTAGTTTGGTGTTTGATGAACATCTGGTAGCATTGTCTTAAGTAAAGATATGTGATGGTTTTTCTCGCATTTCTTTATTGGACATTATACTACTATGGAACTGATCAATATTTAATCATTACCTTGTACAACAATTAGATATTGAGAGAAGAGAGAGAAGGGAGAAGCTAATTTCTTTCGGCGCAGGAGCCCAGTGCTGAGGTGTATGAGCCCTGAGGTGAATGAGGTGGACGAGCCTAGTAGTTTAAGCCTCCCATCATCTCCCCGTAAACCCTTGTTCGAATCCACATATTAGTAAACTGTTTGAAACCCATTTCTTGTTTACCGCGTCGTGATATTGCCAAAAATTCAAAAGCGGCGTTTAACTACACTCTAACTGTAAGACGTACAATGTACAGAACAGAATAAGCCATCCGTAGAAAGGGGGTCCTATAAGATGGACAACTTGAACCCAGTCTGCTTTACTACTTTGATTAAAATATGTTTAAAACAAGCACGTCGTGTACTGAAGAAGCAGTCCCGTATTCGTAAAACTAGAGACAAACCCTTGGCCAAGTTATTACATTTGCAATAAAATTTGAGAAGAAGAAGAATTCCTCATTGGGAATTGAGACTGAGTTAGGGAATGAGTTTTGTATTGCTTTGAGCTATATTCTATTACTATCACGCCGGGGACGTATTTTGTACCAATTTTGGTATCGAAGCCACAATTCAGCTTCCGGAGCCAACGCTTTACAACTGACTCCCTATTTACTACATGTACGTGTCCATACATATATGAACAGGGGCGGTCGGGTAGCCGAGTGGTTAAAGCGCTCGCTCGTAACGCCGAAGACCCGGGTTCGATTCCCGACATGGGTACAATGTTCGAAGCCCATTTCTGGTGTCCCCCGCCGTGATATTGCTGGAATATTGCTAAAAGTGGCGTAAAACCATACTCACTCACTCACTCACTCACTCATATATGAACATATATCTATTTATATGTGCCACCCTTGCCTGTAAACACATAATAACTGCATTATTTAATTCCAAATTTATTTATTGCAAATCTTACTTGCACCCCCGGTTTAATGCATTTATGTTCTTGAAATATATTAAGAGGATTTGTTGTCACTTCAACCATCCTGTAGGACAATAAGGCGATTCACATCACGTTACTCAATACATAACTCATTATTTTATGGTACATTAGGGAGAGAGAAAGCGAGCTGTTATTAACCGTTGTCGACATTAACAGATTGGAAAAAGGACTGAAGTACGACCTACACTTTAGATAATGTCACAGAAATGTAAAGGCATGCTGATCATAATGCTGATACTAACAATATGAATGTGTTATTTCGAAATATTCGGCCAGTGGGGATAATTGTTGTAATTGTCTTAAACGAACATGAAGATATTTCTTTCATTTTAACAAGCTTCTTAATTGAGCGATTAGAGGTAACAAGACTTGGAGCGCAATAAAGGGGACGTAATTTGCAACAGGGCATCGATTAATGTTCATTCAATGAGAGGGACTAATTGTCACTGAAAAGGCGACTGGATTTAGGTGGACAGAGGTAATTGTAAGAAAATACGAAAACGGGATGGGGTTGACCGTGGGAATTGTCAATGAATACGGCAGTGAGGGTAGCGTGACCTGAGTATTTGTGAACGGTTGTCAGGTTGCAATGACATGTAAATGGTGTAGGGTACGGAACAGGGAAGGGTGGGTGTGCGGGATGTTTGGGTGGGGGCTGATGGGTTGATATGTATGATTGTGGTGGTTGAATACGGTTACCGTTGTGATGGTGGGTGGGTGTTATTGAATACGGTACTTTGGCTTTTAGATGTGGTTGTTGAATACGGTATGGAGGTAGACTCTCCGATGTGGTTGTTGTTTAATGCGGTAATTGGGTCGGGTTCACAGTTATTCTCGTTGTAGAATACGGTATTTGGGTCAGGTTCACAGTTGTTCCCCTTGTAGAATACGATATTAGGGTAGGTTCAAAGAAGTGGTCGTTGTATAATACGGCAATGGGGTCAGGTTCACAGATGTGGTTGTTGTAGAATACGATATTAGGGTAGGTTCAAAGAAGTGGTCGTTGTATAATACGGCAATGGGGTCAGGTTCACAGTTGTGGTTGTTGTAGAATACGATATTAGGGTAGGGTCAAAGAAGTGGTCGTTGTATAATACGGCAATGGGGTCAGGTTCACAGATGTGGTTGTTGTAGAATACGATATTAGGGTAGGTTCAAAGAAGTGGTCGTTGTATAATACGGCAATGGGGTCAGGTTCACAGTTGTGGTTGTTGTTGAATACGATATTAGGGTAGGTTCAAAGAAGTGGTCGTTGCATAATACGGTAATGGGGTCAGGTTCACAGATGTGGTTGTTGTAGAATACGATATTAGGGTAGGGTCAAAGAAGTGGTCTTTGCATAATACGATAATGGGGTCGGGTTCACAGATGTGGTTGTTGTAGAATACGGTATTGAGGTAGACTCACTGATGTAGTTGTTGTTTAATGCGGTAATAGGGTCAGGTTCACAGATGTGGTTGTTGTTGGATGCGGTATTTGGGTCAGATTCACGGTTATGCCTGTTGTAGAATACGATATAAGTGAATTTTCACAGATGTGGTCGTTGTTGCAAACAGCAGCGTGGATAAGTTTACAGATTTTGGGATAAGTTTACAGATGTGGGGATAAGGTTACAGATGTGGGGATAAGGTTACAGATGTGGGGATAAGGTTACAGATGTGGGGATAAGGTTACAGATTAGGGGATAAGTTTACAGATCAGGGGATAAGGTTACAGATGTGGGGATAAGGTTACAGATGTGGGGATAAGGTTACAGATGTTGGGATAAGGTTACAGATGTTGGGATAAGTTTACAGATGTGGGGATAAGGTTACAGATGTGGGGATAAGGTTACAGATGTGGGGATAAGTTTACAGATGCGGGGATAAGGTTACAGATGTTGGGATAAGGTTACAGATGTGGGGATAAGGTTACAGATGTTGGGATAAGGTTACAGATGTTGGGATAAGGTTACAGATGTGGGGATAAGGTTACAGATGTGGGGATAAGGTTACAGATGTGGGGATAAGTTTACAGATGTGGGGATAAGGTTACAGATGTGGGGATAAGTTTACAGATGTGATTATTGTGGAATACGGGAGTGGTTGATTGGCAATTTGGTTGTGATTGATGTGGAAAACGGAACCGATTGCAGGTTGACCCTTGAGTGTGTTGTACCTTAGGGTTTCACCACATCATCGTGTCAATATATTCATATATTAGGTTTCGCGAATTTCACGAATCTGATATACTTGTCTTGAGTTTTCGCAAATAGATTGAGAGATTATGACAGAGTGAAGGAAACCTATACGTTGCACTTTAAGATAATATCAATATGATTGATTAAATTGGACACGTATGAAATTGTTATATATCTATACCCAAAACTTTAAGGCCTCCTAATGTGTGGAAAGCATGCTGATATGGGTTTTGAAAATACCATTGTTCGTCCCACTTCTGAGATATATATATATACATATATTTTTTT
Organism: Haliotis cracherodii; assembly: GCF_022045235.1. Classification (NCBI taxonomy): domain Eukaryota; kingdom Metazoa; phylum Mollusca; class Gastropoda; order Lepetellida; family Haliotidae; genus Haliotis; species Haliotis cracherodii. Next base: position 36,979,976 of record NW_027266265.1, read on the forward strand.
ACGTATCGAACTTAAAAACCAATACATATGCGAAATCCCTTTTGAAGATGTACTATTTCCCTGAAACAAGATCACTGGTCTCTCCTTATTTCGTATGCCGTTACTTGAATTGTGTAACGACATTTGGTCCATCTGTGTATTCCCAGACGAATTTTGATACATTTCAAACGTAGTGTCTGTCATGTGCCGACAAGTTTTCAGTTCGCTGTCCGGATACACGTGCGGCCTATTCCACGATTTACCCCGAGAGGAAGCAAGGAAAGGTCATCAGTTTCCCACGCTTGTCGCATTAAAAGGTCATTTAAAGGGGATACTGTATCCAGTACCTGGCCACGGACCACCAATACTGCATCTTGTACAATATCCACGAAGGTCATATAGACACGGACACCCAGTACCGCATGTATTCCAATATAAATGTAGGCCATGTAGACACCGACAACCAGTATCGCATCCAGAAAAAACACGGACAACCAATACTGCAATGTTCCAATATAGATGTAAGCTATGAAGACACTGACCTCCAATACCACATGTAGTCCAATATAAATGTAGGCCATGTAGACACGGACAACCAGTACCGCATCCAGAACAATATCCACGAAGGTCATATAGACATGGACAACGAGTACCGCATGTAGTCCAATATAAATGTAGGCCATGTAGACACGGACAACCAGTACCGCATCCAGAACAATATCCATGAAGGTCATATAGACACGGACAACCAATACTGCATAGTGTCCAATAAAAATGTAGGCTATGTAGACACGGACAACCAGTATCGCATCCAGAAAAAACACGGACAACCAATACTGCAATGTTCCAATATAGATGTAAGCTATGAAGACACTGACCTCCAATACCACATGTAGTCCAATATAAATGTAGGCCATGTAGACACGGACACCCAGTACCGCCTGTAGTCCAATATAAATGTAGGCTATGTAGACACGGACACCCAGTACCGCCTGTAGTCCAATACAAATGTAGGCCATGTAGACACGGACAACCAGTATCGCATCAAGAACAATTTCCATGAAGGTCATATGGACACGGACAGCCAATACTGCAATGTTCCAATATAAATGTAGGCTATGAAGACACTGACCTCCAATACCGCATGTAGTCCAATATAAATGTAGGCTATGTAGACACGGACACCCAGTACCGCCTGTAGTCCAATATAAATGTAGGCCATGTAGACACGGACAACCAATACTGCAATGTTCCAATGTAAATGTAGGCTATGAAGACACTGACCTCCAATACCGCATGTAGTCCAATATAAATGTAGGCTGTGTAGACACTGACAACCAGTACCGCATGTAGTCCAATATAAATGTAGGTCATGTAGACAGGGACAACAAGTACCGCATGTGGTCCAATATCCACGAAGGTCATGTAGACACGGACACCCAGTATCGCATGTAGTCCAATATAAATGTAGGCTATGTAGACACGGACAACAAGTACCGCATGTAGTCCAATATAAATGTAGGCTATGTAGACACTGACCTCCGATGCGGTATCTAGTGCAATATACATGTAGATCAAATACACGCTGACCTTAAATATAATATCTATTACAATATACATGTATGTCATATGGTCACTGACCTCATAAATCATATCAAAGACAATACACATATGTGACATATGGACACTGACATCCAATACCGTATCTACTGCAAAATATTCATGTACCATTCAGACAAACTAGTACAATATATATGTAACACTATATATGAACTTTCCTCAAATATCCTATCAAGCAAAATATACCTGAAGGCCATCTGAACACTGACATCAAATACCATATCTAGTGCAATTACATATGCATGTAGGTCACGTAGACACTCACCACCAATGTCGTATCTAGTATAACACTGATACAATGTCATATAATGCAATGCTTCATACCGTTAAAAGCGAATCTCGGTCAAACAAAATGAATGATTACTTTAGACGAGGTCACTATATAGACACTGACTCCCATACCGTATCTAGTGCAATATACATCTAGGCCATATAGACACTGACCCCAAAGCCATATCTAGTAATATATATATGTAGGCCATATAGACACTGACCTCAAAGCCATATCTAGTACTATATATATGTAGGCCACATAGACACTGACCTCAAAGCCATATCTAGTACTATATATATGTAGGCCTTATAGACACTGACCTCAAAGCCATATCTAGTACTATATATATGTAGGCCATATAGACACTGACCTCAAAGACATATCTAGTACTATATATATGTAGGCCATATAGACACTGGCATCAAAGACACATCTAGTACTATATATATGTAGGCCATATAGGCACTGACCTCAAAGCCATATCTAGTACTATATATATGTAGGCCATATAGACACTGGCATCAAAGCCATATCTAGTACTATATATATGTAGGCCACATAGACACTGACCTCAAAGCCATATCTAGTACTATATATATGTAGGCCATGAAGACACTGACCTCAGAGCCATATCTGGTACTAAATATATGTAGGCCATATAGACACTGACCTCAAAGCCATATCTAGTACTATATATATGTAGGGCATGTAGACACTGACCTCAAAGCCATATCTGGTACTAAATATATGTAGGCCATATAGACACTGACCTCAAAGCCATATCTGGTACTATATATATGTAGGCCCTATAGACACTGACCTCAAAGACATATCTAGTACTGTATATATGTAAGCCATATAGCCACTGGCCACCATTACCAAATACAAGACAATATATATGTAGGCCATAGAGGCACTGATCTCCTATACCGTATCTTGTACAATATATATGTAGGTTATATAGATGCTGACCTCATATATCATCTCCAACACAATATACAAGTCCTGGAAAATGTTTTGTCACATTTGTTCCGGGGTGTAATGAGTTTTGGCTGCTGCTGACAGGTACGCATGCTTCGGGCAGTCAGTGATAGAAAGAAGTTCATGAGACCATTTCGAGTTTCTTTTATGCCTGCATTACTTCAGCCGTCGTACCAGGCAACAGTTTAACCAGAGGTAGTAGCTGAGACATCTTAATCAATGTTACAATATCTGTATCAGGCAACTCGGTTATTAAACCTCGCAATTATTTGTTGCTCATTGGTGCTATATTATCATTCGTGTATTTTCCAAAAAACATATTGTATTTTCCCAAAATACAATGGCTGCAGATTTAGGTGACAAATTAATCAAAATATAACCAAACAATATTAGAATATCGGAAAATGCCATAGGCCACAGAAGAAGAAAAATATATGATTATATACCTTTAACGAGACATTTAGCTTAAAGTTGAAGAAGGATAAGAAAAGATCAAATAGTAGATATATGCGAAATAGCAAAATCGTTAAAATCGCCATCAGTATAAAGTAGACAGATGGTATTGGAAGTGTGTTTTTATTCAATAATCAATGGGAATCTAACTCCTGTTTTTTTCACATCCTCAACTGGGCCGATACATTTCAGGTAAAAGATTAGCTTTGAAAATGTGCCAATTTTACTGAATGAAACTGAATGAAATGTTTCACACTGTGCAATTGTGGCCTCATCCAGTGATATACTGTTACTGGTGCCAGCGCGTCTGTTAGAAAATTGGAATAGTTTTATACTCTTTGGCAAGTAATGTTACAAGAGACAGGAGACGGAGATATAAAGACGATAGCAACAACACCGAACCTGAACAACATGTCACCAACTGCATTATGTGGAAACGCAAAGGTTGTTTATGCCCGAAAGTTTGCTCTCAGCCCAAAAGAAGGCAAATTTACTGGCATATCATACGACAGATTATATCCCAAGACAATCTCCGTGAACTTGTTTCTTGTAAGAGATAAGTATTTCCTACGATCCCATGGCTCGTGTTTCCCTCTTCGTTATTTCTCATGGGCTGCAGTGCTCTAAACTGAAATTGACCCGTGATACTGAATTTGGGCCATTTGCCTTTGGACTTTCAAGACTGTACAAACATAATGCAAGGAGCGAAATAATTTTTTTAAGGGAGGAGGATAGACAACAACATCACATCAAATATATTTTAGTAAGTGTATTAGTATGCACTTATAACGAAACAAAAATGAAAATCAAAGAATACACTTGTCTTTTTTACGTTTATTAAATATAAACGTCCATGATAGAGAATAATCAGTCTCCATCAATTGCCGAAACAGATTCCATTGGGCGTGAAAGGCCAACTAGTGGTAACAATTATATGAATGGATCACTTATAAATCAGATCTTCAGCAACCCATGCTTGCCGTAAAAGGCGACTATGCTTGTCGTAAGAGGCGACTAACAGGAGCGGGTGGTCAGACTCGCTGACTTGGCTGATGTATGTCATCGTATCCCAATTGCGTGCATCGATGCTCATGATGTCAATAACTGGATTGTCTGGTCCAGAATCGATCATTTACAATCTTGCTGAGTGCGGCGTTAAAAAACAAACAAACCAACCAAAACAAAACAATGATGACACCAAGTGCTCGCGAAAAGGGTAAGCATGTCCTGCTCTAACACCATGACCGTTCATTACTGAGTGTGGAGTCTGGAGGAACGATTGATGTTGTTTTAAACTGAAGATCTTATGGTGGTCTACCATCATGATGGCTGGTATCAGTACTGGCCTACGTTGCATACACATGCCTCCCGCCCCCATCGAACTCTGTCATTGTTTGACGGTGCTCATAATATCAGTCATTGGTTTGTCTGGTTCAAACACGATTATTTACTGTCCGCTGTTATGTCGCTGGAATATCGCTTTGAGCGACGTTAAACAATAAACAACCTCAACGACTATTTGGGACAATTATCAGTGACTGGTTTCCATTGCAATCTGGATATCGAGGTCTCTAAATTGTTATGACGTTCTTGGCTATTCCTATATAAGCTGAGTGACATATAACAATTCTGAAAATGCCCTGCGTGTCAGGGCACCATAGAGGAAGTGAGTGCAAATCTGTTTAAGATTGTAATATCGGGAAATCGAGACCCATTGAAACGTGTTGATGTCATGATATCATATTATCTGTTTCCATTTCATCCGCCCTTTCATCACTTCTGGAAGCATTAGTGTTAAGATATTCATTACCATTTCTCACGATACTTGACTAATAAACCCACAAAAAGTATTAAACAGCCACGTAGGGATCTAGACAATTCTTGCCTGCTTCCATAATCAAATAAATATCAAAGTCAATCACTGGTCCAACTATGTGGCCCACGTCATGAATACTAACCAGTCCACGTCAACTTTGTTTAGTTAAACCGACGCGAAGGCGAATAAAAAACGTCAATTTCACACGGAAATTACCTGTTTGAAATCTCGTTACATTTCGACAGCTGGGAACCTTTTCTTCTTTATCTAAACGATATTGTAAACTGCGATTGATCGTAAGCTTCATTTGTCATCTCTCTAGGCTCATTTGCAGCTAGTCGATTTATAACTTAGCGCCCGTCTCCTATAACCATATTTCTCTGAACGTACCAAGTGGAGAGGTGCATTGATGTGGCTTTTTCCTGTGCCTACACAAACGAAGGGGCTGTTGTGATCGGGTAAATCTTTTACTCAGATTGTAAAAATAATTTCGATCACATCGCCAATTCTACGTCACGTGTGGAACTCATTAATTGTGGAAGAAAGATCTTGACAGATGTTTTATTTTGGTAACACCGTTTCTCGTTTAATGGCAATGTCTTTCTCGTTAATACAACAACTTGCATGCGCACGTTTCAAGTTTACATAATTAATTTCGAAGACAAGTTTAATGAACTCATTCGCGGAGGCCCTTAGGCAATACGCCGAAATTTCGAACAGCTTTGATACATGGTGCTAGTCTTGACTGCGCAAAAGTACATTCGTTATCTCTTTTTATAAACATGACAGAATTCAATAGTCAGTTTCGAATAGTCAGGTAACGCTAATACGGTATTCTATTTCGTACATGAAATCCTTTATTAATTTTAATCTTGGTACCATCGATTCCTGACTTCCAAATTGTTACACTCCGTGACCGGGATGTAAAACTGCTATAACAATCCTAGAGGTATCCGTTGCGGTGAAATTAATGAGATAATGTTGTTATCTTATCTGTAAACAACTCATTTTAAAGGAAACTAAGCACTGCACAGAGGAATCTTTCAGTTTACACAAAGTTTCATCAAAACAATTCTTACGAAGGACTTGTTTGTTTGCGTGGAACCTGCTTTTTCTAATATGATCAGATGAAGCGACTTTTGCTGACAACGGTATCAGATATACGCTTAACTGGTGAAACAAGTAAGAGTGAGTGAGTGAGTGAGTTGGGTTTAACGCCACTTTCAACAGTATTCCAGTTATATCGCAGCGTGTCAGCTTAATGTGGGAGGAAAGCCCGAAGTGATGCATGTCTCAGACGTTTACCACTTCGGTGAAACCAACGAGCACGGGTATGGTGCTGACAAACCTAGAAACATAATCGGGGCAACCGGGATTCGAACCCACAATCATAGGTTTCTGGCGCGCCCAAGGATCGCAACTCTGCACAGCGAATCGCGGCGCCTTAGACGACTGGGCCTCCCGTGCCCCCCGAAACTAGCCAGAGATAGCATTTTACCAAACATGAAGCAGAGAGGTACGAAGATATCAGAAACTCTGCACGGTTTAACAAAACCGTCTTTGTAGTCTTCAGGCTGAAATAAGTAACTGAATGTGGACTCATTTGCATTGCAGATGAATCCATAAAAGTAACGATTTTCTTAGAACTCTCTGATGTGCTTTGAGTGCCCTAGACACGGAAAAAGTTATCAAACTTTGTATCATTTCAATCATGACAAGGCCAGGCTGCCTTTCATGCTTTCAAGAATGGATCACCGAGCAAATACGAGATAATTGGTGCAAACTTTCAAACCCAAGGTTATGTTAACATTATTCTCAGGGCATACACAGGGTCTTCGGAGGTATTATTGAGATTGTGGGCGTCGCTTAACTCTGGGGGAAATAACACCAAGAAGTGGGAATCTACTACATGAATGATGTGATATAACGCCATGTTTTTCGGATGCAAGTTATGCTGGGATAACAAGAGTAGAAAAATACAAATCCCTATGAGGAATGGATGTACATGACCATTTTCCGTAAGCAAATAGCACGACGTGTGGTACTCACACTGCATATTATCAATCCTTATAAAAATACTCTCTCCCAGAAGAATTGTTGAAACATTGTAATTTTAACTCCATGAGGATATTTCAAATTTGATACGCATTTATCCGCCCAAATTGGCTGAAACAGAACCACACACTGTAACGGTTTAGTTTAGCATTCAAATATATATGAAACCTCTATATGTATATGTGTATTATTTAAGACTAAAATACGAGTGGGCGTTGTTCATCGTACAAAAAACACTGAATGGATAATAAACCATGAGGGGTACAGCCCTGAGTGGTGTGTTATTGTACGGTAAACAACTCCAACCCGTCCATTATTTCTGATATGAGATATCAACATTTTGTACAGACCGTTAAGGAGTTTTAAAAGTATTTACCTGCATTTTAATAATGATAACTCCCTGAATAGAATCCTACCTCGACAATGTCGGACAAGTTCGTTTTAATAGCAGATGATTTAAACGTTGATATTTCCCGCATATTCTCACAATCCACACGTCGTTAATCTGTATCTTTTCTCCCAATAACTATTGTCATATATCTTCCACTTTTTGGATGTGATCGTTCGGCCACTGTGTTTATCTGCGTTACACAACTAAATCTAAGGGAAACAACTCACAAGACACATACGTCTCAAACACAACGTCGTCCAATATACGACGTCATCAAATTGCGAATCTCCAGAATGTTCGAACGGAAATGACGTCATGACAGGAAAATGTTTTACAGTGCAATAAACCACACATCGTTCTTCATTGTTCTTTGCGACTGTTCCAGTAGCTATCTTATACCTATCAATACAAAATACATATATCATAACTGTACTCACGGCCAACAACACAGTTAGTCGAAGCCATTTACCAAAACTACATAATTTTACACAAGCAGTAAAATTTGGTTTCTCCTAACGCTGATATGGCTGTATTGACTGCAAACGGATGAACCAACTAGACAGCAAGGTTTGTGAAGGTCTGGAAACAAGCTAATGAGCGATTTCTTGTATCATGAGTTGCAAGTTTTCCTGTTTGTGTAAAAAGCTTACATGGCCCTGTGTATTGTGTGTGCCAACATATATTTTCAGTGGTTAGATCAACAGGTCTATACAAAACTGCAAATCACTCAATTTCACGACTTAAATGTGGTTTATTTCCGATTTCTCTAGTGACAATGTACTTCCAGACTCGCGGTTGTGTTTATGTATGACGTTGGAGTGGATAACTGCTGGTCTTTTGTGCCTTTACAAATTACTTCAAGAATTAAGTCTGAGATATGTAATCCTAAGAACCATCTTGAGTGCAACGTATTTTCCTTAAGCATTGTTACCATTGCAACACTGTGCTATGTTAACAGCATCAACGTTCTTGCATGGACATCGTCTGTGCCTAATGGGGTTGCACTAGTTATTAACCAGAATAAACTGGAGACTAACACAATATACCGAATCTAGTCTGTTCAGAACAGACAATTACTGAGATCCGTTTTTTTTTACAGTGCACAGTGTCCCTCAGTTTTTCTGTAGTCACATTCGTATCTCTTCGCTGTCAAAGAAATCTTAATAAAGGGCATGACAGTTCTCCCTTCTGGTCTTATGTGAGTGAATGTGGGTTAACGCTGCTTCGGACATAAAAAGGCATACGAAGGAGTTCAATTTCTTATAAAGGGCTGTTGTGTATCCTTGTTAAAGCTTGGTGTAAGAGGGGGTGGGGTAGCCTAGTTGTTGTAGCGTTCGCTCTTCAAGGCCCGTGTTCAATTTCCCACAGGGGAACAATGTGTGAAGCCCCTTCTTGTACCCCCCTCCCCCCACACACCTATGACATGACATTGTTAAAAGCTGCGTAAAACCCAACTCACACTCTCATTTGGCTAATGCCATATGTCACTAAGAACAGATACTGAGAGATGACTATCCAAATTTCTGGTGTCGAATCGTTTGCTCGAAGATTGATATGGCGTTTTAATTCACAAGGAGGAGGTAACTACGGTTACTGAAACTTATCGTCGAAAATCATCACTGTATGATCATATCTGTTATGATCGTAACCAACAGTATATAAAATACTGGTCCATGGTCACCTTCATCAATAACAACTTTTTGCCTTCCAATACTAATTTTACTGAAATGTTAAATCCATGCAAAAACAAGACAATCTCCATTTCCACACACAACCTTTTTATGTCATTCAGCCGCTAGATTTTCTATTTGTTTGATGCGTATGCTGTGCATAATGTGGCTTAAATAGTTACATTTTGAAAGATGACAAACCCTTGACTAGTCTCTTAGTATTTTATGTACTGTTGGTTGATTAAGTCTCTAATTTGTCTCATATTCTCCCTAACAGGGTTGAAACAATGTAATTGATAAAGGCAAAATGATATCAGTTCGATTTGTTGTCATTTCTGCAGTTAAATGTTGACACACAGACAGTAATAACATTGTTTGTTTGGTCAAGCGTTTTGACATATGATAACATATTTGTTTAATTATGTCAAAATTCTTTGTAACAAGTATACACAACATAGTGTTTAGATTGAATACTCCCACAGAAGAATCAATTATTATGTTTCTTTGATAAGGTATTCACCGAGTGACGTCAATGCAATCCTACTTCAAATCCTAGCCACCATGTTTCGTATTTTTTTCGTTTTTCAAACATTCTCTTCAAAATACTGGATTTAACTGCATCATTGTTATTGAAATACTTTACACATTCGTGTGCCAAAACGTGTTTAACATTTGATAAAATGCTTTTTCATACCTAGGAGGGATTTATTGCATAAAGTCTAGTCGTGTGGTGTACGTCGATAGGTTGATCTTGAAATTGTGCTGCGTCAAAATATGCGTCAATTTATTAAGGTATTCATGTGCTCTTTCACATAATGGATCCATAGAATGTGATCGATCATCACTTAATGAATTTCAGTTAATGTTGTTATCTGCACCACTTCTCGATGCTAGAGTTATTATGCATGATACAGATACAGAGAGTACAGTTAAGTATTCTGTGAACTCCCATCCTCTCTCGGATTTATTATAAGATGTGGATATACGTGTACACGTTTATCAAGCTTATATTCCTTTACTTGATAAGGAAATTTAGGCTTGCATTAATGTGTTCATAACCAGCTGTTTGGATAATGTCAGCTTTATTATAACATTAATAAAGCTTGATAAAGTCACAGAATGACATACAGTTGTAAGGATAGTAAATCTGTATCAGAATTTCAACAGCACAAATATTCAGCTCCATAAACATTTAAGTCTTTGAAAGGCATTTAGAAGTGATACACATAAGGAAGAGAATTTGTGGATGTCAACTACTTTATTATGAGGAACACTAATTATGTTCCTCAAAATAAAGAATTTCACATCCATAAATTCTCTTCCTCAAACATTTAGTCATGGAGTACATACGCGTGCGCATTGAAAATTGCTTCTGACAATACACGATATCTTTAAACGTATAATAAATATATAAACATATCCATAAGCATTAATACAATCATCAATGTATGTGTATGCATCCGAGAAAATTAGGCATATATTCAACCGATATTTTGTCAGTAAGAATCACAGGGTAAAATATCAAATGATACTCACCTGTATAAATACAGTCGAAAAGGGTAAGGAGAAGCAATGTAATCCATGGGCATCCCCCATTCATCGTTCTGGAGGCATATGTAGAAGCAAAGCCAGAGAAAAACGCTATAAGCAATGACCAGTTGCCCCAAATCCACAATCTGTTGAAATATTGTTTCAATTCACAGCATTCTTTTCGTAATTCCCACTGGACAGAGAAACGTAATATTCGACTTCAACAACAAGGGCAGCGGGCAGATTTGTGACGTCGATCTTTAGAAAGTTTGTAATTAGGCCTCATGCTGCCACCTGTGGCCGTAGTGTGCTGCGTTATTAAGCTAGCACTCGAAACAGGTGTCATCATGGTTCCATCTTCAAATTCTCCCGTTTCACTGTTCCCAGAAGGCTTTTCGGATGACAAGCGGAAATCGTCTGCTTGTAATCGCACAATGACAACCTCATGGTTCCGTCCGCGCGCAACTCAGTAGTTGGTGCTACGTCACGTGGTCTTATTGAGCCAATGAGCCATGAAAGTAGTCACTAATCGTTCACGACAACTGAACACTCAGTAACTAGGCAGTACTCAGCAGCGCGAGCTTGGCTCTTGGCTACCAGGAGCAAAACAAGGTATGGAAATGTCCCGAGTTCTCGTATCGGTTCCACTCTCCTTTTGTGACGCTATCCAATTCCGCTGCTACACGGAACATTCATTCACGCCATACGCCCAGCCAATAACTCTGTGTCCGGCACAGAATTGTCCCAATAACTTTCCTGATCAATGTCGACCCGCTTCATCTGGCATAGTGGAATCCCCTTTCGCACAACGGCATGGGTCCTTCAATCTGTTCCTTACCGCCTGTATGTCATTCTAATGGATGACTGGATGATACGTTTATTTACTATTGGAACCCAGTTTGTTTTCTGCCTTGACAAAGGTGATTTGTGCAGGTGAACGATATAGGCAGACATAAGGAGAGACAAATCGATAAATATGCCGGCTTCATCAGCGCCCCTTCTGGAGGACTTTTAACATGCTATAAAACAGAACTCGCACTATTGTTGACGGTATCCGCCATAATTACTGAATTTGCTGGAAACAGTAAATTGGATTTTAGCCTCAGATCTTTCACATAATCCTGCTGGTGTAATTGAATTGTGTACTATTCTGCGTGACATCGCAGATATGATTGCCTCTCTCCTTCAGTGTGTGTCTTAATAGGGCTTTGAATTATAGCTTATTTTTCGAATTATACAGATGTTTGATTCAAATATAAAGTATGCTTAAAACGTAGCTGTCAACGTTTTTATGAAATGCACTTGTGGAGGCTGTAAATTGTGTTTTTACGTTAATGGTATTGGGAAAATGTTGTTTTTACATTTCAACGTCTTCACTGTTCATCGCGGATGTAATCACTTTAGAAAGGTTTTCGTTGTGGGTCAAAGCAGGTTTCATGTCAAGTCGAGCATGTCGTCAAACGTGATTTTTTAAATCAGATTAATGTTTATTTACTGCCCGTTACATTTGAGAGGATTGTCTTTTCGAAATAACCGGATTCAGCAGAACAAAAGTCTTCTGTGGAATGAACCTGGTGAACTCGAACTATCTTTTAAGAAGATTTGACGTTTTTGTCCTGGCAGATGATGCAAATGTTAAGCTATACCACTTGGTGAAACCCACAAGCACGGGTATACTGCTGTACGGGTATAGTGCTAATATAACGATGATTATAATCACTTTGAATCGTGGATACGAAGCACTTTTAAGATCTAGCTTCAGGATGATGATTAGAGACCTTCATAATTTCAGAGGAGGCACGGTTAGTCCGGTCGTTTAAGGCGCCGCAATTCCCTGTGCAGAGTTGCGTCAGCCAAAAAGGGGCTAACGGGATCGGGTAATCAGGCTCGTTGACTTGTTTTATGCATGTCATTGTATCCCAATTGTGGATATCGATGCTCATGATGTCAATCACTGGATTGTCTGCTCCGGGCTCGATTATATATTAGCTTGAATATTGCTGAATACGACGTTAAGAAACAAACAAACGAATTATTTCGACAGGAGCAGGGGGAGCAAATGACGCGGTGGACACTTATAGTAGCAGCAATTTCGAATGCCCCGATGCTTAATTAAAATGAAAAGAATACAATCCAGGAAGTAGCTGAGATTTATAACGTCAAACCGAGATTGCAAGAGGACTACATTATGGGCAAAGTCCAGATCAGGAGGAGGTGCTTGACATTTTCCTGTTTACTCGCTGTCCTGTTTGATTTGTTTCAAGTTTGCTCTGAGAACGTTAACGTCGCAGAATGGATCGAATGGCCGCTCACAATTGTCAAAAGACACGTGAGGGATAGCGATACACCGGCGAAGGGCACTGACGAAGTGTCATGGTAAATCACCAAAGGTGACTGAGTACAGAGAATAACCAGCCAAATGTTTGGTATGATTGTATAACAGTATACTCCTCTGTTCGTCTGAGCAGTTTGTAAATGAGTGAGTGAGCTGGGTTTAACGCCGCTTTTAACAGTATTCCGGTTATATCACCACGTGTCAGCTTAATGTGGGAGGAAAGCCCGAAGTGATGCAGGTCTCAGACGTTTACCACTTCGTTGAAACCCACGAGCACGGGTAAGGTGCTGACAAACTTAGAAACATAATCGGGGCGAACCGGAATTCGAACCCATAATCATAGGTTTCTGGCGTGGGAGGGAACTTATATATGAAAATTGATCTTTTTTCTGTCTTGGTTGCGTGTAATTGTATACGTGAGATAAATAGCAGAAGTTTGACAATTATGACATGACACTGACGGTGGTGATGGTGACACAATTGGTGTAATTTTGTCAACTCATATTTTGTAAACACATAATTTTTCTATCCTACTTGGCTACTTCCTCGGCACGTGTCACACTTGAATTTTGTTTTTTAAATACTCTCACAAGAACACCCACACGCACAGACAAACCCTGAACCAGACAAACCAGTGTTTGATTTTTTTGGATAATATTTGTACCTATGTTTTGTGGAGAATATATAGATTTTTGTCATGTACGAGTTACGTGTTGGTATGTATTCTATAAACAAACACACAATGTATGTAAAAGCGACAACGCCATTTCCATAATCATAAAAAAACCTGGTCCATTGCACGGTTCCTACTATGTCATCAGCATGTGTTTATATGATCAAATAGCGATGACACTAGGCGTTCTCGAAAAGGCGAGTGAAGCCTGTCCCACCTGTGGCATCCGTCGCTAACATATATGCAAAGTCAAGTCAACTGTTCACCTGAAATAACACAGGAACAAAGGTTACAAGTCAAATGGGGAATCGGGATTATATATCCGTTTGAATATATAAATATGTTGAACGTTTTATGGAATATGAACATGTTGAACGTTTTATGGAAATACGAGCAGCTACACAAATTACAAATAAGACACAATCCCCATAAAGTTTGCATCGTAATGATAAGACCCTGGCACATTTTCAATGGAGACCACTACAACCCTGTTTGGTGCATCTGTATAATTTACTGTCTTTGGTTCCATTGAGTGTGAATGAGTGAGTTTGGTTTAAAGCCGCTTTAAACAGTATTCCAGTTATATCGCGGTGTGTCAGCTTAATGTGGGAGGAATGCCCCAAGGGATGCAGGTGTCAGACGTTTACCACTTCGGTGAAACCCACGAGCACGGGTATGGCGCTGACAAACCTAGAAACATAATCGGGACGAACCGGGATTCGAACCCACAATCATAAGTTTCTGGCGCTGCCAAGGGACGCATCTCTGCACAGCGAATCGCGGCGCCTTAGACGACTGGGCCACCCGTGCCCCCTGGTTCCATTGAAAATGTGGCAGGTTTTAATCATTCCAAAACACACTTTATGGGGATGGTGTTTAGTTTGTAACTTGCGTGGCTATTTCTAATTACTGTGTGTACCTATTCCATAGGTTGGTTGCTCTCTGTCGGTTTTTTTCTGTGGGACTGTCATAGACGGCAATGGAAACCAGAGAATAGAAAATCGGCAGAAATGTTTACGAAATAGCAAGTAGTATTTCAACAAGTGAGTGAGTGAGGTTTTACGTCGCTTTTAGCAATATTCCAGCAATATCACGGCGGGGGACACCAGAAATGGGCTTCACACATTGTACCCATGTCGGGTATTTCAACAAGGCGTACCCACCAGCGATGAATGTTTCGACGATAACAACATGGATCGTAACTCACTGGTTTGTCAGTGTCAGACTCGTCTATCTCCGGAACGCAGTGCATACCTGTAGATGTTTTGCTGACCGAGGCATTAATCACTAACCTAAGGAGTTATTATGTCACGCCAGCACGAGTAGAACGTGTAGTTCAACAGTTTCCAGTAAAAGACAATTTTCCTTTATAAATGGTTCAGGCATCAAACATACAGAACAACAATGTCAGGGATCATGAACATATTTTTGGTTTTTCTTATGTAGTTTAAGATTGAGCACACAATTTCAACAAAAAAATATCCACAAAATGATTTGGGGTTCCTAAGTTTTTGGTTCTGTGTGTGTGTGTGTGTGCGTGCGTGCGTGCGTGCGTGCGTGCGTGCGTGCCTGTGTGTGTGTGTGTGAATCCCGTTGAAAATATATAACTGAACGTGCTACTTAACCACTTTGAGTGAGTGCGTGAGTGAGTGATAGCCTTCCTGAGTTTGGTTTAACACTGCTTTGAACAGTAGTTCATGCAGGTCTCAGATTTACCCCTTTGATGAAACCAAGACCATGGATATCTGCTGCCGACAAACCGAGACACATAACCGGCAAATCATGGATTCGAACCCAAGAGCATAGATTTCAGGCGCGCCTAGGGAACGCAACTCTGCTCAGCGAGTTGCGGCGTTTTTAACAACAACCAGGCTCCTCGCGCCCCCGTATGCCAGTAGTGACTTTCGTGACATATTAGAAATGACGCATATATGATTAGATCAATAGATCTCGTTATCCGATTTTACACTCTTTCACTTTTCCTGGTTATTACATAGAGTAGACTCTGTGTTTCCAACTTCCTGATGTTGTGGCCCTCCGCTTCAATGAAACCAAACTGACGTGACAGTACCTCGGGACGTTGTTTGCAACGACGTGCACGCGTGAAGGAAGTCCATCGGGTCCTTTTCGCTGCTGAATTTTCACGAAAATTATTCGTAAAAAGTTACGTTTGTCTGTATCAGGAGCTGGAATCTCTAGTTAATAAACACAAAGCTCTGATATGGTTAAATATCCACAGAACTACATCTTCAAAGTGAATTTCCAAAATATACTTTATATATCATTTATGACAACTTATCTCGCAGAGAAATCTAAACTCCCCTATAAATGCCTCCTGTTTTATATTACGTTTTCACCGATCGAAGAGTGATTTTAACTGGTCGTCTTTTATTTGTTCTGCGTTTTCAAGTTATAATGTAATTCCTTTGTGACTTCCTGGTGCTAGAAAGTTTAATAAATATTCCCTGTGTAAATTAACATTCACATCAAAACCCTTCCTTATTTTTTTCATGAATTGAAAGCGACGAACATATAATTTAGATTTATCGACTAGCCATTGCAACATTGACCCACGAGTAATAGAAAACAATCATTATCCAAGAATATACAAACTTAACAACCAGATTCATAAAAAATGCATTTCGCCGAGTTTGTTTATGTTCTTACGCAATAAAACTGTCCGCCAATGTTATTTTACAAACATACAATGTGTAATTCTATACTATCAGTTCTATTCAGGCAAAGCTTTGATGCACTTGAAGGGCAACAGTTTACAGTATTGACATGCGCCTACTATACTGATGAACAAAAATAAGGGAACACAGAATGATTTAATAAGTTTACAGCTTTGTTATTCAAAATAAACACCACATAAATATGAGCGGCAAACGCTTTCAATTTTCAGAAGCAATCTCTGCAAAAAACAGTCGATAGTACGATTCCGATCAACTATGTCAATAACACATGTTTATGGAGAAACATCAAATAGTGATGACACCAGGTGTTCATGAAAAGGTGAGCGTATCCTGCCCTACTGGTGGCATCATTAATAAAACACATACGAAGGCAAGTCAATTATTTACCCGATAAAAGACACGGGGACATAAGGTGCAAGTCAAAATGAGGAACTGCATCAGACGTCAGTCTTGACACTTATGAGTCAAACGTACGTTTTATATTCGATAATAAATTATTAAGATATTCAACATTAAAACCGAACAGTTGAATCAAAGTTATTCGTCACTTAGTGCATCGAATGTATTCATTTAAAGAAGTCAATGGGCTTAATATGTATCCAACCAACCACAATGAAGAGTAAGCTGACCCTTTAACGTTATTCACAATACCAAAGTCAGGAAATATTTTCGAATATTTGCCGAAACAGGTTTCTATAGGGCGTAAAAGCTAAAATAGTAATGAAACTTATATGGTCGGATCACTAAAAATCAGTGATGCAGCCGGATGATCGCGACAAGGGTATGCATGTCCTGCTCTGACGGTAGCACTCGCCACTCACACAATCTTCACAATTCCTGATGAGAAAACGCTATGTAAAGGTCATAGCATGTTCTACAGTCTCTGGCGCAGGTAACTGTAAGCATGTACTCAACACGTTATCGACAAACATACTGCTGCGGAGGATTGCAATGGGCACATCACCCGCCCTATTTTGAGTTTAAAAATGATTTTGTTTGCTTGTACTTTTTGATATAAAAAAACGGCACATTGAATCTATTTCGAGAATGTCTGCCTATGTGTTCCCAACGAATGTTAACTTGTCTGTGTCCGAACCGAAATACAGCGCAGACAAGTGTCAGGACACAAATAAATTCCAAGAACATTGTTCAAGACTTCCAAGCAACGCTGGACTTCAGCTTGGAGCGCCCGGACTCGATAAGCCAATACAGACAGCATTGTTTAAGACAAGGCGTGTAATTTGGTGATGAAGTTAAAGGCACTGGCTATTCTTTAACTAGCTACTGACTTCGCGATGAGCATTCATCACCAATCGAGTGGGATTCAATGAAAAGCCATTCTTAAACGAGAAGGGACTAATTCATTTTGTGCTCGTTCCGTCTCGAAATTAATTCTTCTAAATTAACTTCAAAGAAATCCAGGCCCCGAGGAAACCGACGAGGATCTCCCCTCAGGACTCCTGTGCAATTGAGCTGCAGGCGAACACTTCCTGGTATCGTCGTGACTATTTGGCTTTTATTACCATATGTAAGGACCACAGTCGTCCTCCTAGTTATTACTCAGTGGTAGTAGATTATACTTTGGCTATTCACTGACTTCTTTACTACTAAAGGGCGTGATTAAGGACCCTGCTGTCCAAACATCGATGATGTCAAGAGCTTTCTCATTCATGTAAAATGCACCTCTCTCATAAATCCGCATCGTTTAGATTGGCTGCATCTAAAAACAGGGTGTTACGACCAAAGGACACGATCTCAGCTCATTTTACGGCCAATCTCGCCCAATCAACATTCATATTGGACAACATTTGTACAGGGTGCTGTGCTGTTACAAAAACACGCAATAATCAATTGAATTATTCGAATTCGCCCTCACAATTTCAGAGCGATAATCCACTTTCCGCCTCCAGCATCCTCAAAGGCGCCCATTCTCGGATTTCGTCATATCAAGTCTTTAAACTCTGAGAAACTGCCGAAACAGCGTTTGAATCCGTCAACATATTAACCTGGTTTCGTTTAGCTCTATTTTGTCATGGCTCAGTTCACTGCCGCAGACGCGAAAGAAATGAATGTATTTTGAATAGCAGTTGCAATAGAATCGTTAATCGGTGTGCACTTGTTACCAAGGGGAGCATTTCAATATTGATGCTGTTCAACTGAAAATGAGAAACATTATTAAATGTCAATATCATGCGATTTTTTTACCCAAATCTTCATCACAGACACATTTACGCGCTTTAACTAAATTTAAGGAAAACTGCCACGTCGAAAGCAATTGAACGCATTTTACGCATTTTAAACATACATATACTCCATACTTGGTGCATGGGTATCACTGCTGGGGAGGAGTATTTATACCACGCCTGAGTAACGCATAGAACATTACGTGGATAAAAAAAATACATTTACCATTCCTTATCTCAAAATCATATGAGCACGTCTGACAAATTTCAAAGTGAAAATCAATAGACAATTAAGTGGGAAATGATTTCAGACTGCTATTATCATTAATTATTGATTGGTATTATCATTTATTATTGATTGCAACTGGGAGTAGTCAATGTGAAATTGACAATTTTTGTTTCCTTTTGAGAATAATTTTTACGTTACAATACACTCGTACCACTCAATGCAGGGTCAGATACGAACTTATTAAGTGCATTAATTGCATGCAATATCAGTTTCTTTTATCGAATTTACGTACCTCGTTTTCCCCATTAATAATCTATTTGGATGTAACAGTTCTCCATAGAATTTTATAAACTTCTCACGCTCTCATTTCCCTATTAAACGTTCAAGGATAACTGGATATAAGTATGAGAAACAGTCGGAAACACTGATATAAAAGAATGTGTGAATATCGATGTGAATTATATAGATTCGTAGAGCCAATATTTATGGTATGTCCCAGTGGTAACTGAAAAGATTAATAATGTTGATATAAAAGTGAGAGATTCACAGAGAAAGCCTAATGCAGTACACATCAGGACATCATCATGAGGACGAAATAAGACATATATCAGTAAATGTGTGAAACTATTTTAATCACTTATTATATTCATATCTGATTTGAAACAGATCCGTGAAGATCTGGGCTAGAATTTGTTTTCTGAAACCCATGCTTGTTGTATTAGTAACGGGATCGGGTGGACAGGCTCCCCGGCTTGGTTGATGCATGTCATTGTATCCCAAATGCAAGAATCACCGCTGATAATGTCAATCACTGGATTGTCTGGCCCAGGATCGGTTATTCACATATTTGAAATATTGCGAAGAGCGGCGTTAAACAATATACAAGCAAACAAACAAAAATAAAGCCTAACAGAGTGGAAAATATATTAATAACACCAAAGAGTATTTTCTGGCTTAATACGATGTATATCATGTAGCTCTTGGTGTGACACTTTTGTGAAAAAGATCATATTGTTATTACAAGATTGAAATTCAAACATGTGTTGAGTTTGTTTTCAAGTCCTTCCAAAATCACGAATATATCTTTGACATACTGATCTTGCTGTAGCTCGTGTTTCTTTATTGTTCCTAACGTTTCTATTGTTATAGATCCACATGTACTGCTTCTATTGTTATAGATCCACATGTACTGCTTCTATTGTTATAAATCCACATGAACTTCCATTGTTATAGATCCACAAGAACTTCTATTGTTATATATCCACATGTACTGCTTCTATTGTTATAAATCCACATGAACTTCTTCTGTTGTTATAGATCCACATAAACTGCTTCTATTGTTATAGATCCACATAAACTGCTTCTATTGTTATAGATCCACGTGTACTGCTTCTATTGTTATAGATCCACATGTACTGCTTCTATTGTTATAAATCCACATGCACTGCTTCTATTGTTATAAATCCACACGTATTTCTTCTGTTGTTATAGATCCACGTGTGCCTCTATTGTTATAGATCCTCATGTACTGCTTCTATTGTTATAGATCCTCATGTACTGCTTATATTGTTATAAATCCACATGAACTGCTTCTATTGTTATAGATCCACATAAACTGATTCTATTGTTATATTTCCATACGAACTGCTTCTATTGTTATAGATGCACATGTACTGTTTCTATTGTTATAGATCCACATGTACTGCTTCTATTGTTATAGATCCACGTGTGCTTCTATTGTTATAGATCCTCATGTACTGCTTCTATTGTTATAGGTCCTCATGTACTGCTTACATTGTTATAGATCCACATGAACTTCTTATATTGTTATAGATCCACATAAACTGCTTCTATTGTTATAGATCCACATAAAACTGCTTCTATTGTTATAGATCCACATAAACTGCTTCAATTGTTATAGATCCACATAAAACTGCTTCTATTGTTATAGATCAACATGTACTGCTTTTATTGTTAAAAAAACAGATGTACTGCTTCTATTGTAATAAATCCACATGTACTTCTTCTGTTGTTTTAGATCCTAATGTACTGCTTCTATTGTTATAGGTCCACTTGAACTTCTTACATTGTTATAGATCCACATAAACTGCTTATATTGTTATAGATTCTCATAAAACTGCTTCTATTGTTATAGATCCACATAACCTGCTTCTATTGTTATAGATCCACATAAACTGCTTCTATTGTTATTGATCCACATGAACTGCTTCTATTGTTATTGATCCACATAAAACTGCTTCTATTGTTATAGATCCCCAAAACATGCTTCTATTGTTATAGATCCACATAAAACTGCTTCTATTGTTATAGATCCACATGAACTGCTTCTATTGTTATTTGTCCACATGAACTGCTTCTATTGTTATTGATCCACAGATACTGCTTCTATTGTTATAGATCCTCATGTACTGCTTCTATTGTTATAGATCCACATGAACTGCTTCTATTGTTATAGATCCACATGAACTGCTTCTATTGTTATAGATCCACATGTACTGCTTCTATTGTTATAGATCCACAGGCACTGCTTCTAATCTTATTGATCCACATGTACTGCTTCTATTGTTATAGATCCACAGGCACTGCTTCTAATCTTATTGATCCACAGGTGCTGCTTCTATTGTTGAAGATCCATGAGCACTTCTTCTAATGCATGTTAACCGTTTCTTTTGTTATAGATCCACGTGTACTGCTTCATGTGTGATAGTAATTCAAATCGAACATATTTTGATTTTGTAGCCATATGTCTGTTGCTACCGCGTTTATTGTTATACCGCAACGTGTCCTTCTTCAAGAGTTCCTGATACCTCTTAGAATTATGACCCATGCTCCATCGTACAGCTTATATTGCTGTAGTGTTACACGTGTGCAGCTTTGATTGATTAATGTCCATGTGTACTGCTTTTATTTGCTCTAGATCCATGTTTACCGCCTCCACATGTTGTAGATACTTATCCTGTTGCTGTATATAGCTTGCACGTAGGTCCACTTGTACTGCTTCTTTTTCTGCAGCTTCATGTATACAGCTTCCACTTGTTAGGCTGCATGTATACAGGTATACAGCTTCTTTTCTCTGCAGCTTGATATATGCAGCTTCTATTGCTCCACGTACACAGCTTCTATCGCAGCTCCATGGATACAGTTGCTATTGATGTAGCTCCATCTTTGAAACGATTGTTTTGCAGGTCCGTGTAAACAACTTTTGTTTTGGCAGCTCCCTGTACACAGCTTCAGTTGTACCAGCTCCATGAATACAGTTTCTATTGTGGCAGCTCCCTGTATACAGCTTCGATTTTGGCAGTTCCATGTATACAAATGCTTTTGTGGCAGCTCCGCGTATACAGCTGCTTTTGTCGCAGCTCAATGTACACAGCTTCTATTGTGGCAGCTCCATGTATGCATCTTCTATTGTTGTGGCTCCATGATACAGCTACTAATGTGGCAGCTCAATGTATACATCTTCTATTGGAGCAGCACCATGTATACAACTTCTGTTATGGCAGCTTCATTTACACAGCTTCAATTGTGGCAGCTTCAAGTACACAGCTTCAATTGTGGCAGCTTCATGTATACAGCTGATATTGTGGCAGCTACATGTATACAGATGCTATTGTGGCAGCTCCCTGTATACAGCTGATATTGTGGCAGCTACATGTATACAGATGCTATTGTGGCAGCTCCCTGTATACAGCTGATATTGTGGCAGCTCAATGTATACAGATGCTATTGTGGCAGCTCCATGTACCCAGCTTCTTTTGTGGCAGCTTCACGTATACTGTTTCTAATGTAGCAGATCTACGTATACAGCTTCAATATTTGTAGCTTCTGTTGTAACTGCTGACGTTACTAGTGTTCTTCTCCTGCTCCTCTCGAGACTTTCCACTTCCGTAATATTGCAACTTTTTTATTGTTACCAAAACTACTTTTCTTAGGCACTTCATTTGCTACTCCCAACAACTCTGCTGCTACTGCTTTGCCTTCTGTTTCTTCGACAGTAAGTAACGTCCATGTCATTCTATTTGCTCATATATGTACATTGCTACTGTTAATATTACCGCTACAGTGCTTATTGCTGCTACCAGCATTGTCCCTGTTGGTTATGCTGCAGCAGTACCATTCCTCTCATTATCATTACGACCGCTGCAACACCAACAGCGACTCCAAGCACGCTACCACTGATAGAACTGTTGTCACCCCTACTCAACTATGCTAGAAGATTGCAAAAATGTGAATGTCAGGTGTCAGGTGTTTCAATCAGCGTATTGTATTACTTAGTCTAAATTCGCATATCTTGTCAAGCAACCTATTGTACCTAATTGGATACATATGAAGTTATTCTAATACTCAGAACTGACGTCTGTTCCTATTGATTATCTAGTTAGTCCAAATTGGAAGGAAATTGGTGTCCAGCCTTGCAGGTCGAAATGGAGTAACGAGATTGGCCTTTCTTGTCAGAATATAGATGTGAGAAAGTTAACAATTATTCTGTCGTATTAATTGCCCTGTTTCTTTTCATCCCCGTGATTCATGAATTTAGGGATTACACCTATCGTTGTTTTGATATAAATATAATCGACAAAACCCTTTCGATAATCAAAAAGAAAATATGTGGTAAAAGCAGACTCCATTGTCCATTTCCAGAGCATATGTTTATGAATTAATATCAAATAGTGATAATACCAGGTGTTTGTGAAAGGTGAACGTATCCTGCCCCACCGGTGGCACCAGTTACAGACACATTTAAAGACAAAGGCAAGGTTCTCCGGATTATGATCCCATATGTTGACTCATGGTTCAACCAATATGGCAGCGTCTCTGGCCTGATTCATGTCGTGATTTCCTCAGACATTATAACTGAGCTCTTTATGCTTGACCCATCAGCGAAGATATCAAGTCCCAAATCACCCCCTATCCACCACCATGTACTACGCCGTTAACAACTTTACTGCTGGAAAGCGAATATCCAGGTTGTAATCCTTGTCGATTAGCCAGTCATGATCACATGCACAGTATAATCAGTTGTATACTGATAGGCCATATATATGCACCACTACCGTCCATTAGCTAATGGCCCGTACACAATTGGTGAACAGCCTGTATCACAATTTGGTATTAATAAAATGAATTGAATAAACATATGGGAAATGGACTGGCAGAATGATGACACGACTGTTCGATGCACGAAAGGAAGTTCGATTGTGCTGTTCGAATATAGACCAGTTCACTGATCGGGTCAATACCAACATTTATTGTTTGATGTACATTGTGTGTGGCGAGTGTTACCGGCAGGTCAGAAGATGCTGACCTTGTTCGCAAACACCTGGTGTGATTACTGATGTTCAGTGATCCATTCATACAAGTTTCATATAACTGTCACCGCAATTTTGCCTTTTACGTCCAATGGAATCTGCGTTTGCGTTATATATGCCCGTGTTGTGGGTTTTCGAGCCCCTAAGACGTATTTCTGATTACGTGTCTAATAACAACATCAATACACTTAATTTAGTCGTACATTTATTTCTGTTAACACTTGGATGGTCAAATGACCATGTCTTGCTAATTGTATTGTGATAAGGCCTCGCCGAGCGAGACGAGTCGATTAGGCGCCATCTTGTTACCGTCACATGATTTCAAGCCCCTCCATTACAGTCAAGTTAAAAGTAGATACACAACACGATCAGTCACACGATATAAGAGACAGGAAGTTTACAACCAGCTGTCAAAACATCATCGGTGCATACGATTGTTCTAATGCAAAATTATGATCAGATCAAGTTTGCTTAAAATGTGCATTAGTGAAAATTTTTAGGCATGTTTTCATAACTGATTGAATATCTTAACTCGCGTAGCTTCTTCATTCGTAACATATCTCAGCGACATCTCCAGTGCCTGGACTTTGAAGCGACTACCTTGATTATGTTATTGGGCGCGTGGTTACGTGTTGTTTAGGGGCTCGAAAAGAGGTGAGGCTCGACACATGTGGCGTGGGGATATTGCCTACTGGTATAAGTTACACAGTTATTAGATAGATAGAGTTGGTGTACTTGTATTTTAAATAATCACAGCAAAACAGAAATTTATCTCTCAAAGTTCTTACGTTACCATTACCGACAGTCAAATGCAACAGAGAATATTACACAATGTTTGTAAGAAATAGAGGAAGAGCCATCACAATCAAAAGGAATCAACGAACCCTCTGTAAATCTGGAACCGAAAACGAGTATCATATTTTGATTGTTTGTTATTAATATTTAAAACAATTATCAAACTGCATGTAAATCCCTTTGTGAACCATTTAACATCGACAAAGTTATGCCATGCACAACATAAATCACGGTGCATAACAGGCCACACGGTCCAGAAAAGATAGTTTTGATAGAACTAGGGAATGATATTAAACACTGAGCGCAAAGGCAGATTTGCTGTCTGGGTGAGTACACGTGTAGGCCATGTTATATTTTATTTAATTAGTACTAACGTCTACACCGACTATATATGACTGTAGCCACTCAATATGACCTAGCACCAATAGGATAGCCTCCTGGTTAAAGCATTCGCTGGTCAGGAGGGAAGGGCTTTGTTTTGGATTCCAGACTGAGTTGAAGCCCATTTCCGGTTTCCTCCGCCGTGATGTTGCTGGAGTGTTACTGAAACCAGCGTAAATCCATACTCACTCACACATGCACTCATTCATACACTCGGCAACTTACTATGATGGAGGACTGATTGCGGCTTTAAACAACAACCAACACTAAAAAGCAGTGTTTGTGCAGAAAGTGACAGCAAAGTTCAGATAACCCAAAGTTTTAGAAATAGAGATATAAATATTTCTTTTCAGTAATGATCATTAAGAGTTCATGATATTAATTAGATGAGATCGAAATTCAGTAGTCATATATGTATGATTACACATAGACGTTGTTTTAATTTACAATTCAAATATCACAAAGCCTATTCTAATGAAAAACATTTATTTCAGACCATGATTACGCTCAGAGAAAATCTTTCAGACCGTTTCAGACACACGCTCAGAATTCATTGATCATATTAACTTATAAAATCTGTCTTTAGCATTTGTATGCTCGTTCATTTCTTCCTTTGTATGCTTCGTAACCATTCCTCCTCCTTTCCCGTTGCCTCTTCATACTCTTTACAGTCGTACTTTTACATTTAGTTCGTAAGTACTAAAGTACATTCCCACACATGGCCAAACAATGATCTCAAGCGATAACAAACAGTCTATAACAATGTCCTTCCGGGGTTTCAACAACGATGAAGCCGGCAAGCCAATCCCCACAGACTGCTAACAAGGCCAAATAGACGCGTGTGGAAAACAACCTACGCAGCGCCCAGCTTCTTGTTGAACAGGGATGATCATCCAGATCGCGATGGCCATTTAGTTTCCCAGATTATCAAGCTGCTACTGGTAACAAACGGCTTGAGTATGCAGTGGTGGCTGGATACAATCGGTCATTCTGTTCCTCTGGCGGTGCTAAACAGTTGCGCCCTTTAGTTGGACTCGATCAATAGTCTGAAGGCAGCCCACTAGATGGCTCGTCTCTATGACTTGCTTGACCTGGGAGAGTCATCCTTTGTGCCTTCAGACTGGAAACTTGACTCAATGGACTTCTTTCCAAACAGTTGCCGATGTGTTCTCATACTTGATTTGGCGTCATGGCATTGGCTTGTCAGAAGAATTAGCAGCGTAAAATTTGTATCAGATAGGATTACTTCCTTTGACTAAGTGGAATCCGGTCCATGCCTAAATGTGTATGTACGAATAGTCCGACTATTCCAAACATTGCCAAGCCTAATATCCCTACTAATTGTAGGAATATTCCCAGTAAACATATATTTTGCGACATATACCTTTCTGAAAATTCCTCTTAACCTTCGTGCAATATAATTTACGTAGAGGGGAATGTCCGAGTGACTCTCCATTCCTTAAAAATAATGGAGCAGACGCCCCACAGGGTTACGATGATATTCCCCTACTTAAAACTCATCCCTACATTTACACTTTGACAAAATATTCTGTTGTGGAAATTATTTGAAAAATAAACCAGAACTCTTTGTCGACTGTATTTACACTGCGTGAGTCGCCCTTGCATGATGCACGAGGAATGCGTTCTCTGCCGCTGTTGCACGTGCACCAAGCTCCGTCCCGAACTGACATTTGCAATGCATAGTACACGGCGCGTCATAATTTCGTACTTATCAATAGCTTGCACATTGCCAATACATGCTGACACATGTTTTCGGAAATAAATGAAATTATTCACTTGTCAGGAAATGTAAAAAAATAGATCCGTCTATTCCAAGTGGGGGCGGTCGGGTAGCCTAGTTGCGAAAGCGTGCGCTCGTCGCGCCGAAGACCCATGTTCGATTCCCAACATGGGTACAATGTGTGAAGCCCATTTCTGGTGTCCCCGCCGTGATATTGCTGGAATATTGCTAAAAGCGGCGTAAAACCAAACTCATTCACTCACTCACTATTCCAAGTGGTAATTCATTCAAATGTTGATTCAAGATAATGTATAGTTGACAAACAACTCTCCATTCCTGAAAAATAATGGAGCGTTCAAACAATGGAATGACGTCACAGATGTGTTTTAATTTACAGTAGTGCAGAGTTGTAAGTTCCCTAGTGTGTACCCGCGTACAACGCCAGAAGATAATCCGTCTCGAAACAGATTCCATTTAGCGTAAATGGCAAGTAAGTGATAAAACAGGGATGAATGGATCACAAAATATCCGCAGCACCTGTCATTCACACACATTTCCTGAAAGAGTAAGTGCCAGGGAGTAAGGAGGTGTGAAAACGCCAAGTCAAGGTCATGATGCCATAACATCGCGCATCATATTGACACGCGATATGTCATATTTGGTGAATCAGTTTCTCTCAACCTTCCCTTGTGACTGTGTTCTGAGTCAGAGCCAAGCCAAAAGATGCAACTGCATCTTAATAACTGACACGAAATTTCATCTTTTGAACTTTCCTTTATAGATTTGAGAAATGTTTGCATCCGTTTTGCTTCGTCACTTGTTTCTGTGCTAGAGGCCCATGTGTGTAGTGAATACAGCTGAGGCAATGACGGCTGTCGCAAGCAGTGTCTACAGCGAATTGAAATATCAGAGTTTAGACATAATGCCCATCATCCTGAGTGACGTCTCTGTATTTGAATGAAAACTTTATGTGGACATCCTCGATGGATTTGGAAACTATTGGGCCCCTTACCCATGCGGGCGTTCTCTGGTCAATGTGGTGAACCTCTACGACATTGGCCATGTTGGCCATTCCCCCAACGCAATACCGTTCAGACCGGCGTTAAACCCCATTCGGCCATGACTTTTACCATCACTAAAAAGGACTTTAAAGTATTTCTTTCGCAATCATTGTATGTGGGGAGTTTCAAATAATGAATGTTATAAATATACAAATGTGGGTTGTACAAATGTCGCGGTGCGGTTCATAGAATATTATAAGTATCCGTGGCAGTACATTTTGTACAAAAAAGACACAGAAAATTAATTAATGGCGTCACAATGATATCACGCCGAGCCTGAATAACGTTGTGACGTCATCATGGTATTAAGCGTGCGGAACTAAACATTAAATGGTTCGCTTTATATACTTTGCGACTTAATCTTAGTTTACACAGTCGCCGTGCTGAACAGTTTTAATGCGTGTCGTACACAAGAGTGAATAACATTGAGAGGGAGATATACATATTTTTCTGAAAGTTTTCTGATTGTTATGTCAATATATGTTTGACAAATTTGTTTTTAAATATAACTTTGTGTTCATGACTCACATGTATATAGATTAACTTGTTTTTGTCGCTATATGGCTGAAATAATATCGATGCGACTTTAAATTGTAACTAACTCACTCACTCAATGTGGAGTTACATGTGTTACTTAATTGAAATATTCACCCATGACGTTGTTGTTTAAATTAACGTTCAGTGGGTAGAGTGCTCATCGACATTTCTTGAGGCCAGTGTTCGGTGCCCTCTTGTGAGTCAACTGTACTTGACGCTGCTTTCAACAGTATTTCACTTATACCACGGCGGATCATGTGATGTTGGAAATGCAGGCCGGATAGACTTTTACCAGTTACTGAATCCCATAAGCGTGGATATAGCAATGACAGACCTAGACAAATGATCAGGGCGAAACGGGATTCGAACCACTGTTCATAAGTTCCTGGCATTGCTAAGGGACGCAACTCTACGGAATAAATAGCAGACTA
Organism: Haliotis cracherodii; assembly: GCF_022045235.1. NCBI lineage: Eukaryota > Metazoa > Mollusca > Gastropoda > Lepetellida > Haliotidae > Haliotis > Haliotis cracherodii. Next base: position 37,009,137 of record NW_027266265.1, read on the forward strand.
CTGTGCCACCCGTGCCTCACTGTGAATTGTTTGTTTTAACGTTTTAATGATTAACCCGTAGCCAGACATAGAGCACGATATACGTCATGTGCCATAACGTCGAAGCAATGTCGAAATACTTGTAGCGATATATTTGATCCAGCACTTCTCATAAGTATTTATTGTTATGTGGTCATATAGTCCCGGTTTCATTACGTCGCATACTGGCATGCTGGTAGGTTCAGTGAGTTACATTAATCGAATGTACACGCGGGTGTTAAATATTTCAGTTTTGTAATCTTCTGTTTCAGGTAATTTAGTGTAATGCTCGCAAATAATGCATATTGCACGGGTAGCTGTAGGTCAATCAGTATATGACATCGCTTCGGTTGTTTCATTTGAATATTTGCTCTTCAATAAACAACTAAATCAATGACCTTTCGGACAAATGGTGTAGAAAATAAAACTTTGTTGAATGTCCGTAAAGTAGATGAATTATTGGCAAGAGAATTGATGGAATAGTGAGGATGTAATTGTTATTGTCACGTTCAGGGACATCGAAGCATAATGGAGTATTTTTTACCTTAACGTCGTTTTCACAATAATGTGGCAATATCACTGCGGGGATTCCGTTATTTGGAAAATCAAGACAACTGTTTCTTTCCATATGGGGTTTAGTGTATGTCCTGTATCAAAGTGAGTTTTACCCCGCTGGTTGCAATATCCCAGCAACATCACGGCAGGAGGCATCAGAAATGGGCCGCACACGCAATACCCCCCGGACCTTTAGCGTGACGGGCGAACCACCAGACTTCCCCAACGTCGCTCATAACACCTTAGCGATCTATCGCTTTTGTGAAAATCAAATATACAAAAATAACAAAGTTTTTTTGAGGACAGCATGTATTGATGTATATTTATCAATTACTATGTTTACCAAAATTATTTTTTTTCATATTTAGCTTTTTTTGTGACCTTTATCTCAAGAACCAAATGTGAACTACATGTGTGCATCTATGAAGTCAAGTTGGTACAATGTGTTATCGACTGGTACTAACTGGTGACTTTAGGTGACTGATAGGAGCACCATGCCACTATTCTTAATGAATGTATAGTCTATCGGTCATTAATTTCAGTGCTTTAACCGGCTTACCCCTGACCGTTCGGCCTACACTGACATACAACAGGCGACAAATGCAATGAAGGTTGTTACTTGCGTTCTTGCCACAAACTTTACCAACAGTTTGTACCAAAAAAATATAATACGCTGTATAGATCACACAAGTCATCTGATAAAGAATTATGGGTTTGATACATCGGTTATGATAAGAAAACTGATTATGAAACTTTTGAAATTCATCTCACGGGAAATGCAGAAGTTAAATGTATCTCTCAAAGGAGGAGATGCTACAAAAGTCGCGCATATTTAAGAAATCACACGATACTCAAAGGAAATTAACAGACTATTAAACACTGACTGTCAGAACAAATGGAAACAAGCTGTCGTTATCAGCGTCTCACAGGCAAACGTTATGAGTGATAATTAATCGAAATGGTTTTACACTGGTGCTGTTACCGTGCAAAAACATATGTATAGGTCCCAATATATACAAAATTTCATACCTCACGTCACGTTGAGTTATATGGTTTCAAGACGACATGTTCCAGATACAATCTGGAGTTTTATGTTCATTTCATCCTTATGCAAGTTAAGCGTAGACCATCCTTGGAATTGCGTCTTTCGAGGCACCATTCAGCCAGCTGAGGTTCCGTTTATCAATTAGAACAAAAAATGCTATGGTAAGCAAGTTTCAAAAACAGCCAACTGAAGACAAAATGCCAAATTAAATTCTGAAATAGAAAAGTAATTTGTTGTTCACTTCAATACCATTACGATGCTCAAAAGAAGCTGCTTTAATAACATGTTATCTATGTAGAATGTCATTTGGGTGATCAGCTATACCTTGCCAAAGCCACCACATGATACATAATGGTGTCTGTCTCAGTAAAGATTATCTGTAAATCAGACAGAGCAAAGGCGTAATGTTTTGCACGTAGTCTGTATGTATTTTGTTAGTAACGCTTCCATAATTATAAGAAATATCTGCTACACGCAAAGTCATCTGCCGATTCCGACTACATCTAAACATGTGCTCATGAACCACGATCAAATAGTGATGGTAGCAAGGGTTCGCGAAAAGGTGAGCGTTGCCTGCCCCACATATGGCACGTGTCACAAATTAAACACATTTGCAAAGGCAGGTCAAGTCAACAATCAAAACATTCATTTTATCATTCTTCCAGCGAGCAGCTTTTTTTCATGAAATCCTTGCAGCACAAAGCGATCATTTTAACCTGAGTCATTCTCGACATCTGAATCAGTGTGGAGACACCCCCATCTGTCATCCATGGATATCCGTGCCTATAGCTATCGGGTGTGTTATTGACTTGGATGTGGTAACAGGAAGAGGCAATTGACGTGCTATTCATGGCGTCGATCTGTCATCTGGCACCGCATGCACAAGACAAACTTGACAAACATTCACGAAGAGACAAAAACGTCATTATGTGACCATTTCATTCAATAACTGGGGAGTCTAGGGCGCTCAATGTCACGTTCTGGCATGGGACGAAACAACTTTTACAAGCCTATCTGCAGGAGAATTAATGTATCAGACAGTATTGCAGTTCGATAGCATTGCCATCGGTGGTATTCATGATCAGAGCATTGCCATGTGTGAATGACAGGTAGATCAGGACATGCAAACCATGCATGGGTGTGATCACTGATTTCAGTGATCTATTCATACAATTGTCATCACAAGTTTACCTTTTACGCCCTGTGAAAAGTGGTTGGGCATATATTCGAGACTGATTAATCTCTGGCGATGACGTTTCGAAGTTGTTAACAGGTCAGGTCAGTGTCATGGACAGGTCAAGTACAAATATCATTCCAACAATGTAAACCAAATCCGTCGTGGAGGGTTATGATGTTCGAATGTCAGAGATCGCGTTGACGTTAATATAATATTGTCATTATTTGACTTTAAATAACATTTTGTGTTTTATAGGATTTTCACATTTTATTCGGTGTGTGTGTCTCACTAGCAATCTCGAGTAATAACTGTGGTGCCAATACAAATAGTTCCTCAAAACCTCACGTGAGATTTGAGTTTACAGTTATTTCATAAGTAAGTTAAAATGCGTGGTAGATAAAAGCGACAAAACCCGTTTCATATTCAACGGAAGTCGATTGTACGATTCCGACTTTATCATGAGCATGTCTTTATGAATCAGCATCAAATAGTGATGATACCAGGTGTTCTCGAAAAGGTGTGCGTATCCTGCCCCACCGGTGGTATCCGTCACAAACACATGCAAAGGCATGTGAATTGTTCACTTGAAAGGCACGGGAACAAAGGCACAAGTCGAAATAGGGAATAGCATCGGACATCATTTCTGTCACTGACGCGTCCGGTTTGGAAATTTTCCCCCGAAACATTTCACCTACAAGCCTTCAAAATGTTCGATCAACGCGTTCAAAGTTTTGATTATATCTGTGTGTTAATAAGATGCTGAAGTAAATTCGTTGATCACAGCATTATACTGTTGCTGGCCATGCCAGACTAGTCGCTGATCGTGAAGTGAAAGTTTATTGCGTGCATTCCTTCATTTTGTTATTGGATTGGTTTTAGAGGAAAAAATAATTTCAGGAATATAATCATTATGATCATGAACTTCAAGAAAAATCAAAGAATTCATTATTATTTTAGTCAGTGATCAGGATTTAGTGATCTAAATGGTCGTGAATATGATCGATTGATCCATCATACCGCTGAAGTTAAGGGTGGTTATCACTGTGAAAGTAGTCTCCTTTGATATGTCAGTGCACAAATTATTATTATAAATGATCGAACTGTTAATTCTATGTCAGGGGTGACGATGTTAATTGTGTAGTTTTTGGCAATGCAAAGGATCGGTATAGTTCAATGTGAAAGTAATTGGTCCTGTTCCTTTTTAACCCTCATGTGGCGTTTACGTAAGCCATAAATACTTCAAGTTACAAAATTGTTGGAAATGGTCGATCTTATTAAGTACATTGGATGATTTTATGTCGTCCTCCTGGTTGAAATCATATGTCTCGCAACTCTCTCTGATACATATTGGCAATTTTGGAAAGCGGATATTTCAAATTCTGGTAAATGCTCCTCATACCGTATTTCTAAAATCACCAATAAATTTGAAACATATTTAATAACATTCCTCCCCGTTTTAAATTGCTATTCTTTAGGACATTTTGTCACCGCCTGCAAATAGAAACCGGAAGACGGAATAAAATTCCTTTGACTGAACATTTATGCTCACCTATGTCGTTCTTACGCTTATTGAAGTGGCCGGCTTATCCTCCAATCAAACGCCTGTGTTTCTCCATGTATGTAAAAACACAACATAAAGTTAGAAAACCCTAGTGCACAACTGCACTTCATGAGCCACGTGGTCCCCAATATGGTGGCCTACCTCTGGTTGCTGGTAATATATAGCCAACTTTTATATTGTATTGTTATGTAAAGTTATATAAGTTTTATGGTCATTTACTAGTTTTGAACCTATATCCGTGATAATGATCTAGTTCTTTTACTATCCTTTGTCGACAGGTTTTTATTCTACATTTATGTATTGTATAATTTGATATATGGCTGAAATATTGCCGATATGACTTTAAATATTAACTCACTTACTCATGAGACAGGAAAATGCGGGGCGAAGGAGACAGATGGTTATATATTTGCATTAGGTAATGGACCTTATGAAACCTGTTTTTGACGGAGGAGCAATTACCTTCTCACTCTTCTTTGGCTTCTAAACCATTACACGACAATGTTAAAGGAATGCATTTTCTAAGCAGTATGATCAATCCACACCAAGACATACGACAAATACCTCTTAAAAGCATATACCATAAATATTCATCAAACGGAAATCGTTCCATACAGACGCTTGGCTTTTTCCTTCTTGTAAAGTGCAGGACATTCCTCAAAGGGAAAATAATTACATCTTTCCAAATGTTTTCATTATATACGTACAGAAGCAAGACTTCGTGTATGTGTGTGACAAAGGGGCCTTTAATTTGACCACTGGAGTGGTGTTTTACTTGGAATTGTGTTATTATCACAGTCATGTACTTGCAAGAAGACACCAACCTTTCATTGTTTACGAAACGAGACACTGTAATTATGTATATGTATGACAAAGGTAACCTTTTCTTCTGTCATGGGTATGGCTTTCATACAGAAATATATAGTTAACAATACGAAAGGTGAAATACATCCTTTATCTTTATGCCTCATATTTGATCCTTATGATGTGTGACATAAGCATGTTGACGTATTAGAATATCAGAGGTGAAACTAACTCAAATTACCACAAGCATTATGAGCATATGTTTAAACATGGTTTTCGAAATAATGTTTTACAAGGAGAGAAGAACCTCAGCATGATGCATAGACTGGTTTGCGTGACAGCAATCTCCCTGATTATTTTATTATTTATGCTTGTAAGCACCATACGCATGCTCGTGGTTTTCATCAAAGTGATACAATCTAAGATCTGTATCAGATTGAGTTTTAGGATGATGTTAAACCAACTCAGTCACTTACGACAGGTATATACTCTGACGACTACAATAACAGTTTTATCCAAGGTTATTTTTCTGAATTTAGACATGTGAAACATAGACATCAATTGTCTCGAAATAAAATGCTATTGAATTTGAATCATCGAAACATTTCCGGAAAAACAATAAAATGAATTAAGCTATAAAGTCAACTTTCACGTCGTTGGCCATTTCTTTTGAAATATCTCTCGATAAAACAGTTAAAAGAAATAGGATCCAATGTATTTGTACAATAGTTGAGCCGCCGGTACTTTCTTTCCTTGAATCCACTAAAATATCAGCACCCCCAATAAATAAAACACATCTGCATGCTGCAGCGTATTTGCAATGACTTGATTAGATGTATGCACATGAACCACAAGAATGATTAACACATCAGAACTTAAGATTACATTGGCATGACGGGTACTTCACCAAACAATTCTTAACAAATCATAAACAACTACACAAATGAAAGTTAGCATATCGCACCTTACATGAAAGTCGAAGTGACCAAAGTCAGTATCAGAATAAATGCCACTCTATGGCACTAAAAATCGGTCTTTCACAGGTAATTATCTGATGATATTTTCGGAGTGTAGCAAGTCCTTAAACTAACTTGGCGGGTTTGAATTTGTTGATAACCTTTTCCTTAACATAGACAAAGTTTGAATACCCACAACTGCTACAGTGACATTGATTTGAATGGCAATTAAAGTTCTTTTACTCAAAATTTCAACCCAACCCAATTTAATAAACATGTGGTTTAATTGTGGCCATTGCATATATGTGATTTTCTTTCTTCGATTTTCTTACCTCTCGCTTCTGTTAAATGTGGTGGCGATGTAACATTGAATACCACCGAAACATTGGCATTCAGTTTTGTCCCGAATAGTCTCATTTCTACACATTACTCTTATACAACTCAGCACTCTCAATTTACAAAGATATCCGCCCACGTGTGTTGCGCGCGTTAGGTTTAACATACACATTGGGTATTGGAGGCCAGTCTAGTGTTCTATTTGAGTATAAGCATACTTTTTGTTAGGATGATACAAAGAAATACTGCATCCATTATTCTTGGAGTACCATTGCTCTTAAGAATTCCAGCAAGTAAGTCGTATCGACAGATCAGATAGAAAATCCTTTCTTCACATTCGTTGACAGCAATTGTTATTGACATTTTTTAAAAATCAAAGACTGTGAGTCGTGATTAGAGATTATTTCCGACTGACAGATATGTCATAAAGAAGTGACTTTGAATAAAATGCTTTGACATTGATAGGATTTATCTTTTGAAGCATTTCTAAGGAAATTATCATTTTTGAGAGCTTAAAAGGAAAAATAAAGATTTTGTAATTGTTTTATGAGCACACATCAAAGGCTGCATCGGACTTGAAAATTAATTTGGCTTTGAAATCGATTAATTGAAATTAGGTGTGCGTTGTATAAAACACAGTTTCATTTCATTTATTTTCATTTGTAGTCATATTAAGACATTGTCAAGTTTGAATGGATAATAAACAAAAACAGATTGGTGTTAAATCTTATTATGGAATTAACTACAAAAGTGAAATGTGTATGTCATCAGTATTTATTGTATTAGATGTGTCAACTTGTGTCCAGGAATGATATCATTGCACCTCTTCTTATGCGTGAACGTGTTGCTGCTGGTAAAATAAACATGTGCTCATTGCTGTTACAGTCTTTAGTCTTAAAACAAAAAATAGCATATATTGACAGAAGATATTAAGATAGCTTTGCTAGAAACAGGGTCATCCGAGATTTGTTTCTACAAATGAACACTGCCTGTTAACGACCGAAATTCAATATACTTCTTTAACGCTTGAAAAATCCTTGAAAAATTGTCTTTGCAATAACATCCTTGTAATTTTAGTAAGGAATTTTCTCCATTCATAACAAACCAATAACTAGCCGTACTTTAATGGCATAGATAATCTATTCCTCAATTCCTTATTCCCGAGAGTTAATCCCTTACGCCTTCAAACTCGGATTTAATGCCCAATATTTTTTTTACATTCAGTTATTGCAGAGATATGTCTATTAATGATAAACCTACTTACTTCAGAGAGGTTTAGGTGCTGGAACATGATTGCCTATTTACACCTTATCCTGAATTCTCTATACACAAACGGAGTATAAACACGTGTATAGTTATTATTTCCATCCAGCGTTTATCTTTGGTATCAGCTGAAGTGAAAGTTATTGGATGAAGTATTGATTCGTCCGTCAAGAGTAGGCCAGTGCACAAAAGAACACACACCAGATGGGATGGATTTGGTTGAGTGTGACGCCGTTGAAACTATTCCGAAGACGTTACCGACAGTCAAAACTTAACATTAAGTATGTATGCATATCAACAACGAGTCAAAGTTTTATGATTAAATGTTCTTTATTCTTTAACACTGCAATAGTAAAGCCATATGAAGGCGGTATGTAAATAATCGAGTCTGGATCATACAATACAGTGGTTGACATCATGAGCATCGATCCACGCAATTGGGATACTATGATATGCAATCAACCAGGTCACTGACCACCCTATCAATTCGCCTCTTACAACAAGTATAGGCGGATGTGAATCTATCTCCTTACCTGGAATCCATTCGCCTCTTACAACAAGCATAGATGGATGTGGACCCATATCCTTACATGGAATCCCGGGATAGGGTGGTCAGGCTCGCTGACTTGGTTGATGCATGTTATCAATCCCAATTGATCTATGCTCATAATATCAATCACTGGATTGACTGGTCCAGACTCGATTATTTACAGACCGCCGTCATACAGCTAGAATATTGTTGAGTGCGGCGTAAAACAACAAACCAACCAACCAGCCTGGAATCCCCACCGTCTATTCACATGTATTAAAATGGGTGTATGTGGCCTGGTGGCCCTAACCAATGCCGGGATTACCAATGTAGTAAACGTAAATGATCTTTAGGGCTTCCTTGCACGCTGAAATGCATTTCGGGTCGGCGTTAAAGCTCACTGGATTGATGTTTGCATTTCATATTCGCTTCTGTGGATGACCATGTACCCAGAACTGTTGGGTAACCTAGGGTTTGAATGTGGGCTCGTAACGCCGACCCACCAGGTTCGTTTCCCACATGAGTTATCAATATTAATACAGCAAGGTACTTGTTTTATGCCAATGCTGTAAGAACACACATACTCCTACATGTATAACATGAAATTATGTTAAAATTTCTTTTGTTAATACATCTTATACTGTTTGCACCTATTCTGGTAATTCTATTTCGTCTGTACGAAATGGCCCGTGGCCTACAAGTACTGAAATAAAAAAAGTGAGTGGAGCATACAATGTGTATAGTCTTTTTCTGGTGTCCCCGGCTGTAATATTCTGCAGTACATATTGACATTAATTTTAAAGATAATTTGAATGTTTCATGCAGAGATGTGAAAATATTCAATAGAACTTAATTGGTTATCCTTGAATGGTGCAATAGGTAGATTATTGACATGATGCTAAACTATATTTTTATAGAATTTACTTTTCGCCAAATATGTATGTACATGTACATCGAAATATATCAACTTCAGTAAACCCTCGTTAACTAAGCATAGCTGTCTCTATGTGGAAAGCACGTGGTTTAAGAAGGGCCCTTCTTGGACCACTAAAAAATCTAGAAGGTACGGAAAATGGCCAAATTGACGATACCAGTTTGTGATGTCAGTCGTGACAAACACATGCTAATTTCAAGCAAATCAAGTAATTATCTAGAATACAGCGTTTCCGGGGTCCTCGATACTGTGGTTTTTATCTGTACTTAACACATCATTGTTATGGTGTCCATGACTGGCAATGTAGATATTGTCATAATTCATACATCTGGCAAAATATAGGAGATACCTCCCCTTGTTTATTGTCATATATCCTAAACATACATGTAACATTTGGAAACTCATGACGTCGACAATGACAACACTTTAACAGATTTCAAAGATACCTCCCATACCTGATGAAAATGTGGTAGAGGAACACTACCCTTATAGATGGTTTGTTTGTTGTTTAACGCCGCACTCTGCACTATTCCAGCTATACGACGCCGGTCTGTAAATAATCGAGTTTGGTCAAGACAATCCAGTAATTGACATCAAGAGCATCGATTCATGCAATTTGGATACGATGACATGCATCAACCAAGTCAGCGAGCCTGACCACCCGAGCCCGTCAGTCGCCTCTTACGACAAGCATAATAGTCGCCTCTTACGACAGGCCTAGTCGCCTCTTACCACAAGCATGATTTGCTGAAGACCTTATCTCTACCCAGATCTTCACGGGTCAGAAAGTAACAATGAAGGTTGACAAAATATGGTGCATAAAATAGTGGAGACAATTGTAAGGGTAATGAAATAACGATTCCGAAGGAACAGCTAAAAATGTCACCAGAAAATCTATTTCGTTTCCTGAATTTCAAGACAAGTATATCATATCGTAAACAAAAACATAATTATACGTTTCGTCAGAAAATTAATACAGAATATGATTTATAAAAATGACAAATTTATATGAAAATAATTAAAAGGTGCTCAACTACTTTCCGGGTTTATAGTTGTATCACTGGTAATACCTTAATGAGATGATCTTGGCAGGGATTCCGATGAAACAAAGGTCCCCAATGCCTTATTCACGAGCAGACTGAAGACAATCGTGTGGTAACGCAAGGGAAATGATGTGCGTTTATTCATTGATTTGTCTGTACTCTACTATTTACAGCTCGCCGTGGTATAACTAGCATATAGCTGACAGTGGCGTTCAATATACAACGTCAACGCCAGAGAATAACCAGTCTCGATTATCGAACAAAACAGATCCCATTGGGCGTAAAAGGTAAAATGGCGATGAAAGCCATGTGAATGATTACTGGAAATCAGTGATGACACCAGGTGTTCGCGAAAAGTATAAGCATGTCTTGCACTACCAATAGCACCCGCCACTCACACAAAATGCATACATGGATGTCAACAACATCCATACACTCACGAGAAGACAGACTTTTACAAAAAGTCGATATAATCAAACTCCGACTCCAAGCAAAGCACCATCGGTATGCGTAGTGGGAGGAAGAAACCTAGTCAAATCATTGTCAGTTTACTGTGTAAATATTTCCTAACCTCTTGTAAAAAGCTAACGAACTCTTCCTGTCTACACTTGCCCCAGTTCGACGCAAAGAGGTCACAAAGAATAGATTTTTTGTTGGCCCTTGGCATTTTTTCAGTAAAATACAATTAGTGTCACTAACAGCTTGGCCATACCATAATCATCGCGATATTTCGAGTCCTCGAAAGGGGTTTTCTTTGCTGTGTATAAACTGCTTACTATTGACTTCCCTTACCCATCTCAGCTAACTGAGATTTTATCAATATTCCTTTCCAAATTATAGGCAGAGGATTTAAGTCATCCTGGCAGAAATAAAGTCAAATTAATTCCTCGTGCCAATTTAAATCTATAAGAAGAGAGAAGTGTTGACTTTCTCACACGCAGAAGTACAATTGAATTACTTTGCGTACTTATTCCGGCACCAACGTTGTTCGGCCCTGTTTACAATCACCGTGTTTGGTTGGTTGATTATTTGACTAAATCCACTACTTCGTTGAGGAGATTAGCCTATCAACGATTTCTGTTAATTCTTGTCAAAAAGAATTAACGTTCGCTTACGCCTTGTCTCATATCCTTCATACAGTACATATAGAGAGTCACTATACCCTAGGCTTTCATGTACAATTATTGACTTAATTACGTGTATGATTGCCACATTGTCAATAATTATATGTCTCCAAACAAGAAAAGTATCAATTATACTAATTAACTAAGCTTTACAGACTGTCATACTGCTTGTCCGATCTGAAGGTCATTTTTGATCATCTGCTTGATCACCCGCCAAAACTGTAGGCAGCCATGTTTGTTGACAGCCTTCCCCATGATGGCCTCTTTCATTGGTTAATATGGACGGGTTGTCCTGATTCTTTTCATCCTAAGAAAATATGAAGGAATGGATTATTTTTCTTGACTTTACATCTACTTCTTAAAAGAAAGTAAAGAACACCCGATTCATTCACATTACTTCATCTGTCGTGGCATGACAGATTAACTATAGTAATATAAAGGAATCGGATGTTTTTAAACTTATTTTGAGTAGAATACATCATTTGAATTAAGAAATTTGTGAAACTTAGAAACCTAACCATGGCGAACTTGTATCACAGAGAAGTTTATCAAGTGTGACAAGTTTGTTAAGTAAATTATCATTGACCCTAACTCCTTTAACTTGATATATCACTGAACACGATGCATTTTCCTAATCCTGATCGAAACTAAAGTTGAATATTTTCACTAGATATGTCGGATAACTCGAAGTATTTGTGTGGTTCACATAACTTTGTTGGCATTATTGACTTAATTATGTAAATTATTTACATTTTACACAATAACAGTACATAGAAAATATGTCTCATTCGTACGATTCGTACGTTTTGTAGCAGTTTCAGAACGGCGTTAAGTACAGGAGGACACATGTTGACGGAGCGATGTAATCAAAGGATTAATTATTCCTTATTGCTACTGACATCAATAGCATTGCATCAAATGGGTCGTGGTATCACTGGCGATTAATGTAGTGTCAAGTACATCTTAAGGTGGGCTTAGCCAAGAGAGTAGAACAAGCCACTAAAGTCTGGAAACGTGCTCTCTAAGATGTGGAAAATTCAATTGAAAGTGTCTTGTAACAAGTTCTCTTCACTGGTTAAGACTGTAATCAGTCACTGCCCATGCGGTGGTCAGCAAAAAGTCCCAGAGGTCGGACGACAAAATCGATTCCCTTCACCTCGAGCTCCTCATCGTGTTTTTTTTGCAGCTGCATTAATGTCAGATCCAGTTCTTTTGCATCTGATGGTTCCTTTCAGAATAAGTAAAACATGTTTTGTAGATTAATGTTTAGATGAATAGTTGAAACGATCTGAAGCAATAAAAGTTTTGCAATACGTTGGTGCGCAACAGTACGAAGGGGGGAATAACAAAAACTTCTTAATTTCATATTCTTTAAGTAACGTGTCTGTGTGGATCTTGTACTGATATTCGATGTAAGCTCTGAAGTCTGATAATAATCCTTAGTCTGTTGAAACCATTACGGTTCTTCGTAAGAGGTGGCTTAATAGTGTTGATGATAGCTTTAACATCATACCCTGGATCGTTACTCATTATATCATATACTGAACAACAAAAGTTCCTGTGACATTGAATAAGATTTAATGCAAAGTTATTTTTTTCACCACATCTGAAACAATTGCGGTTTGCAACAGATAAAAGACTCTTGTAAGTGTTCAAATGGTTTAATTTGCCATACTGTTTCAGAAAATGCGTGATTTCATAAAAAAAAATGAACATGCCAAAATGTCAATTTACAAATCAATAGCGTGTGTGTCCACCTCTGTTTGAGATGCGATCTTCGTCTCATTAAATGGACCAGGCGTCGCACAAAGTCCTGTGGGATATCTGTCCATATCTGCTGGAGCATGTGTCGAGGTTCCTGGAGTGTCAGTGGAACACGTGATTGACGTCGAAGGCGCCGATCCTTCTCATCCCACATGTTCTCGATTGGTGAGCGAGGCGGCCAGGTTGTTTTGTTGAAGAGAATCGTGAACAAGTCGAGCAATAGGAAGCCGTTGTCATGTTGAAAGGTAAAGCCTGGGCCATGACGACGCAAAAACGGTAAAACAACAGGGCCGATGACCTTGTCGCGGTAGAGCTGTCCATTGAGATTTCCCTCTACCACTATCAAACGGGTCCTCTGTCTTGCTGTAATCCCACCCCATACCATAACGCTGCCGCCCCCGAACCGATCTTCTTCCATGACACAATGATTGACGTAACGTTCACCTCGACGTCCGTCCATCACTGTGGCTGAGGTGAAAACGAGACTCGTCAGTGAATAGAACAAGTCCCCACTGCATGGCCGTCCAGCGTAGACGCTGTCTGCACCACTGTAGACGTGCTTGACGGTGGTTTCCTGTCAAAATGGGACGTCTGGCGGGTCTTCTGGCGACAATCCCTGCACATCTGAGGCGACGACGTACGGTTTGTGAAGATATTCGTCAAAGGCCAGGGATGCTTCTTGCAGTCACTGTTGCTGACTGGAATCGATTTCGTAGGTGTGTTGTTCGAATCCACTTGTCTTGTCGATTATTGGTTACGCGTGGCCTGCCACTTCGAGGTTGGTCTCTGCCTGCACTCTTCTGTTGCCAACGTTGCCATAAACACCAAATGGTGTTTCTGTGGACGTTAAATTGTCTTGCAACATCACGTTGATTCGATCCTGCTTCAAGCATACCAATGGCTCGCAGACGCTCATTTTCGGACAGGCGTGGCATTTTCTGAGTGGTTGTTGTCAGCACGTTGCTAAACAATGCATATGGAATCCCGTTGACGCACATGTTTTTTATACCCATGCTTGGATAGTGAAATGCATTGGGGCTTGCATAAAAGTTAACTTTTGCATGGAATGCATGCTTTTCTGCAGCAGTTGCGTTTTTGTGACTTGATTCCACACATGTACTACAATATTGAAAACCAAACTTTTCTTTTTGAAAAATACACTAAAATATTGGTGTCATAGGATCTTTTGTTGTTCAGTACAATGGATTGTCTTGATCTTGAATATTTACGGCGCGAAGTCAGACATCGTTACTATTGTTGCTTTTAACGTTAAACAACACACACACACACACGCACATGCACACACGCACACACACTCGTGCGTCACTCTGGATCTATCTAACATCAAGTTGACATGACATGACACAAATGTAAGTAAAAAAACACATACTACACCTGCAACCGCATTAATCAATCCCATACAATTCCCTCCGGATGCATAATGTCTCTGGATTTTTTTACCAGGACATCTTTGCAACTATATTACATGTATGAACCTTTTAACTTCAACAAATGAAACCACACGACATTAACTCTCCTTCCATATACAGTGTACGAGTGGCCCAGTCGTCTAAGGCGCCGCGATTCGCTGCGTCTCTTGGGCACGCCACAAATCTATGATTGTGGGTCCGAATCCCGGTTCGCCCGGATGATGTTTCTGGGTTTGCAAACGCCATACCCGTACTCGTGGGTTTCACCGAAGTGGTCAACGTTTGAGACCTACATCACTTCGGGCTTTCCTCCCACATTAAGCTGACACGCCGACATGCCTTAATGTTACGACATGACAAACTGAATCTAGTGTTACACTGACATAAATATCATTAATATTACCTACAAATGTCGAATTATACTGTTAATGAATTATAATTGTTATAATAAATTATACTGAAAGCAGTTGAAGGGTGCGCCTATACAGTTACAACGGGGGCAGCTTATTTGTTGACATAAAAGATAAATTACGGATGAGAGCACCCTTTGAATAAAGCAGTGTTATATTTCCACGTCACATTAACTGCCATCAAATGTATCAGGTAACGAACCTACACGAAATATGAGTTGTCTTCTGTAGTATTAATTTGTCATCATTATAGACGTTAATATGATAATCATTATTTTTGAATGCATCAACTCTGTTTACAGTTCAACCTAAACACAATTACATCTGATAGACAGTCTTTGTCCTATTCCCATATAAATACAAACGCGTAAACACACTCCAAAACAGCAGAATACCAAATATAAGAAATCTCAAGAATGACATCAACCATTTGATCCAGTTTCGATTATGGACAGACCGCTATTGTGTGCATATATGTAATGTTCTGACAGCGGCGTAATGTAATATTCACTGTGTTCTTCCCTGAAATGCTCTTTAAGAAAATAAGAAAAGCGATCAAATATTTGCAAAATCATAAGACATGTTGCATGTGGCACAAATTAAAATATGGAATTGTATCTGACATCATTTTGGTCACTGATACGTCAAAAATGGAAAATGTCTCAACTGGCAACCGTTGTGTGTTTATATCAATATTTTTTTACATGTATTTCAAGTACATGTGTACTTTAATGCCTTACAATGGAAGTCAGCATGATCCGAGAGAAACCATTTACATATACACCAACATAATTGTTTTCTTTATACACACTTTAATGAACAACCACAAATATAGTACTGTAACGTCTCATCAAATTGCATTTCCTGACATTGCTAACAGTGACCCCAGTTTAAGGACATGGTCAGAATAGCATTGTTCTCCTCGGTAATGATCATTGTTAGAACCAATTTCCAAGTCGCCAGAACGGATATCGGCTTAGTTTTGCTGAGGGCAAGTGATTACAAGACCAACACTGGAACAAATCGCACTAACCCGTCTGATTTAAGAATCGAATTAAGCCAACACAATCCAGGATTCTGATCAGCGCCTATGGCCAATCTCAAGACCTTCAAATGATGTGTGCGATTTCTCATTTATACATACTTTTTTCACTATTCTAGCACAGATAAATGAAGAGCGATGTCCGAAAAGCAAAACTAGTGCAGTTCCCGTACTTAGTCATGTACTTTGCTTGCTCAATTACTGATTCATTCTTTCTGTAGATTATTTGAATTCATGTATGTCGTCATTGCAGGATTTCATCGCGCTCTGAAAAGATAAAATATTATGATTCGAATGCTTTTAAGTTTTTATGTCTCAAAACTGACTGAGTGTGTGAGTAAATATTTTAATTTTACATCCACATTACGCCAAAGAATTTCCGTTACGTATGTATACAATGGAAGCGATATATCCGTGATATATCTTTGCTGAAAGCACAGTCCATAGTATGATTCCGAGTACATCGTAAGCATGTGTTTATCAATCACTAGGCAATGATGATACCAGGTGTTTGTAAAAGGGTGAGTGTCTCAAGTCCCACCGGTGGTACCCACCACACGCACAAGCAAGTCAATTGTTCGCATGAAAAACACAGGAACAAACAGTGCAAGTCAAAATAGGGAATTGCATCGGACATTATTTGTTTTGTTGACGTGTCAAACTCGGAAATGTCCTCCAAATGCCTCCCATCAAATATTTTGAAATTTTTACTGAGGACCTGAATGTTGTAACCCTGATCAAACAACTTTTGAGCAGGTCTCGCATGTTGCTCTGTGAAATCTTTGTTGAAAGAGCATGCTCGATTGTACCTCAAAGTTGTGAAATGTAGATACCAAATGCTGGAGCAGCTGGAATATTGCCGGACGTAAAAGCACAGTCATCCCACGTGTCATGCAGTCTTGTGGATTATATTTTGTCCCTCTGAATCCTGATGCATAAACCTAAATATGAAACAGACGAGGCGGCATCACTGGTCTCTATTATTTCTATCTCTGATTGGCAAAATAGTGGACGGGAAATGTATCCAGCATGGAATGGTAAAGATGATCAGAATACGATAAGTAAATACAGTAATATTGCGTTCATAATCGACTGTGCCTTCACATGTTGGTTGAATGGACTTGCATTCGGACCTTCGATGCAATCGGTGGTCAGGCACTGTGACTTCTTTGGTTTGGTGTCATGGTCACCGACAGCATGGGACGCTGCACAAACATAAAGTATTTACATGCTGCCGCGATGGAGTATTGCTTGTGGCAGCAAAAAACAAACAGATTAAATTATCCTTTCGACTGTTCCAAAACTAATGAAAATAGTTACTTAAAGAATTATTTGCGGGATGTCTCAAATCAAAACAAAGCTTTATGTTCACTCTGCAACCCGGAAAATACGTTACTGTAACAGTCCTCCATCTATAAGCTTCATTATCTCACTTCACATCCTGTAACACGTCACAAATGAGATTTGGCCGGAATGAAGCACCACGGTATTCACAGTTACCTTGTTGTGATGAATTAAAACGGACTGAGATTCGATAACTGCAATGTTTCATGCAATATCACGTATGTATTCTTTTGGGACGAGAGGCTCCCTCGACATGGAAAGGCAATATATCAAATTATGCATTAGCTGGGCAGCTGCTTTGATAGAATTTTCATGATTGTAATTACAAAAAATTACGTAATGAAATACGTTTGGAGTTAACCACATCCAAGGTTATGCAATGTTCTCTTGAGAATGACAGATATATATTTATTCCATTGTTTACATGCAGGACATGCTTACCATGATCCATTCATTTACTATTCACAGCTATTTCGCCTTTAACGCCCAATGGAATCTGTTTCTGTGGATAATTGAGACTGGTTGGAGTTGACGTGTTGAAGTTATTAACAGGTCAGGTCAAGTATAGGTCAAGTAAATATATCATTCCGACAATGTAAAACAAATCCGACTATGAATAATATAAATTAGTTCACATACACTGTTTCATTGTATATGGTACTCCACATGTAGCCACAAACGTACTATTTTGTGGCATTTGGTATGGACAGTCACATTAAAATGTGAAATCGAAAACCAATTTCGGCTACCACAAAGAATCTCCTTTGAGGACACTATTTAAAGGATACGACATTAGTACACAGGTCCATCCCTCCCACGCTGGCGTCACATGGTTCGACAGACTATTTAGGTTTTGTACACGCCACGGGTTTGTAATTACGACAGGAATCCAAATACTTCATTATCCACTGGCGATGTGAACGTTAAAACTCGTGGACTACTTCCACAAAAGATTCGAAAGCGTGAAATGGCACATCCAATTCCAGACAAATCGTTTCCGTCTACCGGAAGTGGCCGTCTCCTCTGAGAATTCAGAACATTGGAGCTTTACCAGCCATAAACTCCAAGGTTCTAATATCGAAAACGTTTCCCTTGGCAATGTCAATGAGCTTTGGCATTTTTACACTTTTTCACGTTTGTTTTGCTAATGCTCTATGTTATCTATTGGGGATGTTGATAGTAGAAATGGTTTACTTCAAATATTTGTGAAAACACTGCCTTGCGTGCAACCAGTCCCCCAGTCCCCCTACCATTACCAATGTTCCTTTAAGACATATTTATAACACATGATCACAAGTCAATTCTGATATGTGACATATTTCAGAAACAAAATAATTTCCATGAAATTCACAACGTACTGATTACGAGGTTAACGTAATAATGCATTTTCACCACACTGTGATTAACCAGTTAGTTCAGATATAAATTGGTATATTTCGTATATTCTTTATAGACGTCTTTTTAGTTTTTTTAGGCTCTTGCATGATACTCAGACCTAACAAATGTGCAACATAAATTATGAATGCTGAAAAGATGTGCTTAAAAGAAATGATTCCCCTTTAAATGATTCTACTTTTGCCATAACCATGCCTCAGTTTTCTGTATGTAGATCCTCTTGCAGAATCATGATCAATTTAGCTAATGACAATGACAGCACTGTTTACGTGTATGGAACTAATAACCAATGACAAATCACATTATTGGGTATAAATTTGATTAACAAGAACACAAGGTAATTGTATTAGCAGGTAATGTTTAAGTTCAATTAGTTTGTGAGTTCACAGTAACACTCTCAAGGAGAATGATGAGTTTTTTTGTGTTGAGTTCGTCGAAATCGCTAATACAAGAGAGATATTATTTCTTTCGTTTGAAGGATGAATTAGAAGGAAATTACTTTCTCCTAGCGGTGTGTAGCGTTAATGTAAGTGAGTAGTCCGCCCCACTAGGTGGCGTTAAACTGGGGTACTTAAGGAGTGTGAAGATTTGAATTGTTCATTCTCGCTCTAAGTGCAAGCACGGCCATTAGATTATTCTATTTCTTTATGTGAAAAGTATTGCATTTTCAATGTTTTAATCTGTTGTCTGTATGTTTCAGATATGTGACAGTCGGGACAGATTCAGATTTGTTATATTTTTTCGGGCGTATTGTTGTCGCCAGGCTGCAGAGCCATTATAATACAATGTAAGCTGCTGTAAGCGTAGTAAAACGATGATGTGATGTTGCTCTGGGCTGAAGAGCCATTATAATACTAATGTAAGCTGCTGTATGTGCAGGCGTTCGATGTGGTGTTGATCTGGGCTGAAGAGCCATTATAATACTAACGTAAGCTGCTGTATGTGCAGTCGTACGATGTGATGTTGCTCTGGGCTGAAGAGCCACTATAATACTAATGTAAGCTGCTCTATGTACAGTCGTACGATGTGGTGTTGCTCTGGGCTGAAGAGCCATTATAATACTAACGTAAGCTGCTGTATGTGCAGTCGTAGGATCTGATGTTGCTCAGGGCTGAAGAGCCACTATGATACTAACGTAAGCTGCTGTATGTAGCTAATGAATATATCAGGTTCAAGTGTTCATGTACATCTGCAGTAGATCACATGTATACTGTAAACCGTCCGGTAGTTGCTGTTTGCAGTCGTTGAGGGAACACGGTTCCAGAGTATTTTCTCTAAAGGAGTTGTTTTCCTCTGGTTTTACGTGTCGGGCAACAGCAAGTTAATTGTGATCAAATAGTGTATGTTTCAATGTATGTAAGAGCTGAGGTATGCATTATCAAAAATAAAATAAAATGTATGTACGTTTACGCAATCGCGGAAATAAATCTCGGCCATGCAACGCACAGCGTGTTCCATTCTGAAGAGTGTTGTTGTAATGTTGCGTAACTGTTGGGCATAGGAGAATAGCGTTGCTCTATAAGGGGCAAGGGTTTATAGGTATTTGCTTAATGGCACTGAACATACGATATACCTCAATGACATCCTCAAAGGGGGGTTAATTTGTATAGGAGTTTTGTCCCCATAAGAGGGTATATAGGACCAAGTTTTTCAAAGTGTGTTTATTCTCTACCTAAGTTTTTTTTGCAGTTTATTTGACTATTTTTAAAGTTGGCTAGACGTGCCAACAATCACCAGCAGCTTTTCTTTTCTTAGTTTTAAATACATATCCGAGATATGAACTAGTTTTTAAACTGCCCTTTGTCCACAGGTTCTTTTTGGATATAAATCCAATGTGACTTTAAGGAACACGATACATGTATTTGATGAGGGCCCATTTTGGCCCCCATATATGCATAACTGTAAAGATAAAACAAAACATTTAGAAATCTTTATGAAAGTTATCAAATATTGTTCAATTCAACACTTGCATGTTTGGACATTATAACAACAATACATGTGTATAGGTGAGCTAAAATGTGTCAACGTTGCTGTATTATGTATTTTATTGAATTTGAACATGTCAAAGGTCCAAACTCGCAAGTTTAATGAAGAAAAAAGGTTAGTGTCAGTCGTTTGAACATACCAATATTTCACTTTTCCCGCAATTTGACATTTCCAGTGGTCAAAAAGTGTCCCAATTCTACCATGGCCTTTAACCGGAAAAAAAATTAGTGAGTTTGGTTTAACGCCATTATTCCAGTAATATCACGGCGTGTCAGCTTAATGTGGGAGGAAAGCCCGAAGTGATGCAGGTCTCGAACGTTTACCACTTCGGTGAAACCCACGAGCACGGGTATGGTGCTGACAAACCTAGAAACATAATCGGGGCGAACCGGGATTCGAACCAACAATCATAGGTTTCTGGCGTGCCCAGGGGACGCAACTCTGCACAGGGAATTGCGGCGCCTCAGACGACTGGGCCACCCGTGCCCCCTTACCCGAAAAAACAAAGTATAATCGGAAAAGCATGACATTAGTTCAGTTCTTGAACAGCAACGTTCGATATCTCAGTTATCTACATGATGTGTGGAAAGAACCAGACAGTTGCGTCCTTAACATACGACTAAAGTGAGTGAGTGAGTGAGTTTGGTTTCACGCCGCTTTTAGCAATATTCCAGCTATATCACGGCGGGGGACACGAGAAATGGGCTTCACACATTGTACCCATGTCAGGAATCGAACCCGGGTCTTCGGCGTGACGAGCGAACGCTTTAACCACTAGGCTACCCGACCGCCCCTACGAGTAAAGTGGGAAAGGAAGATTTGGGGCAATGAGATGCAGGAGAAATCTTATTGTTTTATGAAAATAATGTAACGTTATGTATCTTTCCTTGTGGAATAGGCCCCCAAATATATTTTAAAACATCGGTTGAAAATTGCAAGTCAGTTTATAAACACACATAAGTGTCAAAATTGAAATCAATATATTGATAAAAACATCCAGAGATCTCTTTTAGTTTCTGAGAGGAAATAACGTCATATCTGGATCAATATCCCACATAGCTGAAAGCTGCCTCCTTAGTCCGGAAAGCGGAATGTGGGGGTTCGATCCCCGGCCGCGTCTTACCAAAAGACGTGAAAAGATTGTACTTGTTACCTTGCCTGGCGCTCGGCGTTAAGGGCCCAAAGATAGGATGGGTCGGCTCGGAGTCTCGGTATGCTGTGTCTCAGTGGCGTATCGATGTTAAACTGAGGCATGTTATATCAGAGGGCTCGCACAAGTGAGTGAGTGAGTGAGTGTGGTTTTACGCCGCTTTTAGCAATATTCCAGCAATGTCACGGCGGGGGACACGAGAAATGGCTTCACACATTGTACCCATGTCGGGAATCGAACCCGGGTCTTCGGCGTGAGCACACACACGTGCATGCGCGTCGCTATGTAAATGCAATAGTCTTGAACGCGACGTTAACGCCTATTTAACCTTACCTCACCTCACCATAAATATGAGGTAAATATTAGTTTGTTGTATGCATTTTGACTGTGAGAAATCTTGGATCAAGTCACGTGATCGTATCATGTTACTCGATATATAATAAAAGTGTGCACAGTATATCACTACGTTTATTCATAAAGATACTGTCTTCATCTGCAATTTCTTTCTTTGCGTTCTTTCCAACATCGACAGCAGAGATGCTTGAAACTTAGCGTCGATGATTAAAGCTTTTCGCTTGCGGGGGGTGTCTGCTATTATAATTCTATCAATACTGAATTTTTAATATCTTGCCTTCAATTATTTATTGCCGCTTTGAACAGCCGTCCGTGGATACGGATGACTTTATAGGCTGATTGGCGACACGTGCGCAGGTCAGAGATTAACAGTCTGCTATAATCATTGACATCGTCGTTGACAGACAACGAGTGAGTAGGCTATGTCCGTTATTTCGTAATAAGCGTGTTCGTTATATCCATCAATTTTTTATGATAAAATATACAGCAAATTGCCGGAACAAACAGTTCGATATATCCGTCAGTTCGTTCTAAGCGTGTTCGTTATAAACGTAGTTTACTGTACCATTAGGAGTGGAAAATGCATATATCCCTTTATCTTTTGTGGACTCTTGTATTCTTGTAAAAGACAGAGCTAAATCATCGAGTGTTATCGTATCCTAACGTTGTGGGTCCATGTTCATGATATCAACCATTTGTTCAGAATGAAAATGGAAGTCCGACTGTGTGTTGATAACTTTCGGCTATGGGAACCGTGCCAATTTACACTTGTCAGAGGGGTACACAAAGTACGTGATCTAGACTACCACGCCACGCTTGACACACTCATTTCAGAGGGAATAAATCTTAAAGCAAAGGAAGACCCATGTTAAGCTAAAATTGGAGGTAGAAACAAGAAGAGCTATTTTTGATAATAATCCTGACGAAAATTGTTAAAACACATTTTATGATATGTACTTGCTGATGTCTCCTTTTTAGATGTGATTTTGGAGGGAAATCTTTATTAATACGACAAATTGGTTCTACAAGATATTTTGGATGGTGTCAAAATGTCAACGTCAGAGAACAACCAAGTACGACCGTCTGCCGAAAAAAACTCCATCGGGAGTAGAAGTTAAAGAGTACGCACTCTTGTCAAGAGAACATTTGAGAGAGTCATTTCAAAACAGGATTCACAGTCAAAGTACTTGATTACGAACATATGTCAACAACAAACCTTCATGGATAAGCTTCAGATTTGGGTTCAGTTTTGAGATGCTATACGTATTCAGTATCTCCCTCCAATGCACTAGGGTTCCTGCACCATAGATAGGGAATTTCATTAGAGGAGAATTCGCCTTTTTATTGCAATCAGCAGTTTTCCTGTAAAGAGGGTCATATGGCTGAGTCTTCCACATTCCACTGTCTGATTTCGACAGCATCTCTTTTCTTGTATTGATTTTCAAAACTACGAGGTTTTTTTATATATTTCTAATGACTTTTTGTAGAACTTAAATAAAAAATGAACTGTCGATAAAAGTATCGTCTGTTAAGAGAAAAATACCAATAAGGGATATAAAGGAAGATAAAGAACTTGAAATTAAAGACTGAGAAATGGAAAAGAATGCTAAATTTAATTTCGCATTCAGCGAGGGCATATAATCAAATAAGGTGTTTTATTACTTATTATTTTCTGTGGCACAATTGAATTTAAATGTCACTTTATTGTCGGAATCATTCTGCAAAGGTGATTAGTAATCTAATGTCTGCCTAATAACTTTTGTTTTATGTAACAGGCAATGTCAGTATCTTAGTAAGTAACTATAGTCCATAACCGTGGTGTTGGTGTTAATTCTCAAATTGTTCAGTTTGGACACGAATTAAAATGGTCGTAGTCACCATTCTTTGAATTTTCCACTTTTTAATTTTGATGTAAATAATGACAATATCTATTATCATGAAGTCATCTACATCTGCTTTGAGTCATGAGTTCGAATCCTAGATTATTGCCGATTAAGAACCTTGGTCTGTCTGTACTATGGTGTGTGAGTAGTAATAAAGAATATCCTTTTTAGATATTGACTCGGACACACATAGATAATACAAGCTGTCGGTGATAAAAATATATGGGACAAAACCCTTTCCATATTCACTAGAAATCTCTGCTAAAACAAGAGTCGGTTGTACCATTCCGACTATGCCATGAGTATGTGATGAATCACCATCACACAGTGATGATACTAGGTGTTATCGTAACGGTGAACGTATCCTGCCCAAACGGTGGCACCCGTCACAAAAACATGCAGAAACAAGTCAATTGTTCACCTGAAAAACAAAAAACAAACATGGGAACATATGGTACAAGTCAAAATAGGAATCCCATCGGAAATCATTTTGGTCACTGATGCTTTTCAATTGGATATGTCCTCCACGTGTCAACCATACAACTTTTTTAAGCTTTACTGAGGCCTTAAATGTTGCAACCTTGGTGCAACTATTGAGCAAGAGTCCTATGCCACTCTTTGAAATCTTTGTAGAAAGAGCATGCTTGACTGTACCTCAAAAGTTGTGAAATGTAAACACCAATTACTGGAGTTGCTGGAATACTGCTCGACATAAAGGGAATGTTGACTGTTGAAAGAAAGTTGAAGTAATCCCTCTTGTTATTCAGTCTTATGGAGAGGTTTTTGTCACTCTGAATCTTTATGAATGGATCTGACTGTTAAACATACGAGGCTGTCTCACTGGTCTTACTTGTCAAAAAAAAAAGAAAAAAAAGTTCAAGCAACATGTTCTCATTTGTGAATATTGGAATGGTATGCCAGTTTAACTAAAAAACCTAAACTTCAAAATTTAAATTAACATTGGAAGGGGAACCTTACTTCAAGTATATTGATTAAAACCGTTTTTGCAGGCCCAAACCAGATTCCCGGTGTCACGCTCTAACAGTAGTAATGTGATGAAGAACATGTAAAGATGAGGAACAACGGCTGTGATCTGGCGGTGTCAGATCTTGATCATGTCGAAAACTGACATAATATTAAATGCAGCAGTGGATTGAATTCATTCACCCTACAATCAAATCCCGACTTTCATAATGCATTGATGTCAACTCGATACTCGATACTCTTATGTCTTCTTACAAGCCATGTCTAATTACATACCTGAAATTATATTTGGAAATACTGACAAATATGTAATTTGCGTAAAAAAATGCTGAATTCCATAAGAGCAGGCCCGTATCAAAGGCGTCACAACTCGTAAGTTCGACCCCCTATTCTCCCTGATTATGGTTCTTGGTTTGTCAGCATCATATCCGAGTTGCGGTAATGGTCATAGTAATGACGATCTTTTGGACCTTATCATGTACCACTTTGGGCTGTCCTCTCACATGTCGCTGACAAAGCAGAATATAACTGAAACACTGCTCAAAACTGGCGTTAAATAATCCACCTGACACTCTATGGAAGCAGCGTTTCCAAGGCAAAGCAGGGCATGGGTACCCTTTTCACAATTATCTGGTGTCACAGATTTTCAGTGATCTATTCATATAATTTCCATCATTATTTTACCTTTTACGGGGTAATGAATCGGCAGACATTCCAGACTGGTTATTCTCTCACGTTGACGTTTGCCATTTGCAATGTCTAGAGTATCAGACCACAGAGGATAGCCTCCCTTAAAGAATATGTAACATCAACATCCGCCCACTGGAAAATCAAAGTACCACAACGTACTTTGCAAACTACTATCATTTATCCACGTAAAAGCAGATATCATTACCAGTTCTCTAGAAGTAATGACGCTCCCAGCCTGTATTGAGTGTGAACTTCTATACAGTAATTTGTACAACTGCAAATAGAAGTAATTGGTCCGACTGATGGCAGATACCTTCCCCCCGCCGCTGTATCATTACCTGAAGGTGAGATATAATGTTCTGTTAAACAAAAGGAGTAGCGCGCAATTAGTATCTGGGTGTACTGAAGGGTGTTAATTTGTACATCAGAAAGGGTCCTGTAATTGAAGACAACATCCATTTCCGTTCCGAAAAGGCCTTGTTGTGATCAGACACATCGATGTGTAAACGTCTATATAACAGTTTTTAGACCTTGACAATAGTAATGTATTGTCAATGGTGTTCTATCAGTGTATATATGGAACAGTTACACTGAACGAAAGAATATTTGTGATTCAAAGTAAACATCGATATGAAAAAATTGAGATGCAAGTGGATATGTAAAGTTTTCAAAGGACGATGTATGATAAGGACCCTTTTGTCCGGTGAAAATTTACAAATTTAGAAGTTTGAAAATGAAACCTTCAGGTACCAGTGATTGACAATTACCATGTTCCTTATTTTGACGTGTGCTGGATACCACATTTATCCAAGTGTTTCTTAAATATCTTCAGAACAGCTGACTATGAGCAAATCTGCTACCCAAGAAAACATTCATTCTACATGTATGTCTGAACAGTAGTTCCATCAACGATAATCAGTATGGTTCAAGGTTAAATAAAATCTTTCACCAATATGGCTGATAGCATCAAATACAGATCTTTTTCATATATTTCAATCACATTTCTAGATATAACAAGGTTTTTTTAAAAATAGCAATTTAACGCATATGGACACATTCAATTAATTTCCCAACACTTGCTTTGTCTTTACTTACCACGAATGATTAAATTTTGGTTGTGTTCATTGTAATTCTTGCATTCTGATTAGCTGACTTGGTCACAGGTTATTGCATTCATTTCCCCAAAAATGTAAAAAATTAAGCCACGTCCACCGATATGGACTGTATTACTACGCAATGTCAGGGAATCCCAATATCAGAGTCGAGGGAATTCCCTTTCTGCTTACGTGAATTGTCATGCACAGGACATTTAGCGAAATTCATGCATATTTATTGTCAAAACTGCCCTTTGAGACCGAAGGCCGAGAAGGAATGAAACAGCCAACGCGCAGGCTCGCGTGGCTGTTATATATTCCTGTCGCCTGGGTTCCACAAATAACATGTCTTCAAATTTCATTTCTAACCCGCATTTTTCCAAGTGTGTCTTCCCGTCCAAAGGGAACTAATGTTTGAATCTAGCGGTAACAGAACATGTCAGTTGAAACAGCCTTCTCCCGGACATATTTGTTCCGGTTCGATACAGTCTGACAGTTGCAGTTCTTCTCCTATGAACTTTGTTTTGATCCTACTCTCCGTTGATTGGCTACTGACTTTGAGGGCATGTCAAGTTATGTGCATAAATTCAACAATCGCATGATTCATGTCACGCCACAGAATGAATTTCTACACCTGGGATGTTTATCAATCGCGTTTCGTCTGCTTTGATATATGCATCATGTTTGGTTAAACTATTGCAGAGAACACATGCTTTCGTTGTCGAATTTAATTATAAGGATTACCTGTGTATCGTTTTCGGTTTATTGAGGTACGAATCGAAAACGTTACATAGTCGATCCTTAAATGTAAACATTTGAAGCGGGAGTTGAACATTGATTTGTTTGCACATACACATCTATCTTAATATAACATATAAAAGTTAACGCCAGAGAATCCATTGGGCGTATAAGGGTAAATAATAATGAAAATTAAATGAATAGGTCACTGAAAATCAGTGTCGAAAAGGGTCAGCATATCCGGCTGTACCATTAGCACAATGTTCATCCAAAAGTGTTCCCTCACGCAGCATAGCAGTCCTGCTTTCGATACCTGCTGTAAACAATTGGACCTTTACCTAACCCAAAATATGTATATGAATAAGTATAAATGTCCATCAATTCAATGTATACATATTTTCCGAACTGTATTGTGAAGCTGGGCAGGAAGTATCAAAGATGAGCTGAAACACGTCGTGGATAACACTGTTAACATCAAATGTAAGGTCATTAGTTTCAGCGTCGTGTAGAACTGGGTCTCACTCAATTTTATTTGTCAAAAGTGAGCATTTGGCAGTAATACTTTTCATCATATAAGTTTTGAATTCCACAGTCAAAGCCTGTATTTAAGAAAAGAACGAGACATTGAATGGGTTTGGCTCTTTTGGAAAACATGATATTTCCAACATGGATTATCCTATTAATATTTGTGTGTAGCTGTCTGTCGGTCAATTAGATTTTTTCATTTCACACTCAAAGCCTTGAAACGTAAATTCCCCCTACCGTACGCGCAGGGACGTTTCACCAGCCCTTGCAATTAAGACTTAAAAAGTAGATCCATGTTTACAAAGTCTTTTAAAATATAAACAAAAGTAACACAAAAATATTTGAGGTCACTAAATTCGTTATCATACATTTGGATATGATAACATACAAAATCAACTCTATGTTCTTGAAAGCAACGAGACCGATGGTGGAAGCGAAAGAGTTACAAGCTGGTCAAGTAACAAAAATGTCGCTTTGCGAAACGAATAGTTTACATTGACGAGTTAAATGAGAAATTTACAGTTTATTACGAATTATTTTCAAGAGAATATCAAACAGCAAGAAGCGATATTAACCCCATAAATGACCATCTGTCATTACTTTCCTTTGTCAATATGGAACTAACGTAAAAAGAAAGTCAACACTCTTTGTACGGACTAGACACTTACGATAAAGGGAGACAATTTGCAAGGACGTGACACTTGTAAAACAATATTTTCGCCAGAGTGTCATGTTCAATGCAGTGAAATATCAAGAGTTATATTCACTGCATTGAAATATCATGTGTGATGATCACTGCAATGAAAATATCACTTTTCCCAACTTCACACTGATGTGAATAATAAAAATCTTTATATACAATCTTAAAAATATATCATATAACCATATTATCAATTATATAGGATGTACAAAAAGCATACGTCTGACCAAGTGTCATAAAATATAAAGATGTAATTGAAGAATGACTTATTGCACCTTCAAAGACAAGACGTGGCTACATCAGGCGGGCAGTCGAGTTGACAAAGGATTCGATAGTTTAAGTGTAAGGCTATGTATTATTCAGTCTTCCCAGATCTCTGTCTGGAAATATAGTCATCAGTATAGCCACACGACAGTCCAAATACGTCTGGCGAGTTGCAAGCATTATTGACACAACTGGTAACGTATTTAGGACTCTTATCGTCTTCGTAAAGATATCATTTTTTTAGGCTTTTAAAAAGCACTAGCATTAACCGAATCTGTCAACATCTCAAATGAATCTTTATGTTTAATAACAGTGTCCAACACAGCGTAACTTTACGTCTACATATCTTAACAGCACAAGAGGTATATCTCCCTTTAATAAGCTCGAGTATAGCTGGAAATGCAAAAGTTCGCAACATTCCCATTCATAAGAAGTATGCGTGTCTGCATAAGTTTTATTTAAAAAGATTCTATGAAAACTGTAAGATGACTGGTATGTCTAAATTGCATATATCCATATTACAAAAAGGTATTTACATTTACCTGATGATAAATAGCTAAACGTCATCAACATGGTATTTGAAGTTAAAGTTTTTCGTAGGAAATACTAGTTTTTTAGCAACTTTGTTTTTGTTTAAGGCTAAATTTCAACATTCACCTCGGAAATAACCAAGTAAGATGATGATGATAGATGACCTTGACCACGCAAGTCCTCACTCTACGGATGATGATGATGATGATGATGATGATGACGACGACGACGACGACGACGACGATGATGATGATGACGACGACGACTATGAAGATAAAAATAATATAGGTGACTTAAAGAACACAAAACCTTGCTATACGGAAAGGCTGTTCTCAAATCTTGTGATATGATCATCAAAATCCACAGATTAGTGTGCATTCCAACTTCAATCGCACCCTACAACCCAAAACGCTCGCCCATACGGTTGGCAAAAAGGATTGCAGTCTTATCCTACCGGTTACCCATTCACAGCTGGGTGAACAGAAGCAACTACCGAACAAAATCACTTGCCTCAGGAGATACCAATTGTCACATGGTTGTTATCGGCAGGACCAGTGTCATAGAAACTCTCTTGAGTCATGCCTGCGGAACGCTGTCATCCATCGAACTACTCTCCGCCACCGGGGTTGCTAAACATTTCGCCCGATGTGTGACATACGCGCTATCCACAGGACCACAACATCGGGTAACGGGCTGGTCCTTGGAGTTCGTCACACCCGGAGCAGGGTTCTTGTGCATTAACACTTTAAATAGGCTGGAGCCTCTCATGTGGTTTTGTTATTTATCATACAATTCCAATGGTCCTGGTGTCATCGGACTACATGTAGAGATAGTTTTCCTTTATAATACATGTACTGTATCGATTTCTCCTACATACTCCACTTACTTCATAAACTATCTAACTGACGGGGATATGTTTCAGAAACCTGCCAAATGTTATAGGATATATTTTTCAGTTTCAGAGAAAATACCGACTGCTTGGAGTCAAGGGTGCTTTGGAGAATGAACAGGCGCCAACCCAAGGTCATAAAAGTGTTAGCAATTGGTCAGACTTCAATCGAAATTTGGTAAAGAGTAAGCGTCTGAAATGTTTATTAAAAAGGAAACTCACGATGTCATATTCATTTCCTAACTTTATCACTCTAGGTAATTTTGAAGCCAACATGTCTTTCTTAAATTGACTTTGAGATTAAAATCAATATACTGGCTTTTAAATTTACACTTTTAAGTACAGTTATTCACATTGCGGTTATTCAATCTTTGAATTATGTTTTAAATGTTTAAATTGGACATTTACTAAGTGGGTAAAACTAGTTGTTAGGTAGAGTAATAACGTTACTATCTGGTAGTTCAAAAAGTCCGGTTTTCTGATGCAACGAATTTGTTCATAAACGATATGACCAGTCCACGGAATTGTATTTAGTTCGAGTCAATATAAGATTAACATAATATCATTTGACCATTTATTAATGTTTTTTCCATTGATATTATTTCAATGCAGTTAATATCAAATTACCACCAAGAACGTTTGTACAGCCAGAAATGTACAACAATAGCAATTCACATCATTGAATGTATGCACCTAATCTGTGCTAAATGCAACCAAGAGAGCGGCCTTCATTTGCTGTCTTTGTATGCTAATTAATGAAATATCCTAGTGTCGATCATGCGAATGAGACAAGCTTTTAACTATTGTCAGACATTAAAATGCACTAACGTTCGTGGAACCACAAGCATGACCCTGTAGCTAACTATCCAATATTGGTAGTAGCCCTGAAAAATAACATCATTTACTTAAATGGCAGATCTTTCGCGTAAGTGAACAGATTTTAGTGATAGAGGGCAATCGTAGGGCGGGGAATGAATGGTTCTTTCCTTGTAAGACACTGAGCGATAGTGGTGGTGGCTGCAATGTGACATAAGCATGATTGATACTTTCTTGATATTCCCCATTTACTTGGATACGATCGCAGGAGAATTCTTCAATAACACGGACACCGGGAGGAATGCACCAGTATTGTTCGTAGCAGCCGTTTATGCCAGAAGTCTAACACATCACTGGTAGAAAAAGTTTGTGAATGCCACAGAAAAAAGTCATAAACAGTATGAGTTCTCTAAGTGCGCTGTTGAAAATGTCGAGTGTTTCATTGTCAAATTTGCATTATCCATTATTGAAGCATACGAATGACAAACTTTAACATGCTTGGTCATGTTTCGATGATGTGTAATCGTGAGTTTGGGTTCTACACTGTGATGGCAAACTTTGATAAATAGTAGCAGGTCCACTCTTTTGCAAAACCACGACGGATGAAAAACAAAACAAAGCATCGGACATCAAAACACGTTCTATCGATTTTCAGACAGTTTTTCAGAAATTTAATCTGGTTGTCAGAATTAACGTTCATTCACGAAACTGCTCAGAAGTTGATTCCATTTTTCAATATATACTTTTCCCAGATGATCAGTAGTGACGTCATGACAAACCTGTTCTTGTATATTGAAGGATGAGAACAGTTATATGTGTTTAATGATATAAAACACATGAAACTGTTTTAACAAACTAGTGTTGGAAATTATATGAATAGATCACTGAAAATCAGTTATGACACCAGGTGTTTGCGAAAAGGGTAAACCATATAATACCATTCATCCAGATGCAAAGGTCAAATGTTGAGGCGCCATTCTGATATATATATTCAGTGATCCATTCACATAATTTCCCTACACACACACACACACACACACACACACACACACACACACACACACACACACACACACACACATAATTATATATATATAATTAGAAAGGCGTCTCAAAATTAAAGCTTTGCATCTGAATGGTTGAGTCATATAATTTCCAATACTAGTCTGCCTAATGCGTACAATGGAATTTAATGCGGCAGACTCGAGACAGATTATTCTATTCATGAATTCAAGAAAAATAATATGAAGTTAAGAAGCGATGAATTATGAAACAGTTTGTCGGTTTGGTTCTTCCTGTAGGCTTTTCATGGTTACACGGCAAAGTTATCTGTTCTTATGATGTTCAACTCCGTAATACGAACACTTACGTAGCATTTACAGACTGATAGTGGGTGTATGGTCTAGTTACTATCATTCCCCATCTCTATAACGCTTTTGTCACAATGCGCTGACTACTTCAGGCAACGATTATGGTTTCATTACGACTACATCCCACAGTGTAAAGAGGGAAACTGTTTAATCAATACTTAAGTGCAGTGACTAACGAGTAGTTCCTATGAGTGTCCAGCGCGTTATAGAAGGGTACCCAATGTCCAGTTAGAGGCCAGACATGACCAGCACCTCGTAAATTGCTGGATTAGAGTATGACTGAATGGCCAAGATTTCCCATGACACTCTTTCGCAGACTCCGACGTGAGGAGATACTGTAAGATAAGCAAGTAAATCACGTAGTAATTACGACCGTTACTATCACAATATGGCTACGACGCATCGTAGTATGGAGAATACTGATATAAAAGGTACACTGCCGATGCGCTGTTGCTAAGAACGTACGGATATGAGAGATCAGTCTGTGTCTGGATAGTTTTTTCAAATATAATGATTTTAAACCGAGAGTGATGTTTGAAGCTCTATACCATGCTCCAAAGCCGTAACTATGGTTTTAAACGACTGACTTCCCTCACCCGAACCACAACAGGAAGCTTAAAAGGGTTATGCACCTTTGCCGGAGGAGCCTTATCGTGTCTGATCGTCAATCCAGTCAGCTTACAGTGTTCTTCGTTAGGGATATCTTTGAAATATGTTTGTATATTGATCTCATTGTTTGTAGTAATTAAGTCATGTCTAACAGACAGGCTTTCTTTAATCGATACTTGAGACTGTAGGCAAGATTAAAATCGTTGGGGTATTGTAATTTGCTGAACTTCGGAGTCATTGTTTTGATGATTAATTTGCATGATGTAATATGTCTGTTCACTGTGCTTGATATTGATAAGTGGGCCTAAAGTGAGCATTATCTTAGCCCATGGAGAAATCTGCCTTGACGTCACATGTATCGATTTTATGGATCCTTTTATCGTAGTGATTAGCGTTTACGGTCAATGCCTTAAAAATATTTCATGCCCAAAATGCTAGTAATTTATTTGATGTTTTCTTTGATGTTTTTTTTACATTAAACCAAAGTAATATTTTTTTCTTAAATAGTATTATCGCAGGATATCTAAATGGTGAATGATCGACTGTGAAAAAAAGTTGTAAATTATATGAACAAGTTATTTAAACATACTATTTGCAGTCAAGGAGCAAATCAAAGATCAGCTTGATAACTAGAAAGTGTTATAGTATGACGACTTTCCAAATAAGGGAGCCACCATTTGATAGTCCATTGGGTTGGGGTTGGGGTTGGGATGGATGGGGTTTGTTTTATTTTGTATTTAGACGAGATATATTTTCGGAGACAGTCATTATTCGATAACACCCCCCCCCCCCCCCCCCCCCCCACCCCACCCCCACCCCACCCCCACCCCACCCACACATACAAACACACACGAATATAAAATGGTCGGTCGCTACAATTGGTAGAAGTAGAGCAGTCTATTTTCAGTCAAACTAGGATATATGTAAATATAGGTACTAGGCAGTTTGCATACATGTATAAAGTATGCATCCAAGCGTGCACAGATTCCTTTATGTAACACGATTACATGCGTTATCCATTTAAATCCACTTATCTTTTAACAAAGGACCTCATCAGATATACATCAACCACCTTCTGATCACAACTACGCTTTCTCCTTTGACGTAAAAGTTAGAACTCTCAAAGGATTACAATACGTGTTTTAAAAATTGATGGAGTTTCTATGCGTGATTCAACGTTTTTGTCTTCCTGGAGTTCATTGTCATTGTCTTATTTTCGCACTTTGGTTTTTCGACATAAACTGTTGATGGATTATTCGAGTTCTTATAAGAAATGGAATCATGTTAATGACAACATCAAAAGTACACACGTACTTTAACATGGTGTTCATGGCACTCTGGAAGATTACTGCCCTTGGTTGGAGCGAGGTGTACACGTTATGGCTTTTGCGAACACAAATATAAGAACCTTAAATATTGGTTGTCTTAGAAATAATGTGTATGCCTTATTAGCTGTCTTCTGTGGACTGCAATAAGTCATCACATGGATAGAGGGTAGGAAACTGTGAATTGGTTTTCGATTATGTCATTCTTTAAATGACCATTTTTTCTTACCATCTAACTCCTTTATTTTACCCAGATCACAAGCAAAGGTTGCATTTTCATGTTGCGAGATTTGATCTTGTAATCAGATAACTTTGTTAGCACTCAACAATATAATACACTGTCTAATGTTACAATATTTACCGATCTCATATTCATTCGTCTCGAACCCGTTATTTGGGCATGCACTTGAACACATATGTATGTATTGGAACACCAATTTATGAAATTGAAGGCTTGTGTATAATATATAACTCCTATCGACGTTAGTGTGGTACTCGGTGGCACTGGTGGCCCAGTCGGCTGATTGTCGGTTCGAAACCCGTTTCGCCCCGATTATGTTTCTAGGTTTGTCAGCGCCATACCCGTTCTCGTGGGTTTCACCGAAGTGGTAAACGTCACTTCGGGCTTTCCTCCCACATTAAGTTGAACCTTTACATAGTAAATTCAACTTTCTCGGAAAGACACATTTTGCTTACGTCTAAATATTCCAATCAATGTTTTACCATCAGATGCCTGGCAAATCTTATGGCATTTATTGAATATGTTGCTTACTCAATGCTTACCGTACTATTTTTTATCTTTACATGGAGTTCATCACGCAGCGCAGAGTTGCTCCACTTAGCCGCACCATGCTAAGCTAATCACTGGTTCGAATTCCAGCCTATAATGATATTTGGTCTTCCAGCACCTTCATTATGAACTGCGCTTCACAAAAGTGATAAGCATCGACAATCCTTTTGTTTTTCTTCAGCATATTAACACAGAAAATATTGAAATATTGTTAAAATTCAACTCACTCGGTCTCTCATTAAACTGCAGCGGTACATTTTGAGATTTTTCTCGATATTATCTTGGATGTCTTCATTGCTTCTTTTTGATGAGTAAACACCAAGAGATCAACTGTTTCTTATCCAAGTAAGATACTCGTATACTGCAATATTTCTTCGTTCAAATTGCCTTGCATGTGCTATGTTTTTATTTATCTCATGTTTATATTATTAACAAACATCCACATGTCACGAGTCAAGGAATGACACGAACATCACGTCTTCCACAGCGAACGTTATTGCGATAAAGTAGTATTTTATGTACGGTTCATTGGGATTAACAGTACATTGGCTTTGGCCTTTCGTAAATTTTACTTGTAAGATTAACGATGAAATACGCAAAAGTGTACACGTATGCGCATCATTTATTTAATATTAGACTATATGGTTTAAGTATAGAAGTTCTGCACATATAGCGAGAAGAGGATTGTATCTGATGCTTATTCACCGCTTGCTGCATTAACTGCACTTAGCATACATTGCTGGAAATTGCTTAATATTGTTCAACTTATATCAAATACCTATTGTCTGACATGTAATATGCATATTATGTAAAAATGTTTGATTAGGTTCTGTTTTTAGGAACGACTTGGTTACTGAATGACTTGTGAAATATGTCTTGTCATGTTTGTCGACCAAGGGTCATATTGTTTCATATACCATTCCACAGGAGCACGACCAGTTTCCATTTTCTATTCCATACATATGTGTTTGAATAAGGTTTTACGATTAATCAATGATGCCAATATTTTGAAAAAAATATGGGTGTACCCTCTAAGAGACGTTTTCTTGTAAGCCACATTAGTTTTATTACACCAATTTTATGCATATATCACAACTAACAACTTGAAAAGACGCTAAGCAATTCATCAATTTCTGGATATAACGATTTATTACAGAACATGTTAGCTGTGATCACTTTGCCAAAAATGAAGCTCGGAAGCTCACATTCTCCGGCGATATTTCGTAAGATAAAATCAGAGAGAGCTTCGGTGGAAATCAATGTTGAAATAATATATGGTATCTTTCTTGCTTAGAATAACTGCCGTTTTGGCATTCATAGAATACAGAAATGGTATTGCGATATTTGCAATGTGGTGTTATTGATAACCTGGTACACGACCTGTAATTTGAAATGGTTCATTCGCATCATTTTCATCATTAATTTGAAATTTTTAAATTGCCTCTTGTGGCAGATAATCGAGACTGATTATGCTCGAGTAAAGATTTAAAAATGTCAAAGTTATCATTGCAACGGTTCTGTTTTATTACTCTACGGAAGTGCCAGTAGTTTAGCCAGAAATGTGGAAGTAGTCGGTCATTATTTACGTCATAACGAGTGTCTATCATATCCAGTTTCGTGGTCATGTGTCTGGTTTCTTTTCAGTTGAAAAGACATATATCATGTCAACAGAACAGTAAATAGATATCAGTGCATATATACTACACGTATTTATGGCCATTATGTATCACACAATCCAAACAGAAGGCGGTCATACTGTCCTTCGACCCGTGAAGATTCGGGATAGAACAGGCCTTCAGCAACCCATTCCTGCTGTGAAAGGCATCTCTGCTTGTTGTAAGAGGCGACTAACGGGATACTTGTCATCGTATCCCAATTCCGTGGATCGATGCCCATGATGTCAATCAGTGGACTGTCTGGTCCGGACTCGATTATTTACAGACCTCCGTCATCTGGGATATTGCTGAGTGCGGCGTTAACAACAAACAAACAAACAAAAAATCATATTATCTTTCACATCTGATGCACATCGTTTATTTGATTTCCATATAGAACTGAATAATACATCTACTGCAGTTGTCGACCCGTTAAGATTCCGGGGTAGAATAGGTCTTCAGCAAGCCATGCTTGCCGTAAAAGGCGACTAACGGGATCGCGACTCGCTGACTTGGTTGATACATGTCATCGATCCCAATTGCGCGGATCGATGCTCATGATATTAATCACTTGATTGTCTGGTCCTGACTCGATTATTTACAGACCGCCGTCATAAAGCAGGAATATTGCTGAGTGCGGCGTAAAACAACCAACCAACCAACCAACTGTAGTTGTCGTCTATGTTATTTCCCCACCAGATCCAGTTCCTGTTGCTCAGAACACCTGGTGTCATCACTATTTGACAGTGATTCATAAAAAATATGCTCGTGATAATGTCGGAATCGTAGAATGCGCTCTGCTTTTAGTGAGATTTTTTTGATTATGGAAAAGTTTTTTGTCGCTTTTAATCATACAATACCTTATTGCGACATGTAATTTTCATGGGATCGACATTGCTCAAACAAATGGCTGTCAGAAGGGGATTATGTTTTCAAAGATGTCCTTTTACTGGGCTTTTTGGGGCCACCGTTTACATCTTCATATCAATCAGAAGTGGAAAACTCTCGACAGTGTCTTGTATTCAAGTGTCAGGAAACATATTTGGTTTTTACTTTCTATTCTAATGTATATGGGGTCATTAGGAAATTATATTAACCTTTTCATTCGACCAAACGTGTTTGAGATGAGCTACCGCTTGTCCTTGATGAAGAACCAACATTATGTTAACATGACCTGTGATGCACTTTGGGGTATTTTGTTGAAACTACTTTTGCCATTTTATTGCAATAGTTGTACAACTATTACAGATTATTATTCTGTGCAACATACCCTGCTTCATTGGCCACACCCACCACGTTCTAGGTTGTGTAAGTTTGCTAGGGAACTTGTTGCAAATGCAAAGTATCTTTTGTATAAATAGACTGGTATGTTCTGACTAAAGGTCAAAGGTAAAGTATTATGCTTGCTCATAATCGTAGACCAGGGAATGCTTTCACTTTTCGCGAGCACCTGGTGTCATCACTGATTTTCAGTGATCCATTTATATAATTTTCACCACTTATTGTGCCTTTTGTGCCAAATGGAATCTGTTTCGCAGATAATCGAGACTGATAGTCCTTATTCTCTGGCGTTGACGTTATATATTCATGATTATTTAAAGTGTTTTGTCCCGTGTATTACATCTTACGAAACCATCGATAGTCAAACATGGTATCGATGTCAACTACCCTGTTTCAACCTCTCATCAATGTACTGTCATGACATTAGACGTCACAATGCGTCAAATGGAACAGAGAAATATATACTTCGGAGTAATTATTGATGTTGGAACAGATGAAAAATGCATGAAAGATTTCCCTACTTTAACGAACAAATTAAACAAAGCCCTACAAACACCCGTATATGTCTAATTAAAGACATCTTATTGAATACTTGGAAGTGTGCAACAGAGATTTCTCATTATGGAAACTAGACACTTTACAGTAGTGAGGGTGATATTTCAGTGCAGTAGATGTACCGAGATCCACTTCTCTGCATCTGAATTACTTCCCCTTCAACGTCAAGCACAATCTCATTAAAATCAGACCTTAGTCGGAATGTGAATTCTAATCGTACAACCTCGAAAACTTTAACACGGGATATTCCGAACAATAGTTACGGGTTTAACGACTGAATCCATACAATCTAGACCATCTATTAGCCATTCCAGAATGTTCTTTTGTTTATGTTTCAAATTTGTAACCGGGAATTTGTCAAAATATGTTTCGAAGCGTTGTCGCCAATTTGAAATTTGCACGAGAAAGGGGCCTTCCTTCCATTGGTCGGTCAAAGTTCGCGCAAGGTCGGTCTGACATGACCCGTAACGGGATGTCCTAAGATCTTTGTTTAGCCGTAGCGAGAACTAAGATCTGATTTTAATGAGATTGACGTCAAGCACGACATAGTTATCTTTCTGGCACAATAAAAAAGTGTCTACCAGCAGCAGATTGTACTTTTTTATATTAACGCTATTCGCGATGAATAGTATTTCACCATAACTGAATCACATGGCAATTTGCCAAGCAATTGGGAGAGCTCATGGCAAGTTTCTTGTCACAAAAGCGTATAAGAAGACGATCTCAGGCACAAATTCGAGATATGATGAGTGTTGCTTCATACCATATCCTTCTTCTAAAGTTGATCGTTCGATTTAATTTCAAATGAATAGTTGATATTTTGTAATGGTTTCGAATTCTGATTTTGTGAGGATATTCAGTGTTATAACATGGCAAGTGGTGTATATTCTATTGATTACTAGCTTCCACAGTGGGATATTTGTTTCTCCAAAATGAAACAGATATCAGAAGTTGGTGTATGTCAGCATTGAATGGGTTAGTGTAAAACGAATCGGAATGTGTGACTATCTGACAAGTTGAAAACCGTTATTAAATGGGATTTGACGTCCAGAGATCTCCTGGATTTGCCATATGAATGCCTTTCTTGAAATGTACCTTAATTCTCTTAATTCCAAATTTGAAACAATCTCTGTCTGTGCCATAAATTTTCCTAGAAACGTATACTCAGTAAAACCCTAAAATGCGAATAAAATATTTTATAGACTGAATTGCCAGCTTTCCTTTAATCTGGTATGTTTTAAGTAATTGCAAGAAAATCTCCAAGAAGTTCTATATATACCAGAACTGTTCATTAATTTGACAAGAGGGCAC
The DNA here is from genome assembly GCF_022045235.1 of Haliotis cracherodii. Classification (NCBI taxonomy): domain Eukaryota; kingdom Metazoa; phylum Mollusca; class Gastropoda; order Lepetellida; family Haliotidae; genus Haliotis; species Haliotis cracherodii. Next base: position 37,049,367 of record NW_027266265.1, read on the forward strand.
ATGCCCAAAGCATGGGGAAAAAGCATTTTGCGTTTCATATTCTGGTCCTTTTATGTGTATTCAAAAGCGTGAAAAAATGGTTTTTAATAATGAATTGCGTGTGCAGAATATTTTCAGAAATACGTGTGAATGATTTGCCAGTTTTACAAGATCTGGGCTAAATACAGTACAAGAATTGTTTCGGGCAGTCAGGCTCAATGTCTGTCTTCATACAGATGGCTTGCACCGCACGCACTCACGGATTCAGTGTTGTTGGTAGTTTTAGAATAATCATGTTTTGTGTGTTCTTGCGTCGTATGTGTTCATTCACAGTATGGTGCTTGTGTACGTCCGATTGGAGTTGTAGGAGAGATACATTTGTTGTTGAGGTCCCCGACATTTGTCTAAGTCGCTGTGGGTAGTCATCAGCTTGATTGCCAAGCTGATAAACACAAGCAAATATCACAAAGATGTTTTCCTCATCTTAGATAATGCGTCAAAGTTTGCTTACCCGCTATTTGCACAACCGTCGTTAAAAGGCATTTTTAGAATATGGTTAATATGTTTACAGTACGGAACAAAAGCAAAACGTTGAATATGTGATTTAGTGAGTAGGGTAATATTTAAAGTCACATCGGCAGTATTTCAGCCATATCGTGACTAGTGTATGTGTTTGTGAGTATGAGAGTGTCTGTGTGTGTGTGTGTGTGTGTGTGTGTGTGTGTGTGTGTGTGTGTGTGTGTGTGTGTGTGTGTGTGTGAGAGAGAGAGAGCGTGTGTGTGAGCGTGTGTGTAATTGTTGAGTATCATAAACAACATCAATATTAGTAATTGTGTATGTCGTTTATCTCGTAAAGGATAATCATAATTTATATACAGAATGGATCAACAGTGCAATCTTTAAGAAAAAAACGTGTTTCTAATAGTGTAAAATATACACGTAATTATACCGTGTGAAATATCATCAAATATTTCCTAATGCTGAAATGTACAGATAGATATCATCTGGAGATTTATCTTTACATACATCTTTATATATGTACAGATAAAATACACAAGAAAACAATCGCGAATGTCACACAGCAAATTACATGCAATAACTTCTACAAATAAAAAACATCTAAACAAACCAAAGTTTTGTGTATCACCATTCTAGTCGTCAAATATCTCCCTGACCCTGATTCTAAATTCAGAATGCTATTATTGAACACATTAAAGTGAACGGTTTGTGCCTCAATAAGTTTATCTCTTTTTAAATATGTTGACTGAAATCTAGTAACACCTGACTGAGGATGGTTCCAAATGAACGTCCACAATATCAAAGATGCATCACCGCCGTCTGTAAATGGTCAAGTTTGGACCAGAATTCCGGAGACTGAAACAATTGAAAGATTTTTCATAAAACACTGAGCTTAACCACCCAATCCATTTCAGTCGACTCATGAGACAAGTTATTTTTAATGAGAGCTACTTTTGATCTCGCACGTGCACTGGCAAATGTTTGTGCTTAAGTATACAAAATTTAGAACACAAGCACAGTGATCCGTCAGACAACCAATTACACTCAGAACCCCAGAGGTATATACAGAGACGGGACAATCGAATTGTTTGATAACATATTGACATGTTTTCTATACCAAAATATACAATGCGATTGCAAACACCTGGTGTCTTTTCTCTGTCTATTTTAATTTACCTAAAAGTAGCATGTGATATAATGTGTCCGGAAAACTAACGTACAACTAGGCTATTACGTAACTTGTACATCACATGACACTACTGAGTATGTACATGTTCATGTGTCTCAAATATCTCATCGCAACGTAAGATATGACTTGTTGTAGATATTAATGCTAAGTAACAGCAGTATATACAAGAAAAAAATGATCTTACTCAAATACATGTTTCAGATCTACAAGCGTGCAGTCGATTAAACATTTTGTATTGGCGCACAACATAAACGGGCCAGGGAAAAACAAGAGGTGAGCACACGACAAAAATGCACATACTTGGTTTTAAGAAATATCTTCACATTTAACCTAACTTATATATAATAGTGAATTCTATCAGACCCTGTCCAAATGAATAGATTCGATGATGATGATGATGATGATGATGATGATGATGATGATGATGATTAGGAACTAACCGTTTTTACGTTTTGAGTGTACAATACCATAATCCGTTTAGAATTCGTTTTTGTCATTAGTACACGAAACTCTTGATAAAACGAGATCCGTCTTTTTCTTCAGGGCAATCAACCCTTTACATAACGACATCGTCTTTGTCATTAATATAATCGAACCCTTGGTAAACCGAGGTAGTCTTTGCCATCAGTACATTCAGCCATTGAGATTGTCCTTGATATTAATACATTTAATCATTAACAGTACGAGATCGTCTAGGTCATTAATCGAATCACCACTTTACCTAACGAGGTCGTCTTTGCCATTAATACAATCAACACTGGATATTACGAGACCGTCTTTGTGATTAGTACAAACAACCCTTTACATAATGCGATCGTCTTCGTCATTGGTACAATCAGCCCTTGGTATTACAAGATCGGATTTGTCATTAGTACAAACAACCCTTTACACACGAGATCGTCCTTGTCAATAGTACAGTCATCCCTTGAGATTGCGAGATCGTCTTTGTCATTTGTACAGTCAACCCTTTACATAACGCGATCGTCTTTTTGATTGTTAGAATCAGTCCTTGGTATCAAAGTGAGTGAGTGAGTATGGTTTTATGCCGCTTGTAGCAATATTCCAGCAATATCACGGCGGGGGACACCAGAAATGGTACATTGTATCCATGTCGTGAATCGAATCCGACTTCCGAACACATTAACCACTAGGCTACCCGACCGCCCACCTTGATATTAAAAGATTGGATTTGTCACTAGTACAATCAACCCATAATAATACGAGGTCGTCTTTGTCATAACAACATTCAACATTTTACATAACGATATCGTCTTTGTCATTAAAACAACCAACCCTGGATTATACGATATCGTCTTTGTCATTAAAACGTTCAACCGTTGATAATACTTGGTCGTCTTTGTCATTGGTACAACCAAGACTGGTTTGCTAAATGAAATATTAGCATTCACATATGAATGTATTCATGTGTTCAGCATTCATGTGAAATCGCATTACAATAAATTGATACTCTGAACTTGGTCTAGTGTTATTTGCAAATGGTGTTTTGTCGGACATCATTGGAGAGAAACATCTCCCACAAACGTTTAAGTGTCACGTTTAAATCATCCTGTGCCTGGATTAGTCAGTTTAATATCCAACCGACCATTTCATAAAATGTGAAAAATAATTTCTGATCACACCCCCGTGTCATCTACATGCAATAATTGTGTAAATGCGTAAGTGATACTTTTAACTATAATCCTTTAATTGGGGACGAGACACAAAATACACATCTATAATCATCAACTTGTTCCAACCAAAACCTGTTATGTGCACATTCATAAAGAACTAAATACCCAGCGTTCAAAATTGTATACAATCTCGTAATTAAGGGCAGCGCAGATAGTAACCACATTGTTAGAATTACCATAAGTACATGTGTACTTATATAAAATGTATATACAGTCAACGTAACATACTTTGACAAATGAAAAATAATTTATGTCATACAATGTATATGTACATGTATACTTCTCACATGATACTGCTGTGTAAATCTTTTGAATTTAACTAAACAATTTCAGTGTTAGTGCATTGGGGCACAAATGGGTTTTTTTCACCCGCAAATGTTACAAAGAGTATTATTGCATTGTTGAATTAGATTTCCAACATGTACATTATGATGAAATTGTATCTACTTTATCGATGTACACTGAGTGAAATACAGACTAGTATTATGTATTTGAAGACGTCAGATGATCAAGTATTATAAGACAGATTAGGTAAAAATAATTAAATTGAACATTAATATCTAGAACCTATTTTTATGCCTGCACTATTATGTCCTTCCCGCTATATAACATATTCCTTAAATAATTAATAACGTCACATTTGACGTTTGGATCGCCTAGCTAAATCTTTCATTGAGAATCATCTATCAATGTTCTGTTTAAGGGGACTGTTAAGCGTTGCATATGCAGTAACTATATTTGACAATTCAAAGATATTATTTTATACGTCATACTTTGAATGCCAAGTTAGTTAGACCCCTACTGCATTTTTGTCAACGTTTAACAATCCCATTTGTAATCTACTGGTGCTATGTTTCATGGAGGAGCTTACGGTAGCTTCTTCAATTATATGATGTCCTGATAAGTTAATACGTGTTACACACCAATGCTAGATACATCAAATTATTCAAAAGTAAGGTTCAACGTTAAATATAAACCAAAATAATTTAAAGAAAATTTGAAACAACTCAGGTAGAATGTTATCCTAATGTTCAACATCGTCAATACTGCACGGTCGTGTATATCTGTTACAGTTAACGTGTAAAATGTGATTCACTTAGGCAATTTTTAGGCCTAAATATTTCTACTATTTTACAAATGATGAAAACTCTGTCCATGTATTTACCAGATCTACTCAATATCAGTAGGGAGTTCAAGAATGTTTAAAAATATGCTTGAATATACGTTGACTTTCGCTTTCTTTTAATCCTATCATATTCAGTGTTAGCGAAATTCAACATCTAAATGTTTGGAATTCGTCATCATAATAAAATAAATGGACACTGAATGACTGAAATATTTAGGCAGTTTTTGAATTGCTTCAGTGAAAATTTCAGTCATTGTACACATTGACTGTAACAAATGTAAAAAGTTCTTCTATGATAAGGGACGTTGTGTACTCAATTTTTACGATGAATGCTTGAATGAATGACATTAAATAGCTTATCAATTTCAGAAGTAACATTTGTAAATCAACGTTATATCACACATGTCAAATTGACCAATCGGTATGCTACATACTACAAGTATTTACAGGATGATTTATTTAAAACGAAAACATGAGGAATACAACTGACGTTGAGGCCAGTGTTAACATGAGGAAAACCCAGAAAAGAAGGTTGTCCACCGCATCCCCCACCTCTATCCATGTTATATCCTGGAGTGGATCATACTTGTTAAAATCAAATTCAGTCTCATCATACAACACAGAGAACTCGTGTCCAATTGTTCCTTCTTTGTCCGTCTTGGGATCCATGAGAGACATATTTTCCGGATATATTTTCGAATCTGAATCCGAGTGTCGTCGTTTCGCATCGCCGTTTTCGTAGCGACGTAGTGTGGAGCTTTGCTGTTTGTCGGTCTCGACCTGTTTTCGCTTCTCTACCCTCAGTTCTCTGAGTCGACAACACAGGAGACAGTTGACCCATTTTGGTATTGGTCGATCTGGCTTCTGGTGGATCATATTCATAACAACGCCCGAGGATAAGACGGACATAGTGCTAAGGGACAGCAGGACAGTCAGGTAGACGGCTGAAATTGAATAAGCATGTAACATGTAATTGAATAAGCATTTAACATGTAATTGAATATACACGTAATATATAATTGGATAAGCATGTAAGATCTAAGTGATTAAGCATGTAACATGTAATTGAATAAAAATGTAATATGCAAGTAGATAAGCATGTAACACGTAATTGAACAAGCATGTAACATATAATTGGATAAGCATGTAACATGCAATTGGATAAGCATGTAACATGTAATTGGATAAGCATGTAACATGTAATTGGATAAGCATGTAACTCGTAATTGAACAAGCATGTAACATGTAAGTGGATAAGCATGTAACATGTAATTGAATAAGCATGTAACATGCAAGTGGATAAGCATGTAACACGTAATTGAATAAGCATGTAACATGTAATTGGATAAGCATGTAACATGTAACTGGATAAGCATGTAACATGTAATTAGATAAGCATGTAACATGTAACTGGATAAGCATGTAACATGTAACTGGATAAGCATGTAACGTGTAATTGTATAAGAACGAAATGGATATGCACGTAACGCTGAGTGAGGTATATTTACACTGACTTTTTGGTTCATCAGCTAAAAAAGTTATTTTCCCCTGGTTGAACCTTGTTGCTAAGATAAGGACGCTGTTGATAAGGAGGTAAATGGAACTGTTTATGTGTCTGCGCGAAACAAGAGTAGACATATGTGTTGTCTTGAATATTCCAGTTGATTTAGATAGTATATCTATGATTTATAGTGTATGTGAGTGAGTGACTTGGGGTTTTCGCCGCTTTTAGTAATATTTCGTCAATATCACGGCGGGGCAGCACATGTTTACTTTTTTCGAGAACACCTGGTGTCATCACCGATTTTCAGTGAACCATCAATATAGATGTATTTTCCCCACTGTTTTGCCTTTTTTGACCAATTTGTGTCAGATAATCGAGATTGGTTTACCTCCGCCGCTGATGTTTCAAGTTCACATATAATACCCATGTGGGGAATCGAACCCGGGCCGTCGGCGTGACGAGCTAACGCTTAATCCACATTGCTACCCACCGCCCAATGATCTCAAGGTGTACATGTAGGTAGAGATTGTTATTCCCTAATTGTATAATTATTCCTTATTTTGCTAAATATAATTTTATATTAAGTGCCGTCAGTTGTCTTTATGCGTGTCTGTCTTCAAGTCTCATTGTTTGTTCTATTATGGTCATGATTAATGTGCATTTCAAGGTCATACACACTGTTTGATTACTGTTACGGCTCGTATCTATCTTTTGGAGATATAATATGTACATTTGCCTCGAAATTGGGTAGGTATCATATATTGTGTAGAGAGCCGAAGTCAAACTATTCACATGGAAATAAAGACTGGTTGCATTCACCTTTCCTGCAATTTTGAATGTTTAGTTTTATTGCACATGCTAATTAACGCATGTAGCATTTCAAGAGAATGGAATCTTCCTTTTCCCACAGTGTGAGTGAGTGAGTTGGGTTTAAAGCCGCTTTTAACAGTATTCCAGTTATATCGCGGCGTGTCAGCTTAATGTGGGAAGAAAGCCCGAAATGATGCAGGTCTCAGACGTTTACCTCTTCGGTGAAACGAGCACGGGTATGGTGCTGACAAACCTAGAAACATAATCGGGGCGAACCGGGATTCGAACCCACCCACAGTGTGCTATCACGAAGGCTAGTTATCGCTGATTTTCAGTGATCCATTTATATGATGTCCATTCATATCTTGCATTTTACGTCTAATTGAACTGTTTCGGCAGATAATTGATGCTGATCATTCCCTGATGTTGGCGTTGTACATTCACATGTTGGCACGAAATAACGGCTGTAAGTTTCATGAAACGAAGAGGCGATTTTAAATTTTGTTTCAAACTTTTGTTCAATGATCCAATGACGTGTAGGAATTGAAACTGTCTGATCGAGTTGCGCTAAACATACGGCACTTCGTTTAAGTTGTGTTCACGTTTGTTTGACACTTTTGAAATGGTCAGGGCAGTAGGGTAGCCCAGTGGTTGCACTGTTCGCTTGTCAAAAGAAGGCCTTGTTCGAATCCCGGAATGGGTAGAATATTTGAAGCACATTTCTGATGTCACCCACAGTGATATTGTTGTAACATTGCGTAAAGCGGCGTAAAATACAACTCACTCGTTTGCTATTAAAGGGTCAGCATCTTGAGGCGAAATACAAAAGTATGGACGTGAGAAGCGACAGTAAAATGCAAGGCACAGTTCCCTTTGCTGAATGATTTGAAATGTTTGAAATATGCCGTAATGTAACAATCTAGCCTTAAACCCTACACATACAACAGCTATGTAGGGTTTAGGAACCTGCGATACATGAAAGGCACATTCACATTTTTGAAAAACAATTTTATAGTCACTAACGTAACTGTTTCTCTACTTCAATATTATGACAATGGTCCAAGACGCCGCACTTCGCTTTGCAGAGTTGCGTCCCTTAATCACACCAGGATACCTTGATCTATTTACGTGCAGACTATGATCCTTGGTTTATGAGAATCATACCCGTGATGGAGTGTTTTACCAAAGTGGAAAACGCCCAAGACCAGCATCACTTCGAGTTTTCCACCCAAATCCAGGTCACGCCACTATATAGAATGACACTGTTGGTTAGACCGAACTACATCGCGTGTCTACTCGTCTACATCTACGGCCGTATCGATACTTCCCGATTATGATGCTTCATCTCTCAGCACACGCTCCTATTTGTTTCTTGATAATCATTAAGAACTTGCCTCACTTCGGGTTTCAGCTCACATTAAGCTGACAGGCCGTAAAATAATTGAACTACGTAAAACCGAAACCACTCAGTTCAGTAACAAGCACCGGGATATATATATTGAACTGATGAAAACACCCTTGAACGTGAATAGAAATCTCGGTTCCCCACCAAAGCCAGCTTTATATAGATTTATTTTGCTACAGTTTCCTCTTACGTTGTGTTATGATATCATGCGTACTTCAAAGAAGTAAACTGTTATTGGCGTATATATATTACACTATGTCAACGCTTGAAAATAATGTTCTTTTCTGTATACCCAGTATGTATATGCTTAAAAACTTCATAAAAGCGTGAACAAATCTCCCACAAAGACCACGTCTCATATTATTCCATTTTATGATCGCTTCAATGCTGATATCATTTGCATGGTTGCAAATATCCGGGAGCAATGGTGCAAAATCATATTAGATCTCTTTTCGACACACATTGATAACTACTACCATACGACTTGTATACTGAACAAAATTGGGGATCATGAATATTTTGGGGGAGATTTTTTGTACATTTTTGTAGACTGAACACATACTTTCATGAAAACTATTCCCCAAAATGTTATGTTCATGATCCCTTTTCTTCAGTATATGACTATATTACGATGCGGACATGTTTGTCTGTACTCAGAACGGAAGGTTATACCATGACTTTAATTTTGCTTCCAATAATACTTCATTATAATACAATTTCATATTGTCACCTGGGATATTAAAAGCGACGTGTCATCGATTGTTTTTCGTCTACAGGAACTATCAGACCCAAAGTCTTAATGATTCTCTCTGGTTACTGTTATGAAATCATCTTTCTATGAACCGTGTAATAAGCCGGGATGTTTCCGTCAACACCTGGGCCCACTTGCACAAAGCGATCTTAGCGCTAAGATGATCGTAACTCCCATACTTTAACATAGGCTTACAATAGTTGTAGCGCTAAGATCGCTTTGTGCAAGTGGGCCCAGGTGTCATCACTGACTTTCAATGATCCATTGATATAATTTTCACGGCTACTTCGCCTTTTACGCATAATGGAATCTTGTAGTTAATCGAGACTGGTTGTTCTCTGGCGTTGACGTTTTATGTTATACTGTATATCAACCGTATTAGTTCGTTGCCCTTTCGCTCTCATGGTAATGCATGTCGTTATGTAGTCAACCGCTTTTTAAAACTCTTCCCTTTATAATGGCATTACCGTTCAATTTGCATTTGTGTCGTACTTTGATAAGATGAGAGTACGGTTGTCGCAAATGAAATACCAATAATGGCACAGTAACGTCATCGGGGCGTGAAAACATCGCGCCACATCCGCGTCACAGTCGCGTCGCGGTCGCCTCAGTGATCATAAAAGAAATGAACATTCACAACACTTTTCTCACTGACTCCGTTTTCGTCAAGAGAGACACTGTAGTCGAATGAGCGTATATCCGTATACCTACCAAGTATGGAGATACTCTCTGAAGTTTTCGGCATAACTTCACTGATTATACTAAGGTACACTGTGAAGGAGAGCAGCACCGTGACAGCCAGCGCCATCTTCTCACCGGAACTAGCCGGAAGTAGAAACACAAGCACGTTAAGAAGGGAGAGCATCACTACCGGTACAATAGTATTGAGCACGTAAAAAGTCCTTTTTCTTTGAAGGTGTATCCTGAACGTTACTCCAGTGTGTTTCGTTCCGGGTCTGTAAGTCGAAGGGTAAAAATAAGACTCCGCTTCTGTTGATGTAATGTCCCATTCACCGTTGGGGATGCACGCGTCTAAACTTACTTCCCCTGTCCCAGGAAACACCTCTAATGTCCTGTTTGTGTGCATCCAGGTCAGGAACTTAATCTCACACAACTGATAGTCAAAGGGGTACTTTCCAATATTAACCTCACATATAGTCTTAGCCACAAATCCTGGTTCCCAGAATATTTTCCCATCGTAATCGATGCTCACTAACATTGCTGAATTGCCAAGTTCAGCAAAATTTTGTGCTCTGAAAGTATAAAAGGAACTGGAATTAATGATTGTTCAAATGTACATCACTCCTTTTTATACAAATAAGATAAATATGAATTCTCACCCGTGAAGATCCGAGTTAGAATAGATCTTCAGCAACCTATGAAAGGCGGTTATGCCTGTCGTAAGAGGCAACTAGCAGAGTTTGGTGGTCAGGCTCGCTGACTTGGTTGATGCATGTCGCCGTATCCAAACTGCGTGGGTCGATGCTTATGATGTCAATCACTGGATTGTCTGGTCCAGTCTCAATTATTTAAAGGCCGTCGTTATGTAGCTGGAATACTGCTGAGTGCGGCGTTAAACCAAACCAAATAAACATAAATTTGAATTATAAGTATTAAAATGTCCTCCTCTTTTTCACCAATAAATCCTGGTTACATGCATAAAATATACCAAACTATAATATCTTACGTGTTTTCTATAAGTAAATCTGGGAGCCAAATCTTTTTCTGGGACACTGAGATATCCTCCACTCCTCCGTAATCGCTTTTGTTCCACTTGAGGAATTCGTCTTCCCATTGCTGTAAAATTCAGACATATTATATAAAATCTACAACTGAGGCAACTGTCATCTTAACGTGCCCCTGAAGCCACGGAACCTGATACAGGTTTATCATCAGTTCGTTATTAAGGTGCCGCCAGCTTGGTGTGCTCGTTGTTCCATAACCAAAAGTAAAATCTCTGTAGCAATAACAACATGGAACTGCTTCTTTAAGTGGCATTTAGAAGTTGGTGTGATGAAGTAAAACAAGTTCTATGGATGAACAACTTCTTTATTACAATTAGTGCGACGTTTCGGTGTAGATCCTAACACAATTTACTGTATAAACATTGATGTTAATAAGTATATATACCTATGTAGTTTAGCACTATACATCACTTGCTTGATAAAGGTGTTAGGATCTACACCGAAAGGTTGCACTAATTATAATAAAGAAGTTGTTCATCCATAGAACTTGTCTTACTTCAACATGGAACTGGCCTTGATATTCATCTACAGTACGGCATGTAAGGTATTGACCACGTTCCGGTGTTCCATGAATTTCAACAGGAAGACAATGACTTTGTAAATGTCAGCTCATCTCGCAACTACCTTGATAAGTTAATATAAATTCGCCTAATCACGAGAAAAAGTGAAAAAAAAAATTAAAATGGTAAAACAAATCGATGTAACAATATCAAGAACCAAATAGGAAAATTCGTGTCGAGTTTCCTGTGTGAGCAGAATGACCTCGAGGATATTATTAAAAACTGATGTTAATATGCAAAATAAATGAATTATTAGACATAGAAATGAGAGATATTATGCTTTACTGGCACTTTTAGATTATATGATATATCAACATTCAACACACACGGTATTGCATACAACAATAACTTTGACATTTGAAAAACACGACTTTTATCAACAATTAACGTGTAAAAGCATGTCCTTACATCTTCATCATGTTCATCTAATAAAACAGGTTTTGTCGCTGAATGAAACCAATAGTACCATTCATCAAAAGTGCATTTACCACTTGTTCTGTTTTATTGAGTATTAATGTCATTAACTGCAATACCACGGTATCAAATTTCTGTTAAATTACACTCTGTTTGCTTTTCCTTAGCAAATTGACATTTGAAGTGTCAGCACATTTCAGGAAATAAAATCTGGTCGGATTCACGTGACTTACTGAAGTTAATTTATATACCCCGGGGGTTCACGTAAGGAAACAGCTGACGATACTTTCACTAGGATTACTCATCGGGGATCCTTTCAGGGCATCCAATTCCTTTGATATCTCACACATATCACCATGTTTATAGTATCCATGTATAGTCAAAAACAAAAGTAACTTAACTTTTTGAGAAAGAACATAATTCAAAATGTCCCTGGTGTACTTTAAAGATCCAAAATGTACTGCTTTAATTTAATAGGCGTTCTTTTCTATTTAGTTCTATTATATCTATTTAACTAACTTTAAAGAAATTTGATATTTCAGTATTGTAGTACCGGGTTTAGACAGTGGTAGTGCATCCCATGTTACAGCTGGAAATTTCAATTCTGGTTTCGTGATTTCGGATTAGACCCGTCAAGATCCCGGGTAGAATAGGTCTTCAGCAACCCATGCTTGCCGTCAAAGGCGACTATGCTTGTCGTAAGAGGCGACTAACGGGATCGGGTGGTCAGGCTCGCTGACCTGGTTGATGCATGTCGTCGTATCCCAATTGCGTGATGTCAATCCCTGGATTGTCTGGTACAGACTCGATTATTTACAATCCACCGTCATAAAGCTGGAATATTGCTGAGTGCGGCGTCAAACAACAAACAAATAAAAACATTCCGTACCAAGTCTTTTGGCACCCCGACTGAGAGTATGTTGCTCGTCTAAGCAGTCACCAGATTTCGGATTATGTGGAAATTTAAGGAGAACCAGCGATTTTCAGTGATCAATCCATATTCTTTTCTTTACGGTTATGCGTTTTCCGCTCTGTGGAGTCTCTTTCTAAAAATTCGAGACTGCTGTTTCTCTGGCATTGAAGTTTTCAATTATCGTACATTGTCGTACATTATCGTACCTGCTACTCGTTCCAACATGTGTGTTGGATTAGGTTTATCATAATTCTACTATGCTGAAAAGGTGATTGATTGATTGAGAGAGTGAGTTGGATTTAACGCCACGGTTACCACATTGGTCAGGCCAATGAGGACGTGTATGGTGCTGACAAGCCTCGAAGGAAAATCTTGGGCGAACTGGGATTCCAATCATAGGTATCAGACGTGTATTTAGAAAAATGTCCCCCCCAAAACGTACTCTATCCCTCTCCTTATAACCACAAGCAACTGCGCCCATGGGACTGCTCTGTTCAAAGGGCAGATAATGAACCACATGAGTACCTCGTTGATTGACCCCAACTGTCACCACCAGTAGGAACTCTTCTGGCTCATTTATTTTGAAAACCCTGGCGTATAACATGAATAGGACATTGAAAACTGCATAGGCGAACTTTGGTGTTACTGAGGAAATATTTAGCTATGTTGCAGTTATACGAGGATTGACATGTACACCTTTTAGATATTCAATATTGTATGGTTAGGCTACAGCAACTGACATGTCCTGATAGATGAATTTCAAGGACGGTATATTTTCGCAAGAGCGATTCTGAGTACAAGTTGTTTACCATAGTGGTAGCTAAAATGCCTTCGTTCCAGTATCGGCCACCTTGATAGGAAAATATTCATACTATATTTAAGTTTCCTTCTGTTTTGGTCATGTTTATTTCCTGCTGCCACCGATTGAATGTTGATAAAACCTTTTCCATGTTCATAAGAAACCTCTGTTAAAAGCATAGTCCACAGTGCGATTCCGATCGTATTATTACCATCATAATGTATCACACATCAAAAGCGAAGATATATGTATACCAAACTGCATATACAATTTCAAACTGGGCATACAATCCGACAATTCTGTTGAGTATTTCAACCGTGAGGGCATAAACCTGAGAAACTAGTTCATATATGAGGTGGTCGGTCATACTCACTATATTCAACCACCCGCTTGTTGTTAACACTTGGTTTTTCATATCCTGAAATGGAAATATATGGAAATAATATTTAAACACGAAAACTGAAAGTGATAATTGACGGACAATTAGACTTAACAATTAGAGGTGAGGTGGGATGAAATAGGGTTTAACATCGCGTCAAACAGTATTGCATATATGTAGCGACGTGCATGCACGTATATCTGTGTGTGTGGCTGCTTATACTAGTCCAGACCAATGCTGATTTTATAGTGCTAGCCCACTGAGATATGATGCCGCAGCTTTAACATGATCAAGTATAGTATAGTGACTCCGAGCCGACCATTCCTTGATTAACCCCTTAATGCCGAAGCGCCAGGCAGGGTAATAACAAGTATCATCTCTTAACGTCTTTTGGTATGACGCGCACGGTGATCGAACCCCGCAACCTGTATAATTTGAAACAGTAACAAAATTATAGGTCCCTCAAGTTTACCGAAAGTAAATCCATAAAATAGGAGCCATTGGTATATTAATCCATGTGATTACGCTTATGGTAATCAATTATATCATCGTAGTGGCAAGAGTGAGTGAGTGAGTATGGTTTTACGCCGATTGTAGCAATATTCCAGCAATATCACGGCGGGAATATCAGAAATGGGCTTCACACATTGTACCCATGTCGGGTATCGAACTCGGGTCTAAGACGTGACGATCGAACGCTTAAACCACTTGGTTACCCGACCTCCCCTCGTAGTAGCATGCAAAAGCCACTATTGGTACGTACATATTTTCATGTGTAACTCCATTAGTAATACTTAATAGCTTTTCTCCCACTGTAATGCAAACAATGCCATATGTCCCTTAAGCCAGATATACTTACCAAATCGTGTATCATGAGAAGGAACAGTGACAGGTTGACGCTAACACTGTGTGACTGATTATACACAGGAGGGATAACTCTATTGTATTTATGGAAGATAGTTCTGTGGAGTCTGGCAACGTCGTCAACGGAGGCTGTGATCACTGAAAAAAGGTATACATTGTTTGAAAATCGAAAACTTAAGGCACCAACTCTACACAGTTCTATACAAAATGTTTTTTTATAGTAGCTCCAACAACTCACAAATAGTTCATGATGATGTGTTTTCCTGACACGTTTTTTTACCATATCTTCATTCTGAAAATTAAACAAATGAAATCACGTTACAATGTACACATATGATACCAGATTGCCACCCTCGTGCTGCAATGGAAAAAAAACATCATTGTACAGATTTGATAAATAACACAAACAAACATAAATGTTATGTCAAATTTTTAAATAGCTTCACATTATAAACGAAATAGAAGGTGTTTGAAACATTGTGTAATATTGAAGAACAATTTGCAACAATATTGGTACGAGGATTCTATATGTTTCACAAATGAAGTAAGATTGATGTGATAAATTTGAAATTTAGGAAATGCCAAAGATTTTTATCTTCATTGCTAATATTAAATGTGAACGTTCTTAAAACCAAGAAACACGAAACCAAGCCACTCCTTACTGCTCTTCCCTTTATCGTGTTTTCAAGTATTGCAATTTCTGTTAACATGTCGAGGTATCAACCAAGCTTTTTGAAATAAAACAAGTAAGACATGTCTCCTTTTATCACCAACACGGGTATATACTTGCAATATGTAATCTAAGTAAACATCCTTGAGATAGTAGGTCTTTTTAGAGTATTCACAGCAAAGTAAGGAGCGCCATAGGTCTTAATGTAGATTCACGAAAGAAACATGATTATACGCATACGTGTTTCTTTTATTAACGTCATTTTTAATTGTTGTACTATTTCAATACTACGCATGGACTGATATATCTATTTCTACATTAACATTGTTTTTCACTCTACCATGCTTGTATGACTTTGGCAGCTCTACTGATAATAGAATGCTTTTTCTTCATATTGTAAAAAACTGTAAAGCAAAGGTCAAAGACAGAACATGAAATGGGATAGTGCTAAATGATAACTCCAAGTCACTTGATAACCTGAAAGCAACAATCTTTAATAAAAAGGGGAAAAACGATCTGCTTACAGCGATGGTTTTGTATCTACAAAGCCTGGTATTTCAAAATCCACTAATGTGAAGGCTTTGACTAGGGGATCAATGCCTAGCTTAAAGGTTTAAAGAAACGTAAAGCAGAGTCAAGGGATAGAGTAGTTATGAGGAAAACATTCATGCATAAACATGCTTGTATGTTGGATATTGCAGTAGATGTATGATTTATATAAAGTCATAATTTGAAACATTTATGTTATGATTGCTGGGATCAGTATTGCGCTGAATTCAATAAACTGTGTTCCAAGCTGCGTTTTACTTTGTGGTGTCATTTTTCTCTAAAACACCGTTAACGCGAATCATAATGATTCCTATGCTTGGCTCGACTATCCCATGATAGTTGCCTTTCTAACAGCAATAATTACAACATAACGAGTATTTTATGCCATAATCTTTCATATCCACTGATTGGGGACTTGCTTTCAATCGAAATGGCGAAAAAAGGGAATCGCAGTCTTTTCAAATTTTCTTCTACCGGCTAAGGAAACAATTGACAAAAAAATCAATCTAAGGGTAATAACGTAACTGGGAAAGGAAATAACTAGCTTCCAATCAATTTTCCTACAGCTAATGTCTTCTCAATTTGCTTCAAGGTTAGTAAGGAGCCATCGTTTATTATGACTACTTATTTTCGCGCACATGTGCTGAAAGATTACATGGGTTTATGCGTTTTGCCGTGTAAAAGATAGAAATGTAAATCAAAATTCTGGAATATTTGTAGGTTTTATTAACCTTCTATTTGGCGTTCTGGTTGCGACAATCAGCGTGTTAGTCAGGGTAACAACTCTCACTTCATCTGTCTTCAGTTAGTTGATTGGAGGGGAAAAAGTAAGTCACATGGCTTGTCAGTTGCTGAATGTGTTGGTGACTATGTTTCCTATGATGAATATTGATTTTATCAACTGACTTTTGATTACTTGCAGGCTTAAATAGATTTGCGATTTTCAATAGAATCGGTAATGTTAACTAAGTTTTCTTAATAAACAAATCACATTTGCAATCAACGGAGAAGTCATACTTTGGCGATAATATTCACGAATTAGCTGTATTAGTTTCAATAAATAAAAAATAGCAAAATAATGAATGTCATGTCAATGCAGTGAATTTTGCACTATGTATGACGAACTATCCAATTTGAACGCGCAATGATCTAGCTATCGAAGACATACAATAATTGTTGAATGATACGTTAATATTTACGTAAATTATTTTCACCGATATACTGGAAAGCTCTCAATGCATTGATAGAATGTATGCTGTTCTTGATGTTTGGTGTACGTTCGTTGTCAATGTGTACTGCATGCACATTAATGAAATGTATTATCACCAATATACTGGAAATGCAATGACAGATTGTATGTTGTTATTGATAGTTGGTGTATCAAGTTTCCTTATCGATGTGTATTGTATGTACATTAATGTATGCAAAGTTCATGCAAGAAAGGAAGACATAGATCACGCAACTGAAATACTGTGAATGTTATTCACAAAGAAAACCTTCTCAAGTGGCACTATGTCTGCTATACGAGTATGCGTATAGCAAATGTAGGTCACTATGCTGCGGAGGTTATTGGACAAAGGGTAATCTGGTTAGTAGTGTGCAGCGACAATTTGTTACTTACATGACCCAGAACACCACAAATCTGAAATCAAGAAATGTCATGTTCGCTTTTAATCGTTAATAAAGTTAGTACCATCTATTGTCCCTACTTGTGGCATTGTCACCTTCGGGCGTTCAATGTATAAGGTATCTTTTGAGGTTGAAATTGAGCGGCATTTTATACACGGCTTGGGTGTGGCTTTGTGTAAGAAATAGTGAGTGAACTATTACATCGTGTCGGCAATATTGCAGCCAAATTGACAGTTTACTCAGTTAATTGTTTGTTATTCGAGATTATTTTAATTAGGATGTTCCATCGTGTGCGAAAGGGAATATTCTTGCGTCATATTTAGGTCACATGATACTTTAGGCCTTCCAGCCGTCAAATATTACTCGATGACTATCTTTAAGTAGAGTGTGGAGGTAATATAGGTAGGTGGTTCACCAAAATAAAACTTGTTCAATAATTGTTAACATGTTGGTTTGTTTGAGGTTTGTATGCGATAGGTTTCCCATCAAGATGTAGTGGTATATTAGTCTTGAATTTCAGTTTTATACCATACACACGAAGAAGGAAATTGTTTACAATGGCCGAAATACTGGTATATAACTATATCGCACTCGTCTATAACTTTATCAACAGTAAACATTAATCTTATATTGAGATACAAGAATAACCTTTCTGCGACTTTCAAGAATCGTGATATGTAATGTTCAGAGGTTGCAGAGTAAATACTCAAATTGCGATCGGGCAAATACGATTCGTTGCTTTCATTAACGACATACACAAAAGACATTTGATACTAGAAAGTATGGATGTTTTGATGTTTTTGTTGATCAAACAATGTGATTCAGGTATCTTATACATGAACATGATATACATGTATGCTCATAAAAAAGTCTGAATAATGAAAGATATATTTTTACTGATGTGTAAGTGTAAGGCTGAGGTAATAATCAAAGTGACGGCGCCTGTATGTAATTGAGTCTAGGCCAGACAAGCAATGCAAGTGATTGATATCATGAACAACGACCCACCTACGGTGGTACCCAATCAATCAAGTAACCGAGCCTTACCACCCGATCTCTGAAGTCGCCTCATACGACCAGTATTGGTTGTTTGGGGTCTATTAGAACCCGGACTCCCTATAAGGGATTAAATGACACGAACGGGATTAATTTGATGTGACATGATGATACAAGTGTACAGTTGAAGTGTAAGATTTTGAATACACATTTCCATGTGGTAGCCCTTAATTGCCAACCAACAGATCAACAACACTGACCCTACTGAAACGTTTTAAGAAATCCCGTAATATTATAACTAATCTTTAAAAGCAGCAATGTCAACACCTAGGGATGTCAGTACCATAATAACAATGAGGTGAATTAATGATAGAACTGAAAGAAGTTCCCCGGAACCAGACAATCAGACAGACAACCGAGAATTGGACAGAGTAAAACACCAAGGTGTTTACCTGTAACCTTTCAGAAGCACATGTTTCATCCAAATTTATGCCCTAGGATTAAATACGGATATATGCAAATAAAACTCCATTTAATTGAATCTATTGAAAGCTAAAATTGACAAAAAATACTTCTTTACCAAATCACAATAATAAAAGTGACAAAACCCTTTCCATATGTATAAGAAATGTTTACAAAAAGCGGAGTCGATTTTATGAGCATGTGTTTATGAATTACTATGGCCAGGTGCTCGCGAAAAGGTGAGCGTATCCTATTCACCGGTGGCACCTGTCACAAACACATGCAAAGGCAAGTCAAAAGATCGCCTGAACAGGCATGGCAACATATTGTGCGAGTTAAACATCATTTGTGTCACTGGTGTGCACATTTGGGAATATGCTCCACATGTCTCCCACAAAACCTTTTTTCAAAACCTTTAAGTTGTGAGGGCCTTGAATGTTGAAAACCCTGATGAAACACCTTTCGAGCAAAAGTCGTATGCACGACGCTCTTGGATGAAGAAGAGCATGCTCGACTGTACCTCAAAAGCTGCTAGAATATTGCTCGACATAGAGAGAAATTTGAAGTCATCAGAAACATTCAGGAAAGAACACACAGTGTTTGGATAGATTATTGTCATTCTAAATCGTTATGCATACATCTAAATGAGGCGGTTTCACTGGGATCTTTTATTTCTAGTTTTGATGGGTAAATCAGTGAAGGGAATTGGCTATTTGTCCGTTGAATGAGCTCTTATTGAATCAACACATTTTTTTTCAAATTCAACCACTTTAGCACCAAACATCCTGAATTACAATACTTTATTGAGGACTAATGTGTGCTATAAATATGAAAGCCCAGTGCAAACAGTCTGAAATAGTAACACTTTCACGTAATGAGTCACATCATTGACATTAAGGCATAAGTAATATGCTAGACGTCCAATAGCTAAATACTGTAAATCTTGAAATTAATGCGAAAATGCGAACATATTGTATTCTTCTTGTTCTATTCAAACTTTCGACCGTTAAATGGAATGGCAATTAGAATGGATGATTCCAAGTTGTTGTTTGTTTGTTTGTTGATTAACGCTGAACTCTGCAATATTCCAGCTATATAACGGCGGTCTGTAAATAATCGAGTCTGGACCAGACAGTCCAGTGATTGACATCATGAGCATCAATCCACGCAATCTTACGACAAGCATTGTCGCCTTTACGGCAAGCATGGGTTGCTGAAGACCTATTCTACCCTAGATTTTCACGGGTCTTCATCCTCCATGATGAATACGGAAGTTACCAACCTGATACATAGTTTCGGGCATTCTTGTCCTTCCGCCAATTGCCAAAGGAAAAGCGCCATTTCTTAACTAAATTGGGGTGCCTTAAATATGCTCGGGATGCTTTGTCTCTCTTAAATGTATTTTTAGGGATGCCACGAAAGCTTGTGCTGTTAAACTGTATCTATGATGTAAACTACAATGAAGATCAAAATGCACTTTACACATGTATGATGCGACAGCCTGAAGGCAGATTCATGTCTAGTTGGGATGGCCTTTCTGATATTTACGCCTCTGCGAGTACTTCTCTACAGACAGATATATTGGGTTTCAGTATTTAAGCCACATATTTGTACTGCTTGAAGAAATTACAATGATCTTTTCATCTCGAATATTGAAACCTAGTTTGTCAGACTAGATATCAATAATCGGAACACTGACGCAGAAGTTTATATTGGATATTTTACCAAGCCTGCATTGAAGAAATACATGTAACGTTTATCTGGGAATAGGGTATTTTGCAAAACGATCTAGTTTCCATTTGAATTAGTCCGATATTTTCATTTATATTTCTCCTTATGCTTGTTCATGCGAAAGAAGATCTATGTTGCTATTATCCTCTTCTGCGATAGGACTTAATAAAACATATGTATTTAGTGGTGACATTAAACACACATTTATCATCAGGAGGATGGCTGTATACATGGCTATTTTGATATGATACATGCTTGATAGTAGTGAACAGAACAAACCTGTCTATTAACTCGAAATGGAATCCAATAAAAGTGAATAAGAAACATGTCTTTAAGGACAAATGTGATGTGGCACTCATCTGTGATGTTTTGTTAAAAATGCAATGTAATCACGATTGCACTCTCACAAATATAATGACGTATATGTCCGTGGCTTGGGAAAGTTGTC